>NC_092857.1:23504804-23837742 GCF_039878825.1 Excalfactoria chinensis | reverse complement strand
GCACTGTGATTCAGAAATGAGCACTGTGCAATCCTGCCATCATTCATACATAAGTAGGAGCCTCCCCAGCTCTGTTCCTACTCTCTTGTCACTGCTCAGCAAATAACACACTAGTTACGTCTTATAGGATCTCAAGCGAAGCTGAAGTGGAGTGAGGTCTGAAATTAAAGGGATATGAATTATCTTTCCCTAGTTGGATGGGCACTGTTGGACAAGACATCTCATACCACCTTGAAAGTTTATCATCTCCATCTTCTCTTCCAAATGGACAGATATTTTGACACTGCCTTCAACTGTTAGATGCTGTCAGATCTGCTGATGAAACTGCTGAATTGGAATTAGGTATCTTTGCTCACGCTACGGTTGCTGTCTGTGCCTTCACACTAAAGGCCAAGCCAGTGTTTATGGCTATCAGCCAAAAAATCTTGCTACAAAAACAAGAAAATGTGATTAATCCCCAAAAAGTCAATTCATGTGCTTCAAGTTAAGCAAAATATTTTGCTGAATTGGATCTGATTCTGCAGACAAAACCTGTATGATTCAGTCCCAGATTTGTTATTGATTCATCCGTTAAACAAAATTCAGGTTTTTATTTCAATCACTTTGCAGAAAAGCTGTGGAAGAAGCCAAAACACCTTCCCAGGGATTATGCCAAGCAGTAGTTTTGAACAGGTTTGAGGCAGTATTCAATGAACTGTAACTAATCATTTTCATCTTATCGCCTACAGTCATTGCATTGGAATGATGTTTGGCTAATTTTCCAAAGGACACATTTACTACAGATTGTTCTGCAGAGCTGCCAGGAGTGACAGTGAGCCAAAACATACTCTGTCAAGGGAAGTGTTTGGCTGATGAAATTATAAATAAGTCATCAAACAAAAGTCTGTTAAAATGAATTGTCATTAAATGTTTCTCTAAATACAGTGTTTAATCTCAAACTCCAAAATAGGAACTGCAAGACTGTCTTTCCCTACCTCATTCACAGATCTCCTCTTTGAACACATCATGAGAATATTAAGTTAGTTAATTTAAGCTATATGTGCATGCGAGCACATGCAGAGAAGCAAAGACTGTGATATGTTTTACATAAAGCAGGCCATTGTGCACTGATTATGATGTGTAAAGAGGAAATATGTTTATACCACAATCTATTCTAAACTCAAATAGGCAGCAGTACTCTGTGTTTATAAATATAAATGCAAAACCTATGTTAAAATAATGTTACGGGTCTGGATTCTAACCACAAAAGCCAGGAAATTCAGAGAAAATGTTGAGAGTTTGGGCCTGATTCTGATTTCACACTCTACCCATGTAAGTCCAGTGTCTTTAACAATGGCTTGTATTAGAAAATACATAACATTTTGTCTGAGTCCTCAGGTATGGCAATGCTTGTGCAAAGCATTATCATATTTAGAACTAGAGCTAGATACAAGAAAAGCATGTAGGCAGCTGTTGCAGGGTCCCCCAGGGCTTCCCTTAATCTAATGAAGTGTATATATGTATATGTGAGTATATGCAGGAGGGGAAGGAGAGAAACATACTCTTGGCAATATTCTTTCATCCCCTAGGGCACATGCAGGCTTCATGCAAAGCTTGGAGCAAGCTAAATATTATTAGTCTATAGAAAGTGTTTATACAATTAATAGTTCTCATGATGCATAATTCACAACTTTATACAACTACATTTTAAAGAGCCTGCAACAAAGGAGCACAGTCCCCACTGAGATGTACAACTGAAATATTAATTAAGAGACATCAGCAAGTGATGCTGAGGGGGAAATCACCTAACCCTGCACAGTCCTCTGTTGTTCCTAGTGCACAGCCATGACAAGGACTGGTGAAAGCAAGCACAAAGGTTATTCCACCTATATCAAGAAGGGCCACTGTAATTAAAAGTGCTTGAGCTGGAGGACAGCTCTGACAGCCTAAGCACATATTGGCTCTGGTCTAGTGGCAGAGGAAAGCTACCCATTCACACCATGATTCTGAGATCAGAGTAGCATATGCCTCATCTGAGGCTTCATTTCTTGACATTCCAGGTGCATTTCTTTTAGTAAAACTGGTTTTGAGTATTTATTTTCCCATAATAATAAAACCATTTCTGAGAACTTTGGCACACAGTAATGATATCTATCACTGTGCTGAACAGAGCAAAACTTCCTTTGCAGAATAATGTTCGGTGAGGGTATTCCACCTGATATGTTTTGGAGCTTCTGAGTGGTTGTAAAGCAATCTTGCATTAATCCATCCAGGTGCTGAAAACAAGTCACAAGATCATAGTGAGACACTTCCCAGTAAACATCAGCCCAAGACTAGGGGGAGAAATCTGAAGGTCATAATGAGCTTCCTAAAAGAAGCCTTGAAAAGGAATTTAAGTAGAATTTAAGTAGAAAGTGAGCTACTCACAAAAGCACACCCAACTGCTTGGGCTTTCAAGGAGCTGCCTACGTACACAGGCAAGTGCATTATAAATCTTATAATCTCTGCTTTCTTAGCAGCTGGCAAAGTCAACCTTGACTGTCTCTAGTATGCCTAAAAGGGAGATTTGATGCCCATTTTTACTATGATAGCTCATAAACCATCCTGAGAAAGAAGAGGGATGGGTCACATACCTTCCTCAGTATGGGTTGGAGGAGCTCTCCCATTCCCCATGTTGGAATTTTTTTCTGGGCTGGAAGGAAGACAATGCAGCAAGAGAAGAAGAAGACAGAATCCATGTCTGTGTCTTAATAACAACTCTCTGCTAACAACAATAAATACCAGGTGAAGTGGAGGAAGGATCTTGTCTCACAATTCTGAAAACAATTCCAGTGGAAAATCCAGAGAGCAGAACTGATGAGCTTCTAATCCAGGCTGTCCAGCTCACTTCATTCAAAGAAAAAGGCAGTCCAGTGCACAGATGAAGTGAAAGAGAGGAGTAGTAACACGGTGAAACAATTGTGAACACTGATGGAGTCCCAAAACACATCAAGAAAGATGGGATATACTAAAGGAAACATTTCAATGATAGGTATGTTTGCTTAGATTCATATCACTTTCAAAGGAACTGCAAAAGGAGATCATGTTAATGTTTCTGTTCCCAGTTAATGAAAATTGTGCTTCTGATGTTTTCTGTGGTATCCATCAAATAATATTTAATGAGACACAAGTTCAGCTGCAAATACACTGATCATCTTTCTATGAACAACACTGACACACTTTATACCTTCAAGGATCATTGTTCTACTGGCCAGTCCTAAAGTTCATTACTGTAGAAAAACTGAAAAAAAAAAAGGCCACACATCATTTCCTAATCAATTTTAGTTTATTTAAACTAGTACTGTTCTTTCAGATAAATTTATTCTTAAATGCAGTGGCATTAATAAAATGGTCAAACATTAAAATAAATAAATAAATAAATAAATAATAAAAACAGAAGTGTTTATGGAAGTTGAAGGACTGGAACTGTAGTCTCAGTTCACAAACTCTTGCCAAGGCCATTTATCTACCCAACTGAAGCAGTATTCCATGGGCAAAAAGTGCATGGGAGAAAGCTCAGGATCAGTTCTTAACCCAAGGGTAGCAAATAAAATACCAGGAAACTTGTTCTTCATTAAAAAGCCATAATGAGACACTCTGTACAAATAAGTGTGCCAGATGAGCATTACTATATAAGGCTGGGTGAACATAAATGCAGGGATAGAAACCCTGCCTACAGACAAATTCACCAACACAGATCATCACTAAAGGAAATGGAAGGTCTCAAGCAAATTAAGTTGTTCTACAGCAATCACTTATCAACAAATTTAATACACTGAGACAAGTCGAGCCTCAATGAAAGAAGTCATCCCAAAGGAATAATATTCTTGTCTTCTTGTACAGAGAACGTTTGCATACTCTGTGACTGTTGTTAATGGGTCCTGGGAGATCTATACATAATTTCTATTGCATCTAGATGAAGTTGTCTCCCTAAAGTTGTACTGATGTGTTGAATTTTTATAATACACCCCTTCTACAGAGAACCCAGAAGTAATATGAAGTAATTCTTGATCTGGACCTGGGAAAGTTTTAGGTGTTTATTAAAAATTCATATTTCTATTAGAAATGTTATCTGACAAGATTTGGCATAGATGGTTGGAAACGCTCTAGGCTGAGAGCAGTAAGTCTGATCATCTGCCCATAAGCCCTGGAAACTTCACTGTTGTGCTCGTAACCCTGTGCTGAGATGAGGACTCAAGACCACAGTCCACAGGTCAGGGAGATGATTGCTGGACATCATGTTTCTTAAGGTTTTCAGGCTTAATTCATTTGTGCTGATATAAATCTGGACTAACTCCATCAGGGATTGCTATGTTAATGTATCAGCCAAGATTTTCATCTCTAGAGAGTGATCAAGGCTCCTGATGCATGGCGCCTTACTTGGTAGTACAGAAAAAGAAGATATGTGTTCATACTTCTCATTTATTTTCTCCCTGCTCCTGACAGAACAGTTAGTAGTGAACCATATGTGGACAACATCAGTCAACTTAAACTTCCAATTAATTGTTTAAGAAATAGTTACATCTAAGGATTAGACTTCTGGGCAGATAAATATTTACTATTTACCAGAAGATTTTGAAAGATTGTTATTAATATAACAGCCCCAGAAGAAAACACCTACGTCCTTATCTTTTTTTTTTTCTTTTCCCCCTTCATAAACACTTCTTAGGCATTTTCCACAAAATATTTGGAGATTAAGAATTATTATAGATTGAAACTTTAACAATAAAACAGCTTTGTGATTTCCCTATTGCTCTTCTATAGCCAAATACTATGGATTATATTCACCAACAATCTCCATGGTGATCTATCACCAGATGATAACGTAGGTCATAATACACTTCCTTGTACTTGTTCCTTTCCTTGTACTTCATCAGGCATTTCAGATTGCGTGAGTGCCAATATCAAGATAACTCCTCTGCAAGAGGAACTAGATGTGACCTGGTGTTAAGTTCATGTTTTAGGCTGGAGATAACCCTGTGCTGCTCAAAGGCTCTGTTAGAGAAGAAATCAATAAATAACAAACTAATCTTATTGAGGTCACCAACACAGAGGAAGAGATATCTTCACTCCATCACTGAGTGACGAAGGACCATTAGATGCACTTCAGAGACATGTAAGTGTTCGGTGCTCTGTCTCTTTTACTGGAGCAAAAAAAAAGACCAACAGAAATGCAGCTCTGACCGGCACCATGGAGCCAGACTAAAAAAGGGAAGTGGGGAGGTGAAAGACTGCTTAGTTTCCAGGTAAATCTGATGAGGATTTTCATCTTAAGAAAGAAAGAAAAGTACCTATGAGAATTCCAATGTTAGGAGGCTGAGAATGAAGAGGGCAAGTGCTATTTTTCTCCCAAGGAATAAAGCATCTTGAAAAAGAGTGCCTTGTACAACGTGTCTAACATACCTCACAACTTGCCCAATGGGTTCACTTTTCAAGCCTGCCGTGTGCATTGGTGCAGAGGCATCTGAGATCTGAAAGCTCTATTTATTCTCTGTGCACATCTAAACTTTGAACCTTGCCCAGGCTGATCACCAGTACGTCTCCCAAGTGTTTGGACAGAAAGACACTGTTCTGTGAGCAGCTGCTGTGCAGGGGCAAAATCTTTGCTCAGAAACTCCAAAATCCCTTTACATCAAGCAGCACACAATCTAGGAGCTCACTGAGTCTCACCCATCTAGTCAACTGACACAAATCTCAAGCAGCTCTCAGGCTACTGAGGTGTTTTAAGTAAATGTAGACACAGGCTTACATGCCTTCAGTTATACTTTTGTACTCACATCAAGCCATAAATTATTCATTATTTGGGATATTTTTTACAAATTGGTGTGGTTCCTTTTTTCTGGCTTTCAAAGAAAGTCTGAAAGGCTCATTTCTTTTCCCAAAAATGCATCCAGAGCTTGTGGAAGAAAGTCCCTGTCTTCAGGCAACACAGCGCTGTCTTCATTCCCATTTTCCACAGTGGTTTCACTCTTTTCAGTCTTTAATGTGGTCTCTGGCACCTTGAAAGCAAGTAAGCCCATCTCAGCCCTTGAGTGCCAAGCAGAGCAATACCCCCAGCCAACATGCCAGTACCTGCAGCTGAAAGCTGGGGTTGGGGTTCCAGCAGAGGGGCGTGAGGACATCCAGAATTACATCCCTGTGCAGCCTAGGTTCCAATCCCAAAACCGACAGCACAGCAGTTAGCCAGAAAGCTTTACCACCAGAGTCAAATAACATCCAAAATATTGGGATTTACGCACATGTCAGAGACTGATTGCAGCTTGTCAGACACTCCAGGCTAAGTGATTTTAGAGCAATTTCTCCAATTACCAATCTTTTTGTTTGTGTGGACCACCAAGAACAGACACCCAGAAATCTCACCACTCCATTAAGGACTTGGCATAATATACACACATGCATATACGCATACACACACACAGAGCAAAGAAAAGAAAAGGCACTGTAATGCCTGCAATTTCCTATTTCGTTGACTGGATTACTTTTTTTGAGACTAGTCAAACAGACTCTGCACTGGGTGGTTAGTGATTATCATTTTTCTACAGTGTTAGGGTACTTGACATTTTCATTCCTCAGTGACTCCAGCTAAAAACAAATAGGTCTACCTGCAATCCACATCTGATCGCCAGATGGTTTCTGCGCCTATGAAGCTCCCATCTCCAAGTGAATTCAAATGACCTCACACATACATCTTCAAACATTGCTATCTGACCGCAAAAATGCATGGAAAATGCAACATCTGTACATGTCTGCATCTTAAATCCCTGTTGTTTTACAAAATATATTACTTGTCACCCTGAAGTCTAAAGTCTCTTAATGATCTGCAGAGGGAGATGTAAATGGTAGCCTATAAGTTTAGAAGTTGCTTGTCGCATTAGAAAATATGATTTCAACAAAAGGTCAAAAGATATCAAAGTATTCACTTCGGAAGCTAACAAATAGATCCTGTCAAGGAATCCAAAAGTTCCCCAAAGCAAAGCTTCATCTGTCTGTAATGCTGTATGTTGTGTTATCCATGTAGTTGGTAAGTCCAAATATGTAAAATAGCCACAAGACTTCATGAAGACCCTGCTAATACCATCCAATTGCTCTTGTCTATGTAACAAAGCACTATTCACAGACTCACACAACCAGTGAGATCCAGCATTGTTTCAAGGGAATACCTTGTCATATCTAAGTCACTGTACATGTAAACCCATTTTCCCAACAAGGCGGCAAACAAAGGCCCACTTAAATGGTTGGATATGAAAACAGATGGGATATCACAAACATTTTCCAAACTACAACAGACTTCTAGGCCAATTAAACATGGTTAGTTTTGAATGGGAGAGGAAATAGTTTTCTTTGCTGTTGAATGTCAGAAAAAGGGGTTTTTTTTCAAAAAGTTTTTCCCCTGAGGCATAAAGGCCCAGTTCATTTTTGGAAACTTGCTAAAATTAATCAGCCCTGAGTGAACTTTTTACCAAAACAAAACAACAAGAAAAAGTAGAAAAACATAATGAAATATCACTGGAAAAACAGAAATGGGGGAAAAAAAAAAAAAAAAGAGAAGAAAGAGAGAGAGAGATTTTGAGTTATACAGTACTTAAAAGAATAAGAGCTTTTCCTCAACATGGCTTAACCAATCAGGATGGAAAAATGTTATTTTGTTACTCTGAACAGAATATGAAGTTGGCAAAAAAAGGGGGTGGATTGTTTTATTATTACTGTGCTCTTTTAAGTTTAAATACCATCATGAGAAACCAGGCTGACATGCTTTTTCACTGCAAAGTCGGCCTGCAACATTTAAACTTCAGACTGTTCTCCTTTGCTGTTTTTTTGTTTGTTTGTTTGTTTGTTTCTGCTTACAAAGTAAACCAGAATTCTGATGCTCAAGATCTTCTATTCGCCTTCTGGGAAATTCATTAAGAATACTGCTTACTAAGGAGGAAATGCCAGTGCAAGTTATTTGTCCCTTCTGCTGTAGCATGACTTAATTTAAAAGGGAAGAAATCAGACTTGAAAGCTCTCAGAACAGAGAGTCTCCCCAAAGCCCGGCATGCCAAGCGTCCTGCACGCATGCTTAGCTTCCTCAAAAGCCTTCATCACACAGCAGTGTCAATAGTGGCCATCAGGAAGAAAAGAAAACACTGGAGAAATTCAGTTAATCTATCCTAGTAGACGAGGTCATGACAGGACCACGTGCATAAATAGTAGAGGTATTATTTTCAGATGTAGATGTCCCAAGAAGGAATGAACCAGCTGGGGCAAGGCCTCCTTCTACATCCCCTGAACAAATGGCAGCTTTTGGCTGGGGAGAGAGTGGGCTGGTGTGACATCCTTTTCTCTCTGTGTCGGCTCAAAGGGAATTGAGAGCAAACAATTGCAGCAAGGACACCAGGAAAATCTCTTCTGTTTCACCTGATGGGCAGCAAGCAAGGCAAGGGCATGGGGTAAAGGAAGGAGAGAGGCCATTTTCTTTTTTTGGGGGGGGGCAGATGGTCTTCATTTTCATTCTCATTTTCTTCTTCTGTCTGAAGAAGAGGTGAAAATGTGAAAACACTCAGGCCACAGTTGGTGATGTGTCTTTTGAATACTGACCTCAGAGCAAGCTCCTTCAACCTGCACACATGGGATCTGCCTGGCTGCCATGAGCTTTAAATCCTTGACAGTGTAAGGATTAACCATATACACATTAAACCAAACAAATGCAGTCAGAGCAACGTCCTTGAGGGTTTTTCAGTGATTCTGTGGCATCTGACATTTTAAAGCTTTCAGGCTTAGATTCCATCCATACTCTGGACTGTTCCTTGCACAGCTCCCTGCAACAAACGCATTTCCTTTCCCTTGAAGCTGCTGTTGCAAACACTTTTTGCACCACTTGTCAGATGTGAAGAGAGGATGATATAATTGAGCCTGCTTTTAAAAAAAATCAAACTGACATAATATTGCTAGTAACTTGACAGCTTTATGTAAAGCCTTCCCCAGAAAATCCAAGCTGATCACACTGCTGAAGACAAGCAGAGGTTAGAGAGAAGGTTTAGGCTCTAGGACTCCTAGACTCAGCCTTTCAGAGGTTGGGCCATATTTAGCTTGCCCTTTGACATGACCCAGCCTCAAACAATAGCTTTGTGGGTATGCTAAATGACCACATCTTGCCAGTTGCTGCCAAATTAATGAGCCCATGTCATTTTTAGTTTACAGTTCAGTCATAAAGCAGCCAAGTGGAAAATGAGTCAGGGACCGTTAAGGAGTGTCACGCAAATTTTCAAAGAGTATAGTCCCTAATTCCTCACTCCCCCTTTCAGAAGTCCCTAATCATCATTCTCTTTCCTCCCTTTGCTTTCTTCAGATCCTCTAAAGATCCCCCTCACTGTGCAAAAGAGGCTGGTGAGAGACACTAGGTGCCAGTGGCTTAATACAGGGGACTTCAAGGGAGTAAAATGCAACCTGTGCTCACGATATACACAAAAACTAAAGCAACCTGAGCAACCACTTCAGCTTGCAGGGGTAGCATGTGCAGAGAACAACTGGAGGGGACAGGAGCAAAGGGAAAGAAGCTTTCATGTGAAAACTGTTGGGTTAAGGGGAATTCTACCCAGAAAAAAATGTTTGAAGATGATCATGGTGTAATTTTCCACTCTCTTACATCATTTACAAGCAGAATCATACCATATCATAAAGAGGCCTGGGTTGAAAAGGACCACAACAATCATCTAGTTTCAAGCCCCCTGCTATGTGCAGGGTTGCCAGCCACCAGACCAGGCTGCCCAGAGCCACATCCAGCCTGGCCTTGAATGCTTCCAGGGATGAGGCATTCACAACCTCTCTGGGCAACCTGTTTCAACGCCCTCTGTGTGAAAAACCTCCTACTAATATCTAATGCAAACCTCCCCTGTCTCATTTTAAAACCATTCTCCCTTTTCCTAACACCATCCACCTTCACAGACAGCCATTTCCCCTCCTGTTTATACGCTCTTTTCAAGTACTGGAAGGCCACAATGAGGTCTCAAACACTCTTGATGAAACCTGTCTTCCCATCTCTATACTACTATAAACTTGCTATTGGTCTGCAGTTTAATCACAAGCTTAAAACTTGAAAAACTTTCCTCAGTACTAGGACAATCAATGTTCTTGTGCGAGCTGTTCTAAATGCTTTAGATCTGGAGCCACAAGGCTTTCCACTCTGAGTTTGAAATTTTCAACAGTTTTGCTCTTCCCCATCTCTTTCAGGTCCCACCCGTGATTTCCCTCCACCCAGGTGGCTTGCCAGCATATTTCCTCATTTTAATCCTCCTCTTCTTCCCTTATCAGCCAGCTCTATTTCTCTGCAGCTCTGGACCTTGAGCTTGTGCTCCACCTGGGCTTCTACCTTGGAAATGTCTCAGGTGCCCCAGACTTGACTAGTAAATTCTCTTGTCAATGGCTGCTCTGGGCTATGCAAGACTCTCCTTCACTAGTGTCAGGGATTAACATTTGTATAATCCTCAAACAGAGTCCCTGGGTCTCAGTTCAACTCACATTTGTCCTTTCAGTTTTTAAAGCCCATCTCAAAAGTACCTCAGGCTCTCTCATGCAATTTGTTTCCTCAGTGTCCCCCTTTTTGCTCTTTCTGGTTGACCAGCACTGTGTTTCTTGTGTCCCTCCAGAAGCTAATGTATTCCTTGCAAGATTTTCTAGGAGTTATCAGTTGGGGGAAAAAAACTGCATTTATTTCATGCTGCATTCACATCCTTTTATTTCAGGAGTAGAGGACAATTTTGTAGGAGGAATATTTATGGAAGAAGTAAATTTGATTACTATTGGTCAGAACATTCTCTGAGGAAGAATATGAGTGCTAGACTCTAAATCTGAGTATTTGCAATGAAGCTCAATTCTAGGAGGTATGTTCTTCCAATTGGGAAGTAGACTAGTTGTCACATGACCATTCTGCCCATCCAAAATTTGAAACACATTTCACATTTTAAACACAGAATTTTCTCACAGAACCCCTTGCAAACCATTTACAGGCCCTGGGCTAGATTGTGGTGCTCCACCACATGCCCTAAATAGAGAGCAGTTCAAGGCCACACAGGAAGAACCAGAGATTTAGCCTGTCTAAGAAACATTCTTCCTCAGGGCTGCTCTCTGTGCATGGAGGTGAACAGCTGGCATCAGCCACTAGGAAAAGATTTTTAAGAGCACCGAGACTGAGAAAAGATCTCTGGACTCTTCTGGACTACCCTTGTCTATCCCGGAGTGCACTTCATTTTATCCTTCACTTGATCTGAGCAGACATCCCCGGAGGTACTTTCTGCTTCCCTTCTCCAGCTGGGTGCCTGTCACAGCACCTCACCCCTCCAGTGCTGCTGAAACACCCTCCACTCACCATCTAACCTGTCTAGCTGTTTCAGGTGCTTGTGTCTTTCTGATACGCATGCCACTATGGTTTCACTAAACAGTTGGGTTTGTTTCTTCCTTTATAGACCACCGCTTGTAGCTGATGCATAAGTAGCAAGCAGATCATGTCAGACTTTGCCTTGCTGGGCTAAGCAAGCTGAATGGCTCCAGTTTTCTCTGGTAAGATCAGCTCTTCATTCCCCTGAACCTGTTCCTATTCAGCCTTTCTTGGTCTCCCTTCAACTTAATTCTTCTTTCTAAATCAAAGGTGCATGCATTTTATTGCAGAGTCCTCAGTGACACCCAAGAGATTGGCAGCAGTATCTTTTGTCTGCTGGAAATGCCTCTTTTAATCTAGACTATAACCACATCTGAATTGCTATTTTCAGTATCAAAATATGCACCTTTTCTCTAATTCTGTTCTTTTAAACAGACAAGCAGAAAGTTTATTATGAAGTACCCACTACTTCAAACAATTTGCAGTTTTCACTAAGGACAGTTATCCTATTTCTGTTGCTTCAGTCCCATCATAATTCTGTTTTTCTTGTCATGTGTTCTGTCTCTCCATCATTTTTAAGAATATCCATTTATCCTATGTTAAGAAAATTGTCATTAGCATACTCCTGTATGTAATTATTATTATTACTGTAATTAATGAAATGCTTTAGTTTAGTCCAAGATCAGTCCTTGAAGAGCTCTCTTGGAAGCATCCAGCCAGACAGGCACTTCTCTTTTTACTTATACTCCTTTGGTTGTCTTGTGGATCCTCCTATAGTTCCTGTATCTTCTCCACATGATCTGATAATTTCCCCTGTCATACCATGTGGCAGGCTTTATTGAAACTAAGGTAAAATACATCACTTACTTATCTTGTCTAGTAGCATTGCTAACAAGGAAAGCAACCATTTCATGCCATGAAAATTCTTGTGAGTGATGAACAAATTTGAGATTAACTGGAAAACAGTAAGAGGCATGCATAAAACAATAGTTACATATTCCTCCCTAGTCTGTCTGAGCAAGGGCTTCCTCTGTCTCCCCCTTTCTCTTCCTCTTTTTCTCTCTCTCCCTCTTTCTCTCATCCTTTTCTTCCAGTTCCTGATTTCACCCTCGCTATTGCTGTCTCCCAGGTTTCCTTCCAGCTATTAAAAAGCAGATCAGGTGGGCATTCCTGATATTGACCTCCAGAGCTGTGGATGTTTCAGATATTGCTATTGCACTTCTTGGAAAAGCCAGTAGGAAAATGCTGGAACCAGTTTCAGCCACTCCTCTTCAGTCTTGTGAAGGGAACAGTGTCTTCAATTGAATCTTTCACAGTGGTAATTTCTCCAAAGTTATCATCATATCAGCAAAGTGTCAAGACAGTATTAGACGTGGCCAAGTTTGGGGGAGGCTGTTAGGATGCATTCTCAGACTTTGCTTGCCAGGTCCCAACCTGGAAATCTCACTGCATACCCAACTCCTTAGCCTAGCACAGCTTGCCTACTACTCTTGGTAGTACCCAAGACCTCAGCAGTTTTCATCTGGACCCCACTGACCCAATTCTGCAGAGCTTTGCAGAGAAGAAGCAGCCACACTGCTGGCCTGGAAGTGGATGTGGAGGTCTGTGGAGAGGAATGGGAGGTAGGAAGGGCAGAAATGGGCCACCCAAGAAAGAGAAAAAAATTGCCTTAGAGCTGTGCATGAGACTGATCAGGCCAGTACCATAAAAATTCCAGGTGGAAGACTGTGTTTGCCTTCATTTGAAGGCAAAGGCTTTCCTTCCACTGATGATGCCATCAACAAAATAGGGCTGTTGTCCTGACCAAACTCTTCTCAGCAGCTGAATTTTAAACTATTTGTGTATCCAATAAGATGTAAATCTTGAACTAGAAAATTACAGATGAGGTCTCTAAAGGGCAAATATATTTCAAATAACAAGAACACATACTCAAAGTCACTGAATAACTATTTCACTGCATTTCTCTCACTGTGAACTTCCTCATTTTTGATCTTTTGACTACTGCACAGTAACTCTGAAGCTAACCCTACTAGTTCTTTTGGACCCAAAACTCAATTGGCTTGAAAACTGCAAGCATTCAGCCATAACCCAAGCAAAAACATTTGTTTTAATCCCATAAAAAGGAGACAGGAATATAGATGTGCCAGATTATCAGCTGAGGCAAACTGGCTCTGCCTCAGTGGGTTCAGTGATGCTGTGCTGATTGAATACATAGGAGCATTTGGACTCCTAGGAAGGCAGTCTTTCAGAAAAAAAATGTTCAGTGTAAAGCTGTGTTGTCACTGAAGGCCTGAAAATGCCGCAAGTTCTTTGGCATGATGTTTAAGCAGCAGCGACTGAATGCCAGGGAACTTGAAGCCAAATAAACTATTCCAAGTTGGGTTTAGTAAGTACGGGGTTTAACTTTAAAGCACATTAGTCAGACAAGTTCAGTCAAAAGGCATATGTAAGATTCTTAGCTTTTGTGCTGGGAGTTTCTCATTTCTGTTGGCCTCAGACATCGTGGAAGGCGTACTGAGCAAACATTGAACAGCTGAAGATAGTTGTGCAAAAGGCATTTTTTTTACTTGCTATCCACACTGTCCATCCACTTGTTTTTGGAATCCCACAAGAAACAAATTCCATTCTTAAAATCATAGTTTAAGGAAAGCTGCTCAGGGAAAGTAAAAATGTCATTGTCATGTCATGATGAAGCCTCTTCTTTCCAGCTCACCTACTATTAGAGACAATGGATGCAGTGAAAACAGAAAACAAGAGAAAGGACTCAGCAAAAAAATGTTTGTGTTAGATGAGTGTTTCTCACCCTTGGACTCAAAACTGGGAAATACTCACATGACCTTAACTCTGCCCTTCAAATGCATTATGAGGAAGCCCCTGATTAGCTGGCTGCATATTAACACCAAATGGATTAAAATATGATTAAACTGGAAAGAATGATGTTTGAAGCTCAACAGGTATTTCTTGTAAACCTGGGAACTTGGGCAACCTGAATAGGACAGGAAGGTGAGGGACCACACAGAGGCTCTGAAAAACATGGCACAAGCTCACAGTGACTGTGGGACTCAGAGCACTGGAGAAAGGAAAGGTTTAAAACAACTACAAAATGTGGAACTATATTGCATGTGAATATCATAAAGATAGGCACCTTTGATCACCGAGTAACCTGCAATAACTGAGTGTAATCAGGCAGGTGAGCTACCTCACTGGGCACCTCACAGGTCAGTCTGACTTCCATTACATTCTCTAAAAGTAGCTGGTAGAAGGGATTTTTCACAAGGAAATATTGCTTGCATTCCTCTCCTTCCCTTAGCACCTGTTACAAGATATGGAATTACAAACTGTAATCTGACTGTTTAAGCTTGTACTTCATTCTCTTGTGGCTCTTTTCCCAACTTAGTTGGGCTGGGATTGAACTCACTTCAGTTATAACAGGTAAACCAAAAAAGACCAGCTATAGCTTCCTAGGCAGTGAAAGCAAAAAATGCTAAATGCATCTTTCTACCCCCGACACCATGGCTCTTTTCATTTAAATTTCATATTTCACAACTTCACACCTGACTCAGTTACCTTTCAATTAGATTTCTTCTGGACTGACCCAGGGCTGATCTGCTATTTATCAGCACTACTGTGGAAGTTAAATAGGAAGAAACACCCCTCAGGGTTCCTGGCTGCAGTTTCCAAGGGCACAGACCTCCTGGATGATCTATGAGTACTTTGGGAAGAATGCCCAGACAACAACTACTCTGAGCATGGCTTGGGCACTGCAGTCTCTGTGTACCTCCTCCAGACCATTTTCTGCTTCTGTATACAGTCACAAGCTTTATTTGGCACCAGAGCTAGAGGCTTTGAAAGTTTGCATGGATGCATAAACAGATGTGTTTTTCCTTTTTTTCCCCACCCTCTTAGTTACCTTTGGTGATGATGCCAGCATCCCAATAGCAAGCCAGTACATCACCATGTACTGAATGAGGGGTGACAGGGAAGGTGCTGAAATGTCATTAACAATGTACATAGTCTGAGACAGAGAAGAGTTTCTGAGTTATCTACCTACCATTCCTTCCTTTGTTTCTTTTTGCTTTCCTTTCTTTCCTTCCTTCCTTCCATTCATCCATCCTTTGGCTGACTTAACAGCAAAGAACAACTGAAGGGAGATGTTAGAAATCCATATTTCACAAATGTGAAAAAAAAATCCCTTTCTTCTCTGCTTACGTTCTATGTACTCACTACTAGCCAGCCCTGGCTATGGATCTAAAGTTACTGTTTGGCATCTTGATCTTACACAAATACACCATAAGCAAACAAGACTCTCAGTGTATTCTGAGCTGAGAAATGTTAATGATTATCATGTTCATAACCTGAGTAAAAATGAAAATGATATACAGACAAATGCCTGATAAGGCAATGACAACATCCCAGTGAGCTGAGTTTTCTGCTGGGCACCAAGGTCTGCAGGCTCACTTACTAAATCATGTGGGCAAGCTTTTTGCAGCAGTGGGTATATAATGAGGTAGCTTAACTTGGCTGCCCTGAAGTCTGGCTGCTACTGCATGAGTATAACAGCTTGCTTTGGTCATTCAGTGATGTACTAGACCTCCCCCTTTGCTCAGGTGTAGCTTGAAAGAAGTGTTATTTTTCCCTCCTGATTACTTTCAAAATCCAGTAGAGCCTGACTAGCAAAAAAGAAAGAGAGAGAGAGAAGGAAGGAAGGAAGGAAGGAAGGAAGGAAGGAAGGAAGGAAGGAAGGAAGAAGGAAGAAGGAAGGAAGGAAGGAAGGAAGGAAGAAGGAAGGAAGGAAGGAGAGGAGGAAGGAGGAAGGAAGGAAGGAAGGAAGGAAGGAAGGAAGGGAAGGAAGGAAGGAAGGAAGGAAGGAAGGAAGGAAGGAAGGAAGGAAGGAAGGAGGAAGGAAGGAAGGAAGGAAGGAAGGAAGGAAGGAAGGAAGGGAAGGAAGGAAGGAAGGAAGGAAGGAAGGAAGAAGGAAGGAAGGAAGGAAGGAAGGAAGAGAAAGAGAGAGAGAGAGAAAGAGAGAAAGAGAGAGAAAGAGAAGGAAAAGAAGGGAAAGAAGGAAAGAAGGAAAGAAGGAAAGAAGGAAAGAAGGAAAGAAGGAAAGAAGGAAAGAAGGAAGAAGAAAGACAGAAAGAAAAGAAAGAAGAAAGAAAGAAAGAAAAGAAAGAAAGAAAGAAAGAAAGAAAGAAAGAAAGAAGAAAGAAAAGAAAGAAAGAAGAAAGAAAGAAAGAAAGATAAGAAAGAAAGAAAGAAAGAAAGAAAGAAAGAAAGAAAGAAAGAAAGAAGAGAAAGGAAGAAGAAAGAAAGAAGAAGGAAGAAAGAAAGGAAGAAAGAAAGGAAGAAAGAAGGAAGAAAGAAGGGAAGAAAGAAGGAAGAAAGAAGGGAAGAAAGAAGGGAAGAAAGAAGGAAGAAAGAAGGGAAGAAAGAAGGGAAGAAAGAAGGGAAGAAAGAAGGGAAGAAAGAAGGAAGAAGAAGGAAGAAAGAAGGGAAGAAAGAAGGGAAGAAAGAAGGAAAGAAAGAAGGAAAGAAAGAAGGAAAGAAAAGAAGGAAAGAAAGAAGGAAAGAAGAAAGAAGGAAAGAAGAAGAAAGAAGAAGGAAAGAAAGAAGGAAGGAAAGAAGGAAAGAAGGAAAGAAGGAAAGAAGGAAAGAAGGAAAGAAGGAAAGAAAGAAGGAAGGAAAGAAGGAAAGAAGGAAAGAAGGAAAGAAGGAAGAAGGAAAGAAGGAAAGAAGGAAAGAAGGAAAGAAAGAAAGAAAGAAAGAAAGAAAGAAAGAAAGAAAGAAAGAAAGAAAGAAAGAAGAAAGAAAGAAAGAAAGAAAGAAAGAAAGAAAGAAAGAAAGAAAGAAAGAAAGAAAGAAAGAAAGAAAGAAAGAAAGAAAGAAAACTTATGTACACTGGTACAAACCAGGTGTTTGCTTCAGCTATATCATGCTGTAATAGACGGTTCTTTCAGAAACAACTTGAGAAACGGAAGAACCTGGGAAATTAGAAAGGTTTCTTTGTCTTGAGATTGCAGACCTTTAGCAGTAACATGTGCCATTGCCTCCAATACTGTGACTGGGTATCCATCTGGTCTCTAGCATGTTGCCACAGTGTAGTTTGTTGTTATTTCTAACCTTTTACATATGCTCATCTAAACAACCAGACAAGTGTCTTTTTTGTTTCACAAATGTGAAGGCTGTTATTTTCCCTGCAGCTAATGCTTTGTATAGAGAGAACCTCATGCAAGACATTACTGAAGCACAAACAAAGGTCCCCAGAACTTAGTTTGATCACTCTTGTATAATCAGTGAAATTGGACTTGGAACTCCACCCTTGAAGCACAGATGAGGCTGCAGAACACAGGACCCATCCTGTCTGCTAGAAGAAAAAGCAGTAGCCAGCTGGGTGGTATTGCAACCTCTGTTCTCCATGTTAAAGCTAACTGGTTAAGACGAATGGCAACAGGCTGTGAAAGAAACAAGAGAGGAATAACTACAAAGGGTGAAAGGTGAATCACAACAGCCTTTGGGTAAAAATTAAGCCTTGTAGTATTTTTGTAAATATTAGCCTATGTCCAGCAATTGAATGAAAGCTCTAAACCCCAACAAGGAGTTTTGGGGCTGGTCTCAGGTCACTACAGAAAGCCAGCTGTGGCTGCTGGAATTGTCAGTGCTTTTCTATGAGTCAAATCTGAAAAGGAAAGAAAAAAAAAATTATACAGAACATGGAATAGAGAAAGTATTACTCATCATTCAACAATGCCCTAGAAAACAAAAGGGATACCTTGCATACACATAAATAGGAAAATAAAGTTATGATATTTCACTCAAGCAGAAAATAATTCAAGAAACTATTTTCTTCTGTTGCATATACCATCATTGGTCTGAGCAACAATAGTGGATTGCATGGGAGCTGCACATATCTGTCAAGTTTGTGCCTTGCAAGTCAACACATTGCAATGAATAGCAGGGTTTGGTTTATTTGTTTATGCATGTTTGCCTTCAAATGTCAAGGATTATATTTAAAAGTACAGTTATCTCTTAAACCAACCATATATACCACATGAAAACTGAGAAGAAATGTATCTATAATTAGAGGATTCTCAAATGTATTGTGTTATTTTGCTTTAGGCATAGTTGGGAAATAAAAATGTCTTTATTGTCAGAAGCATCTTAATTCTCAAATTTGAAGGATTTTATTATAAATTAATATTTTTCAGCTCCCGATTAACTAATAAATTCCAAAAGTAATCACAGAGAGCAAGACAAATTCTGTCCCTATGTTACAAAATGAGCAGAGGAAGAACAAGGGTTGTGCTTGACATTATTTCTGTGGTCTGATGATGAGACCATAACACCATGCAGTGGTCCAACAGTTTCCAAGCATGTGACTCCCAGCCACTTGGTAGGAGCTGACGTGGGGTTAGTGGAACATGGAGTTCATGCCTGCTTTTGTGTTTTTGGCTGTCATTATTGCAGAGATAAATTTGGAGGTCTATGGAATCCAGCTTCACTGCACCCTGGGGATTGTTACTAAGCAGGAGTGGAGCCAGCCTTGGGAAGTGGAGCCACCAGTGAATGCAGAGTGGCCAAACACCACAAAGCAAGGCCTGGCAGAGGGAAAATGGGAAATTGAATAACACAGGCACAAGAGATATGCAAAGGAATCAGATTACCCAACACCAAAACAACAAATTAAGAAACAAAGAGAAATAAATTACAAGAAAACATACAGAGGGGAAGTATCAAACACATACTACATTAGAAACAGCTACAAATACATATTCTCCTAAAACAACTTTTCTTTGCAAATTATTGCTCTGCTTACCACAGAAATGTTACACAGTTATGATAGGAGGGAAAAGTCCAGAATGTTATTCTGTTTAGATACATGACTATGAGAACTGCAGTAGAGTAGGAGCCAAAAGTAGGAGAATACTGATGAAATCATAGGGAAATAGAGACATAGAGTAACCAAATCGTAGAATGGGTTGGTTTGGAAGGGACCTCAAGGATCATCAGGTTCCAACTTGCTTGCCACTGGCAGGGCCACCAATCTCCAGATCTAATACTAGACATGGAGGGAGTGTAAAAGTGAGGTGAGGGTGGGGGTAAAGGCATGCTTTTCTTCCTCCTTTAACATTCTAATAGCCTGCATCTTGGGGCTTTCCTGAGCCAGAAGTTGCACATGAATCTGCATGAATGACCCTCATTAGAAACCTCCACAGGGTCACTGCGTCTTCAGAGCTGTGCCACAGAGCTTTGTTCATGCTGTATGTTTGCCTCTGAACTGTATCTGCTATGAAACAGCCCTTGGTCTAGGCATTTTTTGACATATTACCTCAGTGTCACTGTACTTTGCTGTAGTCATTCCAGAGTCCTTGTGACTGTGTGATCTGTACAGAATCTAGGGATCTAGGGGAGAGCCCAGCTTCTTAGCTTATAGAATTTTAAAGAAGAAACAAAGTCACACACAAGATTTAGCTTTCACTGTAGTGTCAGATTCTCGGTTCTTCAAAGGAAAAATAAAGACTGTAATACGCCTTGGCAGATCCCATGTTAATGAGCGTGTGTGTGCAGATTCTTGAAGATGGGCTGAAGTATTTCAGGAGGCTTTAAAACAAAAGCAATTACATTATTTTCTTCTTTATATCTGTGCAACAAATCTGGACTCTTTGGGACTGTTTTCTTGCTGTCTCCTGGGAATGATCATTACATGATGAATCAAGTATCGAGTACTTGTAGAGACATTAGCCAGTTTAGCACGCATTATTGTACATGCACCAGGAAAATTAAAGACATTCTAGTAAGTGAATTTACTCACAGCTGGATGTGGTTTAATGTGCAACGGATGTAATTTATGGGGTCTGAATGAGGAAACTGCATAAATCGTGTTCTGTGCACAGGTAAAGCAAGTATTATATTGGTTGAGTTCACACAGAAAGCATTTTCATATTTCTGTCAGTAAAGTTAACTTGAAGATTAATCTGCAGGATGGTATGGAATTATCAACATAAACTATGCTTAGGGAAATGAATCATCTAGTGTAACATTTAGAAAGGAAAAAATATACATACTGTTAAAGGCAAAACCTCTACCTCCCTGTACTGTGAACAACATTTATAACTTGACTGCTCCTTCCATATTGCACCTAGAATATCTGAATATTTCTGAAGACATTTTATTCACTTAATACATAGGAATTATATATATATACACATATATTTTTAACTGGTGATGCTCTGTGGAAAGATAAAAGGAATTTCAGTACAAAACACCCTTTCTCTTCTTTTTCAGCTTGCTCAGAATTCAAGAAAATACATCCTTCAACCTGTATCTACTTACATCTTATGAACAGCTAAATCAATGCAAGCCTGAACAAAGATGTCCCCACATGGACAGGAAGGTCATACAGATTCCAGAACAGCAGAAAGAATACCCAAGGGCAGGTAGGATACTATGGGTACTACTCTGTGTCAGGAGTATCTTGGGACCCTGACTGCCTCTTTGGTGATCCATAGGCCCAGTGACAACCGCCTCCAAATACTTTCCAAGCAGTGACACGTTTCTGTGCATCTACAGCTCAAGCTGAAAGATTGCTAACTCACCAACAGTAACTCCAGAAAGAAATAAACAGTAGCACTAGTAGTGCCACTGAGACTTCTGATTTCTTGTTACGTCCTGCTGTCCAGAAGATGACTCAACAGAACTCCAAGTTTTTAAATGCTCTTGTCAAGAGATCCTACTGAGCGTACCTGCAAAAAAGCATCTTCACGTTTACACATACAGATACATATATACACATCTATATTATGTAGCATAGATATAACATATGTCTGTGTTATGAAGATATTATGCATAGATTATAGATATGTTATAGCACATCAAAAGCTTTCTAAGCATGGTATACTTACTATGTATTATAACATGTGTGTGTATTTGTGTAAAATAAATAGATAAATAAATAAAGTGTGCATGGAAAGCACTTAGAGTTAGCATAGACAAACTTAGAAGTATACCATAATAATAGAATTCTTGGTAACAACCAGTTACAGGATTTATTTTTTATATTTTATTTATTTTATATACCGATTCATTTTATATACTGATATATATTTTATATACTGATATATGATTTATTTTATATACTGATTTTATTTATTTTATATACTGATTAAGCCTTAGCATTAATATCTGCATGGACTTGTTGTGCAGGATGCTGTGAGGAAGCTGGGTCCATCCCTCTGCCATCCTTGCAGGGGAAGCAGCACCCTGAAGGCCAGGGGCCCTGGGAAATGGGGATCCTCTAATGATAAATGCTCTGGGTCATCATGTTTAGCTTAGCATGTTTAGCACCTGGGTTTAGTTTTGCAGAGCACAAGGAAAGAGTTTTTTCCCCTTTATTTTAACACAAAGTAGCAGGTGGCTCAGCAGTTTGCCTGATATTTTCTTCAAGTATAAACAGCCATAACTTCCTGTTACTTAAAACAAAAAGAAAGAAAATAAACAGTTGAGAAAAAAAAAAAAAAAAATTCCAATACACTGTGTATGTACCATACCTATGGGTTTACCATCACTGTCACTCAGGGGAGAAAAAAAGGCAGAGGAACAGATAGCCTGCCAGATGCTGGGTACCCCACCAACCACATCTAATAGGCTCTGCTGGAAGCTTTAGAAGCTGGTGGTCTGATTCATTCCCTACTGCTCAGAGCAGAACTCAAACATGCTGCAGTGCCCTTTGCAGTGTCAGTGTGGAAAAAGGCTGATGACACACCACGATTCCCTGCTGCTGCTCTTATGCCACTCTGTCTGTGGAGTGATCCCATGGAAACCAGAAGTCCCAGCAGGACTCTGTGCAGCCACTTTTGCTTTGGTTCAAGGACTTCATCCTTACCTGTTCAGCAAACACCATCCAGGAAGCAAGCCCAGAGTTGGTCTTTGACTCACAGCGCACAGTAGCACATGGGCAGCATTCAGTGCCTCTTCCCTGACAGCATAGGCCACAAGGGGTAGAAGACGTGGAAGCCAACAGAGATGAGCTGTGGAAGCTTGGGGTTTCCTCCTTTCTTCCCTAGTCCTAGAGCCTACACGAGTGCTTCTCTGCGGGCAGATATTCAAAAAGCTTGGACACAAAGCAAATTTGAATTCAAGTGTGGAATGATTCATGCATTCATGCATTCATGTAGTAAGCCAGATGCAGGGAAATAGCCAAGGCATCCCACAAGAATGAACTCAAGGATGAGTGGCAATACTGGTGAATCTACTTATGACCCCACATAAAATCACTTAATCACAAAATTAAATGTTTGCTTTTATTTTGTTTAATATTTAAGTTTTAAAATAGTTGTTTGGGGGGGGAGGGGGAAATAAAGGTGGTTGAATTTTAAACTGAGGTAACAGCTTCTTGGTAGGGAAAAGGAACAGGCCCTGCTGGTGGCTGCTGCTGTTCTGCATGGGTAACCCAGCTAAGGACGCAGCACTCCCAGACTGCCTTACCTTCTACCTGAGGAGGCTGAGCAGAACTGACCGATTTTCTTCCTGCCTGTGCCCAGGTGTTTGGTAGGGGTAAAGTCTCATTTCTCCTTCTGTGATTAGAGTTGAATTGACTCAGACCTCTGCCACAGAAATGCTGCCGAGGCTTAAGCGCTGTTCTGAACAGCACCATCCAAGGTCCAAGCAGGATCCACTAAGCAGCAGCAAGCAGTGAAGGTAGTAGTGCAAATCAGGCCAGACCTGCAAGATGCTGAATGCAGAAGGCACCATTCAGTGAAGTTCACCACATGTATGTACTTTCCATTTCATTTGCAGCCTTGGTGCCCTATTTTTGCAGTTTTCAGACACTGGGATTTCTTTCAATGGTTTTAACTGGACCACTGCTTGTTCTCAGTTTCCTGTTTCTTTGATCACCCATTTCCAGCTCTCCTGGAGCAAGTTGTGTCCTCCAAGGTGGATTTTCCCCTTTCCTGTGCTGGGCCAAAGCATCCAAGTGACCTTTGAATTTTTTTTCTTTTTCTCTCCCCCATTTTTTTCCCCTTTGGCCTTTATTTTATTTTGTTTTGTTTTGTTTTGTTTTGTTTCTGACTTGCCATATGTGAGATAATTGTGCCCACAGGAATTCCTTTCAGAGTACCTAAGCACAAAAGAAAAACACCCGGCCAACTCTTTTTCTAGAGCAGTACAAACATTTCCTTTAACCTAAGTGTCTCAGGAGGAGCATTGACAGAAGGCTCCTTTCACCCAGAAAGCCCGCTCTGCGCCAAGCTGCCGTTGAACCCTCAGCCACCTCCTGCATTTCCATGTCACAGTTGGAGTGAAAGTTTTGCCAATAAAAGCAGTCACGTTCTTTGATTCCAGCTTTATGACAATGGAAATGAGGCCAGCGCCAGTTGCTCTGTGGTGGGTTTTATTAATGGAAAAGGGTGGTGGGAGCCAGTAACTTTTTGGCAGCTTTGCTCCTTCAACTGCTATTGGCCTTCATTGTGCTTTGTGGATGGAGAGCTGCAGGGTCTCTTGAGCAGTGACAGCTTTTCTGTGCTAATAAGCTCCTCAGAAAGAAGCCCTACGCTAACATCAGGAACTTGCACAGCTTGGGGATGACAAAGTAGATCTTAAAATCATCATTCATGTGGTTTGATGGTTGCAAAAGACTGTGCTAAGAAAATATTCCTGCAATCTGAACTCATCTTATTAAGGGAAAAAATCTGATTTTGTCTTTGAGCTCTCCTCTCCTTGCCTTGGGTTATAATGGATGAGTTACGTTCCTGGACAATGAGGAACACCATTTATTTCTACCTTCAGGAGTTTCTGAAAAATAAATAAATAAATAAATAAATAAATAAATAAATGTGTTCTCTTTCCAGCACAGGTGCACTTTCAGGTCGCCACTGTCTATCACCATGCCATTACAACAGTGATTAAGGCACACCTTCTGTATCACTGGCCAAGTTGGCTTTATGAAGGAGCACACTCAAAGTAAGGAACAAGAAATCCCAGAGCTTGTCTGGTAGGTGAAGAATAAGGGGGAGGTGATATCTCCTTGGGAAATGAGCTAGGAGAGGGGGTCAGTAGCTCCACCAGGCATGAGACAGCACTGTCCAGCTGCTCAGAAGCCCTGGGATCCTCTTCCTGCTCCACGATGGGGTGGGAGGCTCAGTATCAGGCAGTCTCAGCAATCAGTCACCAAAGTGATCGGTTGCTCACAGACCTTTGTTTGTCACACAATGAAGGTAAACACATAATGGATGTCCTGAGCAGCACTTGTAACTCTCCCAGTGGGAGGCTGAGACTGTATGAAGCTGTAGTAGCATGTATAAGTCAATGCCAATAACTTGAAAGTGTCCAGCTCTGCAGGAGTTGTTGCATTATTATTTGTTAATTGATAATGTCCTGCAGCAGAACAACAATGAGAAAGAGAGGGAATTTCACACAAGCAGTGCCAAGTGTCCAGCTTCCTAACCACTACCCTGCTCCTTTGTCCACCACTCCAGACTTCAACCCACAGTGATCTCCTGACACAGGAGTGCCCTGAAGCTGCTCCATCTCCAAGCCTGGTATTGATTCTGTCTAGAACGGAGCCTGCAGTCACAGAAAAGAAATCTGACTTAATTAAAAATACATACTCCTTTAATTCACTGGCACGGCACCATGAAAACAAAACAAACATGAAAGGCCTGGTAAATAAAACCAGGGTACATCTGGTGTTCTCTGTGTGGCTGCCCTGGGCATGAGCACAGTAACTCTGTGAATGCTGGGGCTCCAGCTGTACTTAAGCACCGCAGCTCACCTCAAGCTCCTCGCCTTCTGCAGGGCACAACAGCCTGGCAGGGCTGAGCAGTGGAAGCAGATCCAGAGCCAGGTCTCTGTTATTCTTCGACACCAAACCGAGTTAATTAAGTGATTGTAGGATTAGCAACCAGAATATTTAATTTGGCAAGATCTTTGTCAAAATGCCCAATTGAAATTAGCCCTAGGACTTTTCTTATTCGCAAAACTCATCTGGATTGTGTAAGGGGCCTTCCCGCCTGGCATGCTTCACAAAATTGGTAACGTGCTCTATCTTCTGTAACTCTGTGAGCTTTTGTATTTTTTACATTTTGTGGAGTCCTTTTTTTACTTTAATGGCTACATCTCACCCCATACACCTTTACTAACAACCTATCTGTGCAAAACAAGATGGATTTAATTTGATCTAAAGGCTCCCAGTCACTGCAACTGTAGAAGGTAAATTTTGGAAGAATTTTGAGTGTGTGTTGGGGGGGGAAGAGCATTTTCAAATAAGAAAATAAAAGTTTATTCTTCTCTTTATCCAGGAAGGAATAAAACTTCTCTTCTTCAAAGCACAGCAGTTTAGATAACAAAATCATTCTCATCTTTTTTTTTTTCTTTTTTTTTCCCTAAATCTAATGTCCCCAATATGCCACTCAAATTACATGTTGTAGCTTGAGACTGGAATGTATAAAGGGCTACTATAATGTCTGGATTATGCTGGATCTTGATTGCAGCTGGGTTCACCCTTATTTTTATATCATTTCTTGTAGGTGGAGAAAGAAACGTGGCTGTGCATCCCAGCACGAGTGAGTTTATCAAGCAAGGGGCAGCAGCCGGAACAACAGGAAATCACATTAGAGAGTCCAACTTCTGGTTGGCAGAAGCATGTTAACCTCTCATTCATGTCACTGGGTTTAATACTCTAACTTCGTAGTAAAAGTGTCTTCCCCGAGCCCGGGTTCATAAAAGTGCTAGTGGCCCTTGATGTTCTCAGCCAAGGATAGTAAGGAAAACACAGCCCTGAATAGCTCACATTGATTGCAGCAAATACAGAGCAGGAGGGTCAGCACCATTTCCCAGCCCAGAGCCAGGGCTGCAGAACTGAGCAGCTATTCATAGCCACTGGACCCTCTCCAAGTCGTGAGTGTAAATTTACTTGTATCATCTTTGCAGAGAGGAACTGCGGTCCCCAGTGCCTCCCGCTTGATTCGATGGACTGTTTATTTGTTTAGTCCTGTAATGATATTATCCACAGGACTAGAGCCACACAGGGAGGATTAGGAATTCCTGGAGGAGAAGCTGTGTGTTTATTACCATGACAGCCCCGTGTGACACAAGCCAACAGTTACTCCTATTTGTTCTTGCCTTCCCTGAACGCTCCGAGCCTGCGGCCGAGGGGCAGTGGTGTGGGATAGATCCAAAAAGCCTGAAAGCGAGGAGACTGCAGGGAAAGTGATGGGATTATAGTGTTGAAACCCCTTCCCTGGCTGTCTTCGAACAGCTCTGTCTCAGGACGCTTTCACATGTAAATGACGGGGGGGGGGACAGAGGCACGACAGTGCAGCAGCTGAAGTCCTTGCAGCAACGCTGACACCCCAAACTTCTGCCTTTAACCTGCTGTGCATGAACGTCTAACAAGCTGTAGCTGAGATTTTAACCTCCCCAAAGGAAACCCGGCCTCTTTAAATGAAAGAATAAAAGCACTTGCACAAAAAGCTCTTGTGGATGTGCGCACAAGCCCAGCAAAAGAGGAACAGGGTTAAGGAGGAAGTTTTTCCCTTTTTTTCAACCTTTTCCCCCTCCTTTCATTTCCTATTTTAACGAGTATTGAATCATAAAAAGAGACGGAAAGGCCAAAAGTAACAAAGAATTGTAGGTTGTTTAGATTGCTTGGGAACTCCCTCTTTGCAGCTGACCATTGCTACATATAGGTTAATTTCCACATGGAACTGAAGAAACTCTATCCCCGGTTTGTGAAGCATGGGTCAGCCGAAGCATGTTAATCTGTTTAGCATGTGTGCTTCGCGGAGGTGCCAGACCACCACCGTGCAAGAGCCGAAGTAGCAGCAGCCATGATCCTCGGGGGTAGTTAATAAAGACTTTAAGGGAAATAAATTTATAAAGGTTTCGGTTTGTGCACCGGGCCGGCGTTGAACATTTAAGGCTTCCAGACCAGAAAGCTGAGAAGTCTCCGGATAGTCCGCAGCAGCCCTGGGAGGCAACTGCTGGTGCTGCAGCCTTCTCGCAGGACCGGAGGCAGCACCGGCCAAGCCCACAGCGCCTCTTTGGGGCTCCTCGCGGGCCACCGAGGCTCAGCAGGAGGATTTTCAGGGCTCTGGTTTTAATCCGCTCTCTCCCCGATGCGCAGCCTCGAACCCAAATGGAGGCCGGGGTATCGTGAGATCCGCTAAATGAGATGGCAGCAAATAAAACTCCTTGGGTCTATTCCTATAGCCTCACACAATGCACTTATCAGCCTCCCATCTCCCACTCGGGGATGAGCTGCGGGGCATGTGGCTCTCGGGATGATCCTTCACTTCTTTCTCATGATCTTTTGAAACGCTAGACACTAATAGAAGTATTTTTAAATGACAGCTATACTTAATGATGAGTATTTATTTTGACAAGGGCTTCGTTTTGGCTTTCGACTTGCAGCTCAACTCTAGAGACAGCAGCATTAATTTGCTATAAAACCAAATGTGGTTGCGATTATTCTCGCTGGGCTCTGGCGATCAGCGATTTGGGAAAAGCTTATCTGACAGATGAAATGCGCAGCCGCAGCACATCCCTGTCTTCTTCCGGCATGAGTCGCCACGTGCTCCTCGGAGGCGAAGGAAGCCGAGCATCAGTCGGGAGGAAAAAACGTGATATGCTCACCCGCTGTATATAGCCGTCATCCAGAAAGATGGCTCATGCATACAGCCCTGTTTTCTGCTCCTTGCCACATTTTAAGATCAGTGATCAGAAACACGTTCCTCTACATTCATCACTACTGAAGTCCTTCTTTTAGGTCGCCTGTCCTTTTGTACAGTAGGCAGATTTTCCCTGCGGTGTTTTTTGTTTGCTTTCTGCACCATTTCAGTCTGGAAAGAAGGGAAGAAGGGAAGAAGGAAAGAAGGAAAGAAGGAAAGAAGGAAAGAAGGAAAGAAGGAAAGAAGGAAAGAAGGAAAGAAGGAAAGGGAGTGAAGGACTGAGGCTCATACTCTGTTCAGCACGTGCTGACACTCATGATGCTGGATTGAGGACGGGACATAAAACGGGCGCTGGATACCTCCTGCCACCGTGAAATCACTGCTGACCGCAGCGGAAAGTACCACGACAATGCCTTCGGGGCTGTGTGTGTGGGGCCATGCCAGGACGGGATCTCCCTCCCGTTGTGTTCATGAGGGGCTGTCATATGCACACCTACACAAAGACTTTATTGGAAAAGGAAAAAAAGAAAAAGAAATGTGTGTAGGAGTTATAAAGCTCCCTATCGTGAAGTTCGCTGCTCTCTTCCTCTTAAGAAGTGTTACGTGCTCGGCAGCACCGAGGGGCTGTACCCCTGGTTCAGCACCGTCCCGTGGTGTGTTAAGACCTTTCTCGCCCCTGGTTGTTCAGTTTTCAGAGAACAGTCCTGTCTGCTCTGTGGCCGAGGAGCAGCGGAGACCGTCTGTGCTGCAGCAGTGCCACTGAGCCCCTCAGAGCCCCAAGAAGTCCCTCAGCCAGGCACAGCGCTCCGCTGAGGCGAGACCCCGTCGGCTCGGGCAGACAGAGCCCTGCTCGGATAGAACCTTCCTTAGTGGCCTGCAGCCTGTTTTCTTTTCCCGCAGGATGCTCTCGTCAAGAGAGAGCCGTGCGAAGGTTAGTCGGACGAGGAGCTTCGGGAAAATACGCGTTCTTTGCTTCAGATGCGCTCCCAGTCAGGGGCCGAGGCATTCCTTACCGGCAGCTCCGCTCCGGGTATCTCCGCTTCCTTTGGAGCGAGCCACCGTCACTTTCACTTCTGTCAGCAATGCCAAACCAGGAAAACGAGGCGGTGTCTTCGCTGCTTCGTGAGTACCCGGAGCGGTCTGACTTCAACTCAGTCCCGTCCTGCGGTGCGGCCGGGAGGGCCCGGTGCTCCTGGAGCGGACAGTCTCAGCGGCTGCTTCGGGTGTCGCCTCCGTATATATATCTCTACCACACGTTTAGGATGAAATTAGGGATCGGACTTCAGGCTGAGCCTTTCAAAGCTGGAGAGCTTCCTCGACGAGGAGCCCCGGGGGACAAACCGCGTGGCTGCGGAGACACGCGCGGGGCGGGCGCCGGGCACAGCAGCACTTGCTGTGACTTCCGCGGGGCAGGGAGGGCAAAAGGAGTCGGGAAAAAGCCCCGAGGCCAACGCGTTCCCCCGGCAGAGCGCGGGGTTGGCGAACTCTATTCGTGTAAAGAGGTATTTGGGTTGCCTCCGAAATAATAAATCCCAACGGCGGACAATAAAATTTACTATCACAGGAGTAACAGAAGCCTAAAATATTCCGAACATGTTCCTTGAACAAATAACATAATCCCTGGCACACTGGAACACATGGTTTGCTTCAAACATGTTTCATTTTGTCATCGCATTGAGTGTACAGTATTTCTCTTTGGGTGCAAGAGTGATTGATATCTTTGGAAGAATTGTTTGTAAGAACATGAAAGTTGCCAAAGCAAACACAGTGGAGGGAAGTGTGCAGAAGGGGGAGCAGAAGTATTTGGAGTGGATCTGGGTTTGGGGAGTTCACACAGAGGTGAGACAGCTAGATGTAGAACAAATAAAAACATTCTGCACACTTCATCTAAATAAATTATATACAAAAATTGCCCTTTTGTAGACGGTAACAGCGCAGTTACCACACTTCCCTCATGCCCCTATAGAATGTGGGCGGGAAGCCAACTTTCTTCAGCTAATGATTTGTAACTTTTGCTCCACTTGAATGACTCTATTAATTTTTAGGTCTCTCCAATTCTGCTCCATAAGAGCTGTCAGCATTATTAAACAAAATAATCTGTTTACCTTCTGTTGTACTTGTCCAGCAGTGGCGTGCGTGGCTCGATGATGTACGTTAATAGTTTTTTCTTACACTCCACTGCATCGGACCAAGGAAAAACTTCGCATATTTTGATCTTTCCTGTCAAAAAAAAAATAATGTTTGACAAAACTCATTAGAACGCGCGAACTTTCAGGCGTTAATTTAATAACTTCCATTCCTGAAGGACAAATATTTATTCTATCTCCCCTTTTATCTCTTTCTGCTATCAACATCTGGGGAAAGTCGCTCCCGCTGTTGAGAAAGTCAGATCATATTCTGCTTCCCAGCGGATCACGAGGGGTTCCGGACCCCCGTGGCACCTCTTTGGGCAGAACTCTCTGACCCTCCACGTCCCACGGCGACAGCCGTGAGGCTCCATGCACCCCCGGAGTGGTATTTTCAGAGAAAATAGGATTTTTCCTCAACATCCTCCCCGTCACAAAGAAAAAAAAAAAAACACCACACTACCTCCCCACCCCCCTTCCCCTCCCCGAGTCCCTGCCTTCCTGCCTGGCCCGACCATCTCAAGGAACCCGTTAGACCCCCAATTGCACGAGTTCAGGAGTCAGGAGCACAGGTTTCAGCTAAATCTCTCGGCCCATAGCACTGACCCTATGTTCATGCTACTTGTGGGAATTTCCCTTTCGGATAGAAGAAAATGTTCCCAGCGCTAGCAAGAAAACTTCTCGTATTAACGCCCACGAGGAGAACAATGTGAAACATGTGAAATGTAGACACACTGCTCAGCTACCTGCTGACTGCAGCGACTACCAGGCACACAGCTGCAGCCACCCCTGGGTCTGGACACGGAGCATCCTCTGTCCTCATCTACTTGTTTTGAGAAGGGAAAGGTCACCAGAACCAAACCTTCCCCTGGGGCTGCAGAAATGCAGATACTAACCCTGGGAAGATCCCGAACTCTCAAAAATCAAATAAACTCTAAAACTGAGTCAAATTCTGCAGACTATCAACTAGTCCCAAAGGCCGACGCTTCTGAATGGCTCTGGGCACCTCCGGAGGAGCTTTGCCTTGTGGGGCTGCGGCAGTCTGCTCTGGGAGTGTGCGGGCAGCAATGTATCCCGAGAGCAGGGCTGGGGTGGCTGTACCCCTGAGTCAGCGCAGTGCTGGGAGGGAGAGACTCCGGGAGTACTCGGCGATGCGGCAATCCATGCTCACATGTCTGGCTTCTGCAGCCGAGCAGGTTCTGTCGTGTGTGCTCGGCATGTTTTGTAAGGAAAAATTGAAAAGGAGAGGAGAGGAGAGGAGAGGAGAGGAGAGGAGAGGAGAGGAGAGGAGAGGAGAGGAGAGGAGAGGAGAGGAGAGGAGAGGAGAGGAGAGGAGAGGAGAGGAGAGGAGAGGAGAGGAGAGGAGAGGAGAGGAGAGGAGAGGAGAGGAGAGGAGAGGAGAGGAGAGGAAGAAGAAAACGTGTTGAGTGTATGTCCCTAAGGTAAATATTTGATCGGCTTCATCCTTTGGACTTGTCCTGTCGAGCTCACTGGAACCAGAGGAGATATGACGATGCACAGCTTGGCCAGGGCAGTCCTTGGGATGATCATTCTTCTTTCACCTGCTGCCCACCTGCGGCTCAGAGCGAGTCCTTTCCTGTCACTTCCCCCTCGAGCAAAGAGCGGGTCAGCCGCTAGACCCTCCCAGTTCTCTCCCCAAAAGAGGAGAATTGGAGAAGGGTGTTCTGAAGGCAAGAATATGAGAGAAGACCTCACGTGTTTATCTCTGCTTGCCTGTCCCGGGACATCTCTCATCTCCCTCCCAGGAGATCTCATCTGTCAGAGGCAACACGGGGCCGCAGTGAGCCTCTCCTAGGGAAAGGCACGAACAACGGGATGCAACTATACTTTTCCTGGCAGATATCAGTGCGAAAGGGGTCAGATCATTCTTTAAAGTAAAAAAAAATGTATAAATATTCCCAACCCGGCCTCACCCTGCCCTGCTGACGAGGGTGTGCTGTGAACACCGAACGCACGCAGCCCCGCTCGCTCCTCGATCCTCGCTGCCGGCGGTCTCCGCGGACCTCTCCGTGCCGCTGTGTGCGGGCATCGCGGGGCCGCGGCCCTCAAGAGAGCTCCCGGCTCCGGTTTTCACAGCCTGCCGAGCCATGAGAGAGAAATCTTGTCGGGTACTTTGGTCGTATCTGGCCTGTGAGTTGGAGCATCTAGGTGTAGCAAGACACCAGTGGTTAAGAACTTTTTTCTCCTTCCTTCTTTTGTCAGCTCCAGTCTTTCATTCACATTTACGAGGACACAGTCCCCACGTAGCACGGGAAAGAAGCGGTGCCGTGGATTTAAGTGGTGTGCCGAAGCCAAGCGGCTGGGCTCGGGCTGCGCACCTCCAACGGGCGGCGCGGCAGAAAAGGGGGGTCTGCTGCTCGGGGAACCCTGTCCAGATCCGCGGAGCCTCTCTCCAGGTCCTCCTGCTCTTTTTCTTCCTGCTAGCTTCGTCCGAGCCTCTCCCCGACCTTTGCACCTGTGGCAGGACCCGCCCCGGGGGACTCTCAAAGAGGGATGGGAGGAGGAGGCTTTCCGTTTCCTTCGAGTCCTCCCGACTGGCAGCACCAGCGGAGCAGGAGAGGGGAATTACTCCGAGATGCGGCACGGACCGACTGCTGCCAAGTGTCTGCTGCCCCGGGGGGCTCCGGCTGCCAGCCCCACGTCGAGGCCCCTGCACGAACTGTGCAAGGTGTGCACCTGTGCACACAGGAGCTCGGCGCTGCTCCCCGGGGATCCAGGCCCGCAGGGGCACCCGCTGCCTCTCTGGGAAACCGCGAGGGCAGGGAGCCCACAGAGCTCCGGACAGGAAAGCAGTAGCCAAACTCTTGGGAAGGAAGAGTTCGGCCCAGCGCCATTTTCCTCCCCTTTTCAGCTTTTCTGGCAGTTATCTCTTTCTCTGCTTTTTTTTTTCTTTCTATTTTCGAGGTGGGGGCGGGGTGGGGTGGAGTGAAGCAATTTTGCTGAACAGAAAGCTCAGGCCCTGGAAGGAGCTTCTTTTGACTGATCGGGGTGATCTATCCAGGCCCACTAATTAGAGAGGGATCCAGGGTGGCATTAGTTTCCAAACATTTTAATCGAGCTTTAAGCGGAGCTCTTTTCAATGGCAGGAGATAAATGTAGCAACTGTTACTGTCCCCCTGAATGGCCACCTCCCATGGCGGGCATTCAGCCCTCCTTTCACAAGCCCTAAGCAGTTTAGTCTATGGGCCCAGCAACACTCCACATATCTTCTAATTAGTCTAATTAGAAAGGTGGATTGAGAGATGCAAGGAAGACAGAGTTAAGTTAGGAAGATGCTCAATGCTGCCAGTCTGCACCGGGGAGCAGCTTATTCTCTGTGGGGGGAAAATGAAATAAAGGGGTAAAAGAAAAAAAAAAAAAAAAAAAAGAGAGAGAGAGAGAGAGAGAGAGAAAGGGGAGACGGAGAGAAGAAAGAGAGAAAGAAAGAAAACCCCGGACTTCAACACGAACGGCACGTCTCGAGGGATCCGAGTGATAGAAGCTGCTGTCTACCAGCTGGGGGGTGACAGACACTCGAAGGTGGAATTGCACTTTCTAGCTTTTTTTTTTTTTTTTTTTTTTTTTTTTTCCCTGGTGTATTTTGCAACCCCTCGGGACGCCGTTTGTTGCCTTGGCTCTGGAGGACCGTTGTGCGCCTTCAGCCCCTCTCTGCACCGGGCTGTTCCGTCGGGCCGCTGGGCACCGAGTCCCGAAGTCACACTGCGTGGAGGGAAGGAAGTGGAAGGGGATGGTGGAGTTAGACGGATCGCCTCCTGGGTCGCCACCTGCTCGGCCCCTCTCCCAGGGCCGCGAGAGCAGACCCGGCCGGAGATGGGGGGTTCAGCGGACGGTCCTCGTCGCGCATTCCGGCACGCCGCCACAGCGTTGCAGGGAGGATGGTGCGGAGGGGTGCAGCGCGGGTGGCTTGAGGAACACTGAACCTTTAATTGGGCAATAAATCAGGGAAAGGAGCACGGGGCAGCGTGTGCAGGTGTCAAAACAGGGAAAGCCCGCCGGCAGCGCAGCGGGGCAGGGCCTCCGGGCCCCCTCCCGCACGTCTTCCCCGGTGTGTCTCTGGCCAGGTCGGGCGGGGAGGTGGCCGCCGGAGCTCCGCCGGGCGCGGGTGGGTGGTGGGAGAGCGTGGGGCCCCGGGCTGCATGCCCCCTGACGTGATCTTCTCTCGCTTCCATTCCTCTCTGTTGGGCTGACACAAAGGCCCCCGGGAGAGGCATGGAGGAGGGAAACCTCCCTCGTTTCTGGCCCCTACGGCCACAGAGCCCCCTCCCGTCCTGTCTCCTCGCTCCTCTTTCCCCTACCTGGTGCCTTCCCCCCAGCCACCCGCTCTCCGGCAGATGGGCCTTGCAGAGATTTCAAACTTCGTGCGAGAAAGGAGGGGGAGAAAATTAGACCCACCCTGTCAAAGCCCCTAATCAAACTGCTGGCGAAAGGGGATTCTCAGACAAAGGCGAACAATGGCAGTCTAGTTAGATCATTTTTCTGGACATTGTTTATGGTCTGGAAGGGATCAATCGTTTCAAAATGTTACCAGTAAAAATGATCCCGTGTGGAATGCAGCTAATCCTTTTAGGTTCCTGTCAACTGTTTCCACTCAAGGAACCCGATTTTTCAAATCAAAGGTGCAGAACTCAATTGCCGAGGGATTTATACCGTCGGGTCCGGGCTCCCCGCCCCCAGCTCCGCTCAGCGTCTCCGAACGGCCCGCGCGGATTCTGAGCTCGGGCTTCTCCGTCTGCAACCCCCGACGAGGCTGACTCGGGGAGCTCAGCAGCCCGCACCCTGGCCCAGATCGTGGGGCCCTCCTCACGTCCCGAGCGGTGAGGGAGAAGGGGCAGTCCTGGCCCCAGCTTTCTCCGCTGCGGGAGATGCAAACGCCATTTCACAGCCCTCTTCGTTGCCGACGTGGGCACAGCCCTACACAGCGCCGACGGCGGTGAGCCCCAACGGGGGCTCCGGGGTCTGCTCGCATTCCTTAACCTGTATCATCCCGCATCATGACTCATCGCAAACCCCTATACATGTTCAGCTGAGTTTTGGCCCCTGTCCCACACCCTCGACGGCAGCCGGCTCCGGTCTCTGGCGGAAAGCCCGGAGCTGCGGCAGCGTGCCCGGCCGGGAGCGGGCTCGGGGCTTTCGCCGCACCCCGGCTCCGTCTCTCCCCAGCGCGTCCACGGAGGTCTTCGCACTGCCCTGAGCCGCGCTGCCCCGCAATCACAAGTGCAGCGGCGGTAGCTCCGGGTCGGGGCTGCGCAGCTCTTGTGGGAGCGCTGGGTTTGGCCGCCCGTGTGTTAGCAAGTTGTTGCGGACTTCCTCTGGGTGGGGAGGAGGCTGCAGGGGAGAGCGTCGGATTAAAAGCAGGCAGAGCCGCGGCGCCTGTCCCCGCGCGGGAGGACGGAGGTCTCAGAACCCTTGGAAGAGCCCTCGCGAGGGGAGTCGTACTAAAGGCGATATAAAGAGAGTAATTCCCAGAAAAGGGCCCCATTAGGCTCCAAGCACGCAGCCAGGAAGCAGCGGGAAGAGGTCTGCGCTCTGGGTTTACCGACTCTGCAGCTGCTGAGTGACTGCCTAACGGGGGAAGGACACACACTCGTGTGCACGGAGGGCTTACGGACTTCCAGCTGACGGAGGGGAGCTTGGCAGAACGCACTCAGCTCCCCCGACAAGGCTTCGTGAAATCAGCGTCAGGCTGGAAGTTGTATTATGAGTTACTTTTCATGGCCCCATAATTTTTTATCTCGTCAGCTTTCGGACAGGATAGTCACCTGCCCTCTGCCTTCTCCCCCGCTTCTCGCCTAACTATTTCTCACCAATCGTTCATTTAGACATGAACTATTGAGCCGAAGAGATTGCTTGGCTTCAGGCCCCCCTACGAGAGGCCGACAGGTGGAATTCCACTGTAAACACGTACATTAGAAAACGATCAGTTCTGCCCGGCGATTGCTGAATAAGCAGACGTGGCAATGTTTATTTTAAGAAGAGAAAACCTGAGGAAGACACCTCATTTATCATGATTGTGTGTATTTAATGTCTTTGCTGCATACAGGTGTGTGTGCGCGCTCCCGAGGGGAGCAGAGTGAGGTGCGAAGGGCCGTGCCCTCGGTGCTGAGTACTGCCCACGGCACGGGCACTGGGAGCGGCCCCCGCATTTCGATGTGTGCAGACGGTTTTCTGTTGCCCTACGGGAGATACCTCCGGACTGATGGTGGGTAGGATAACCCAGCTTCAGAGAACGAGTTATTGCAACAACGGGAATCCTTATTTATCCTTTTGCTCCCAACATGAATTGCATAATTTATCATTTAAATATGGGCCCCCGCAGACTTATGCATGCCGTTTTGCTTCATCGGCGAAAGGGAAACTCAGAATCAATTCAACAAGTCTCTTGCGGTTCGCAGAAAGGGCTAGTTTAATTATTTTTGTTTGAAAAAACAAAATAGTATATATATATATATATACATATATATATATATACATTTACCCTATGATTGTCCCACTGAATTTGGTGGTATCATTTCTAAAATCGTGTAGATCACGCATTAAATAAAATCGATAATGCTTACAGTGCAGTCTATAACTCTCTCTGCTTCCTGGGCATGCCGAGGCCCAGCTCCAACCCTTCTCCGCCCCTCCGAGTTGCGGGCCGTGGATGCGCAAGGGCGGCGGCCATCCGCTGTGCTCGGGGTCGGAGCCATCCGCGGGGCCGCAGCAGGATTCGCCGCGGGGCTACCCAACTCCCGGCTCTGGGCTTTGCCTCTCCTCTCTTTTAGGTCGAATCCGGACCTCGGCGGACAGTCGGACCGGGCGGCGGCTGTTCTCTTCTGTGAAAGGCAAAAAGCAAAACAAAACAAAAAGGAACAAATGGTTTAGGGATCAGGGGATGTGCTGCAGGTCTCCTCCTCCTCCCAAATCGACGGGTGGTCATCTGTGCAGATCACAACAACGGGAGCGCCGTTTTTCCTCAAACACGGCCGCACGCCCGCGTGTGCGGACATGGTCAGGGGAAGCCCCGCGTGGCTCGGACACGGTGGGGTGGCGGAGGGACGAGGATGTGCGGAGAAGGCAGGGAGAGTAAGAGGTGAGTGGGGGCGGCGGGGATCCGACACCTACCTGCCGGGAGCAGCTCCTCTGGGATGCGAACGGCACTTCTCTGAGGCCCGGGGCAGCTGAGGAGCGGATCTGCTTTGGTTTGCAAGTTCCCGCGCAGGGAGCATTTGGCCCTGATCATAATTTCCACGATTTCTGTCAAATACAATATTATCAGAGCCTACTGAAGTACTTAACTGTGAGTAATGAAGGAAAGTATTACACACAGAGCAGAGTCTCCAGGCCGTGCCAAGGAGCTATTAAACCAGAACTGCTTTCCAACAGATCTCCCGCCCAGGCCTTCACCGAGGGGGCGGCCGTGCACGCTCCACTTTGACACCGGCACCGCAGCGAAGGGAGCAGCCGAGAGCAGGTGAGGCCATCGCCGCCCCACCCCGTCCCTGTGCTCAGGGACAGTGCTGCTTGAATCCGTCCTGCAAGAATGCGGAGTGAGCCAGAGTACCCCCCGCTGCCAACGGTGCCTCTCGCTGCGGAAGGAAAGTGACCGGGAGAAGCCTGTGGCCCAAAGGAGCTGCGGATGGGGCGGCTTCGGAGCCGGGGAGCGGCGTGTAGACCCACCCCCCCCACCTGGCCCTGTCCCCGGGCCCACAGGGGTGCCGTCGGAGCCGTCGCGGTGTCGGCCCCGGAGGGAGCTTTCTGAGGGACTGGAGCAGCGTGCGGACGTGCAAAGTCATCAGCACCCAAACGGGGAAGGGCGGGGGAAAAGTATAGAGGATGTGGGAAGCGACCTAACGCAGTCCTGCTTGGGGGGAATGTTGTACAAGACGGCTGAGATGAAATAATTAAAGAAAAACTAATTAAAAATGTATAAATCACCCAACAGAAACAAAGAAATATGTGGAAGGAAACGTTTCTGGATAGAGACACTGTGTGTGGCATAAAGCGCAATTGAATACATAAGGGCTTCATTAAATTCCCAATAGATAACATTTGGCTAAATCTATCCCTAGATTAAAACGCTGCATAATAGCACCATAAACCAAAAAGATTCTTTTTGTGTGGTCCTTCAGGAGGAACTGATTGAAACATTCGCCCCCATATAGAGCAATCCCCTCCCGATTCAGCCCCAGCAATTCGTCTCTCAGTCCCGTGGAGATATGATGAGAAAAGGAGACGAGTTAATGAGCCCATACTTTGTGGCTGGGAGGAGGAGGAGGCGACATTGCTGTGTCTGTCCCACCGCCGCGTTTGCGAGGCCCGGTTGTGTCGGAGGAACGGCTTGGCCCCGGCCACTGCCCAGCTGAGGGGGCACCGAGGGACACTTCCACGACAGTGGGTGGCGGCGGCACCTGCCGCGGCGAACCGGGGGGCAAAAGCGAGGGGAGCCCCTTTCCCAGACCCCTTCCTCGGCGCTTGAAAAATAAATCTATAGAACCAACAGCAAATCCTCCTGCCGGCTGCCTGCTGACTTCTAGATGGAGGGAGGCCCTGTCCGTGCACGACATGAAACACCGGAGGAACAGCTGGTGCAGTGGTTTCACTGCACCGACGTACCCGCGAACGGGGCTTGCCTGGCCATGCACCCCTCCTCTGTCTCCTGCCGCAGCCCGGGGCATCCCTCGAGCAGCCCGCGCCGGGCAGCGCTCCGCCGGCCTTCCCACCGCTCCGAAGACTTTCCTCCCAGTCTCCCTCTGCGTGCTTTTGCTGCAGCCCCGAAGAACACCCCGAATGCGGGCCGGCCGGGTCTGGAGGCGGCGAGCTGGCGGCTCCCTCGGCAATAACCGTCGGTTTACCCCAAAGGGAACGGACGCGGCCCCTCCGGGGCTCTACTTTACGCTCTAAAAACTCAAAGGGACTGCAGGTAGCTCTCCTTCAAGAACCCGGGACCCGCAGGGCGGCCTTGCAGCAGCACTCTACGAACAGAACGGCGCGGATCTCGCGTCCGACCTTCCGCTCATTGATAACAGCGGCTTTTACCCTGCGATGGCTAGAAATAAAACAGGAGAGTGTCGTTCTTCGATCTGCAAGAGTACTGAAAACTAAGGCGACGGGACACTCCGAGTCGTAAATGCACGTAGCCACGGCAGCTTTCTTTTCCCATCCCAGACAACAATAAATAACTTTTTTTTTTTTTTTTTAAAGTAGAAAATTTACATTACCCCTCCAACCTCCCCCCCCCAACTACAAAATCGATTTAAATTCTGTATTGAAAATCGTTGTCCCGATTCTACAGGCTGGCGACCCTGGCTGGCTACACAACAACCACGCTCCTGTCCTAACACGCACCATTCTTTTATTTCTTTCATTCTTTCTTTCTTCCTCTCCCTCTCTCTCTTTTTGTTTTTCACGCTAAAACTCCGAATATTGGGAGTGGATGTTTTGGTTAAGAAGGAACTCCAGTCTGTGAAAGAGATATATCCCGGCCGTGCACAAACGCGAGACCGAAACCAACACAGCTCGCTATGCGACTCACTCTGAGCACCTCCTCATCCCCATCTCAGCGGCTCACGCATTCAATCAGCTCATCACTCAGCCCTGTCCCCGCGCTCATTTTATATTATATGAATCGAAAAGTAGAAACACATGTCCGCATTATCGTCACAGAAATGTAAGAGGCTCTGACAAATCTCGGAAGCTCTGTGCGTGCCCCTCATTACTATTTTCCTTTGGGCCTCCGGGAGGCCCAGCCCCGATGCCGTTCTGCTTTAGAATTCACCCCGACGTGTAAAATAGTTTCGAACAGTCTTATTTTTTTTATCAGCGTTCCGCTTGGCGCTGTGCAGAGTAAGCTTCGCTCCCTGAGAAAGATCTGCTCCTATTTATTCCCTCTTTTGTCCCGGGTGTCTCTTACTGCATCCCTTCATTTATTTATTTCTCTCTCCCCTTCCCCCCTATCCCCCGCCCCCAACTCTCTGCTGGGACCGACGGTGGGTCTGTGAAGATCGTACTTAGACCCTCTTCTCCGCGGTCAGACCCAGTTATAAGAAATATCAAACTAAAAATCATTTGACCGCTGCAATATTTCCCCAGGAAAAAAACACCACGATGTCTCTGCACAGAGACAGGGAGAGAGATGTCCCGGGGATGGGAGAAGTACTGCGGAGGAAAGGGTTTGAAGCAAATTGCCTGGCAGGGCTCCTTTGGTCTTTTGTTTTAGTTCTCCAATTATTATTATTATTATTATTATTTTGAAAATTAAAAATTTTATTTTGGAAAATGTGTAAAAATTTTACATTAAAATGGTACAATAATACTTGCCAGTAATTTTTAACAATATTCCTTGTAAAGAATACGCATAAAGTACAAAATAAAAACTCCGTAAGCCTATTATAATACAAAACACAGGTTAAAATAAGAAATGATAATCTTGATTTTCTTCTGTGTAAACATGTTAATCTTTTCTTTTATAAAAGTACATGAGACAAGTGTACTACAATGAAAAAGTATTGCTTTGCTGTCCTCCCTCAAGCCTCCTCTGTTCCTGTAAATCACTGTTTTTAAGCTCCTAGACCTGAGAATCTCTGAACTTTGACGGTTTAGAGACGTTATTTATTATTATTACTTTCTTCTTCTTCTTCTTTCTTTTTCTTTTTCTTTTTTTTTTCTTTTCTTTTTTTTTTTTTTTAAGGAGTAACGAGTAACTTTCCAACAGCGTGACCGCCAGCCTGTGCAGCACACCGACCTGGCTGTGCATCGGACCGGTCCCGGGCAACCCGCCGGCCACGGAGAACGGCCTCATATATCCCCAACGCGCGAACCGCGCGCAAATCCCGCGCAAATCCCGCGCAAAGCCGCTCCTCCGTGCGTCCGCCGGGTATCCGAGCGGAGAAGAAAAAGAGCCCAGATCCTACCTTCGGAAAGACTCCGAACCCCTTAACAGTTAGAGATGCGGGCCGCCAGGCCGGGCGCGGCGGGCAGCACGGCGGTGGGTGCCAGGCCGCTCCCGAGCGAGCGGGACAGCCCCGGCGCTGAGCCCGACTGTGAGGCGCAGCTGCTGCCCGCACCGGGAGCGGGGCCGGCACTCAGGCCAGGGCCGGGCGCCCCCCCGATGATGCTCTCGATGGAGAACGGCGAGCGGGACACCGCCGCGCCGCTGCCGGGCTTGGCGGCGTGCAGCGAGGCCGCCAGCGCCGGGCCCAGCGGGTGCGCGTAGCCGAAGGGCGTCCGTGCCAGCTCCGCCGCCGGCAGCAAGGGGCCCGGCGGCGCGGAGGCGGCGGCGGCGGCGGCGGGGGGCAGCGCCGCGGCGGGGGCGCCGGAGGAGGCGGCGGGGGGCTGCCGGGGCGGCGGGGAGGGGTGGTGGAAGGCGAAGAGGGCGGAGTGGGGGTGGTAGGGCTGCAGCTGGAGGCCGTAGCCGCAGCCGTACGGTCCGTAGGCGCAGGGTGGCTGCTGCGGGGGCTGGGGCGGGGGCTGCGGGAGGAAGGCGGCGGGGTCCACGGCTCGCAGCAGCAGCTCCGGGGCCGGGAGCTGCTGCCGCTTGAAGCGCTTTCGGCGGCGCAGGAAGCTCCCGTTGTCGAACATGTCGGCGGACTCGGGGTCCAGCGTCCAGTAGTTGCCCTTGCCCGGGTTGCCGGGCTCCCGGGGGATCTTCACGAAGCAGTCGTTGAGGGAGAGGTTGTGGCGGATGCTGTTCTGCCAGGCGGGGAACTTCTCCCGGTAGTAGGGGAAGCGCCCGCTGATGAACTCGCAGATCTCGCTCAGCGTCAGACGCTTCTTGGGGCTCTGCAGGATGGCCATGGTGATGAGCGCGATGTAGGAGTAGGGCGGCTTCACCAAGCTGTTCTTGCCGCCGCTGCCGCCGCCCGCCCCGCCGCCGCCGCCGCCGCCGCCCGCCCCGCCGCCGCCCGCCGCCGCCGTCTTCTGCGGGCCGCCCCGGGAGGGGGGCCGCGAGCCGCCGGGGCCATCCCCGCCGCCCGCCCCGCCACCGCCGCCGCCGCCGCCGCCCGTGCGCGCGGGCGACCGCTGCAGCAGGGCGTCGTCGTGAAGGTCGCCCGCATCCTCCTCTTCCTCCTCCTCCTCCTCCTCCTCGTCCTCGGCGTAGGAGCGGCGGCGGCGGCGGCGGGGCTGCGGCTCTTCCTCGTCCTCCTCGTCGTCTTCCTCGCCCACCACATCGATGTCGGTTTCTTCAGCCAGCGCCGACGCCTCGGACATCTCCGAGCTCAGGGTCATGGCGATGCGGCGGGACAGCGCATCGGCGGCTGGCGGCGCGGCGCGGCGGGCGGGCGGCCACTCTCCCCGCCGGGCCCCCGCGGCGCTCCGCCGAGAGCCGCCCCGCCGCCGCCGCGGGCAGGAGGGCCGGGCCCCAGCGCCGCCGCCGCCGCGCTGAGAGAGAGCTGCTGCCGCCCGCTCGGAGGCGGCGGTGCCTTATGGTTTGGCGTATTTTTTGCAGCTTTTTCAAGATTTTTTCTCTCGCGCTTTTTTTTTTTTTTTCCTTTTTCTTTTTTTTTTTTTTTCTCCCCTCCCCCTTCTTTTTTTTCTTTTTCTTTTTTTCTTTTTTTTTTTTCTTTCTTTTCTTTCTTTCTTTTTTCTTTCTTTCTTTTTTTTTTTTTTTTTTTTTTCTTTCCTTTTTTTGTCTTTTGCTTTTGTTTGGGGCTGGGGCTTGGGGGTGGGGGGCCGTGCCGCCGCGCCTGGGAGCCCGTTCCCTCTTCTTTCTCCTCACCTCAGTCCCCAGACATTAATGGATGCGGGGCAGAGGGAGCGCGCCTAGTCCTGGGAGGAGGAGAGGGAGGGGAAGGAGGGAGGGAGGAAGAGAGAGGAAGGCGGGCGGAGGGGGCGGCTCGCCGACCCATTAGGAGAGACGGTGCGGAGGCCGGGGCCGAGTCCCAAAGAGGGCGGCCTTCCTCCCCGCCTTATAGCGAGGGGGCCATCACATGGCTCTCGGCGTCAGTGCGCGGCGGGGCGAGCTGCGGTGCCGTGCCCTCCTCGGTGGGGTGGTGGGGGGAGGGGTCCGCCTTCAGTATGGGAGGGGGGATGCAGAGGACGCACTCCGAGACAGAAAGGGAAAAAAAAAAGTGAGTCTGTCCCAGAGCGCTGAAGCATCTTTGAGAGAGCAGTGCCGGCAGTTCTGAATCCCACTGTGCTGCCCTCGGGACCGCATCCTGCTGCCTGTGGGAAGGGGGAAAAGCATCTTCTCTACGGAATTCTCTTTCCCGAAGATCCGCGTGGGCGGGCGGCCCCGAGTGGGGGCTGCGGGAGATCCCCGCTGCCGGGGGACGGCGTCTGGGAGAGGGCTGCGCCGCAGCTCGGGGAGGGGAACGACCAAGAGGAGCTGCCCGGAGAGATGAGGGTCTCCTCTACGGAGGTACTCCAAACCCGCCTGGGTGTGACCCCGGGAAGTGGTGCAGGTGACCCTGGTTGAGGCAGAGGGCTGGACTAAAGGATCCCAAGTGATCCCTTCCGACCTCAGTCATCTAGTGGTTCTATGTGACATATCTCAAAGCCCTCTAAAATAAAGTTTTCCACCCCGACCCCCCTCCCCAACCACTAAGTGAGAGAGGCGGTGAGCTAATAAAGTTCAGATGAAGAGTTCCGTCCGTGGGATGGTTTTTGAAACTTCTGTCCCCACTGTTTCTTCCTCCAGAGTTTAATTCATTTAAAAATTAAGTCAAACATTTCTGGATGTCGAGCTCTAGAAGAATCGCTTCCAAAGCACAGCACCCGTCTCATGGTTTATTTGTGAGGCTGTTGTTTTTATGGGCAGGGAAGCAGATCCCTCCATTATGGGAAACACTAACACAGAATTAGTTATATCCCTTTCTCCTGCGAAGGAAAGCAATTCACCGGCCTTTAAAATGCTACTTAGAGAACAGCAGCAACTCGAAGAAAGTGACACAAAGGATTGCTCCCTAATTAAGTCCCTCGCACCCAGTTTCAGGTGACTGACGATGCAAGAACAGCAGAAGAGCAGATGCCCTTTACGAGAGGACTCGCAAGGAAAAAACTCACAGAAACACCTCGAAAATGCACAGCAGCCCCAACTCCGCCAGAACGACTCAAGACTGAAATCCGATTAGAGTCGAAGCAGCTCGAGACCATTCCGTACTCCAAAAGAGATGGTCGGACGCGTGTTTGCGTCCTCACTTCTCACGTCTCACATCTCCAACTACTCAAACTCACAGTTTTCCTCCAGTGCGTTGTCTGCATATTGTTCTAATTCAAAGCTTAAAACCACTCTGTTTCAAACCCTGTTTCGTGGATTTACAGCGTAATCCTTTCTACAATTTCCGAATAATCCTATTTGCATTTTGTTCACTAGTAAGCAGGAGGCAGGAGAATGCCATCAGAAGTTTTAAAATTGAGACGAAAGGAAAAGAAAGTTTAAGAAAGAAAGAAAGAAAGAAAGAAAGAAAGAAAGAAAGAAAGAAAGAAAGAAAGAAAAGAAAGAAAGAAAGAAAGAAAGAAAAGAAACTAACTCACTTTAAAGAGGAAAATTCTCTGAGAAGAAAGGTTTTCTGTCCACATTCCTTCCAGCAATTTGTCCTGGGACCTCAAAATTAACTGAAAAAGTTATTTCACTTCCTACTCTCGAGTAGCATTATCGCTTTTTACAGGGGAAAATATATTTGACAACGTTTCATCACCGCTCTTGAAAGTTCTTTTCCCTTCTTTCTTTCTTTCTTTCTTTCTTTCTTTCTTTCTTTCTTTCTTTCTTTCTTTCTTTCTTTCTTTCTTTCTTTCTTTCTTTCTTTCTTTCTTTCTTTCTTTCTTTCTTTCTTTCTTTCTTTCTTTCTTTCTTTCTTTCTTTCTTTCTTTCTTTCTTTCTTTCTTTCTTTCTTTCTTTCTCCCTTATTCTTGTTCCTCTTTTGGTACTTGATGTGTTCAGTCCAGGTGGAAGGAAGGAAGGAAGGAAGGAAGGAAGGAAGGAAGGAAGGAAGGAAGGAAGGAAGGAAGGAAGGAAGGAAGGAAGGAAGGAAGGAAGGAAGGAAGGAAGGAAGGAAGGAAGGAAGGAAGGAAAGGAAGGAAGAAAAGAAAGAAGGAAGGAAAGAAAGAAAGAAAGAAAAAGAAGGAAGGAAAGAAAGAAATAAAAAGAAGAGAAAAACGAGAAAGACACAAGGAGGAAAGAAGAGAAAGAAGGAAGGAAGGAAAGAAACCCCCGGAGGACCGCTGTGGCACCGACGCGGAGAAGCATGCCCGATTCTGTCCGCAGTGTGCCGCCAGGAGAGTGACACAGGCATCTCCGGCCACACTGATTCCCCACCGCACCCCGACCCATCAGTGCCAGGAGGGCTCCGGCTGAGGGAGCTGGGGGCCCCCTGCAGGCTGGGATAGCTCTGTCAGCTCTCTCCTGTCTCCAGCAGGTGTCCGAGGGGCCGGCTGTGCGGAGGGCAGCAGGTTCAGCCCTCGGGTGTACGCTTGAGGTCTGCAGTCCCCGAGTGTCCCTGTTAGCCACGGCTTCTCCTTGTCCTGCAGCTCCTCTTCCACTTGTTTCCCTTCCAGCCTGGCAGATGCTGTTTAAAACGGAAAGAATGGAGGGAAGGAAAAGCGAGAGGCGGCGGCACGTCGAGGAAAGACAGCAGAAACCATCCCTACAGCGCTTGTCCGTGGGCTCATCCGTCCCCGTTACCGCGGGGCAGCCTGGCGGCTCCCCCTCGGCTCAGCCCCACGGCGGGTAGTGCGCTCCGCGGGTGGGGGGTGCCACCTACCGGCAGTGAGGGCCGGGTGCGGGCGGCTCCGCGGAGGCGGATATTGAGCCGTGGCAGGACATGCCGCGCGGGGACAGGGCCGACCATAAAGAACAGCAGGAGCTCGAGTGGACCCGACATCCCGTAAGGGAGCTTGTAAACAAGAGGTAAACATACGCATTTATTTATTTAAACGTGGACATACAGTGATAGGACTAAACTAAAAGAGGGGAGATTTAGGTTAAACGTCAGGCAGAAATTTTTCAATTGGTGGGTGGTGAGGCCCTAGCGCAGGCCGCCCAGGGAAGCTGTGGATACCCCATCCCTGGAGGTGTCCAAGGCCAGGATGGATGGGGCTCTGGGCAGCCTGAGCTGGTGGGTGGCAGCCCTGCTCATGGCAGGGGGTTGGAAGGGTAAGGATCTTTAAGTTCTATTCCATCTCGAGCCATTCTGAGCTTCTGTGTTAATTTGGGAGAGCTGCCAGATCAGCTCCCACAAAGGATGAAGCTGCTCCAACCCCTACATGCCCTGAGCTCCACTGCCAGTGGAGGGGGGCTGTGAAAGGGTGAGCTCGGGACCTCGGGGGCTGCTGACAGTGATTTCCTGCTGGTTGTGAATGAGGTAACATAAAACACAACTGAGACAACAGTAGCACAAAGCCATGGTATGAAATACAGGCATGCAGGCAGGGTTATATTCATTGCTCATGTTTCACAGAATCACAGACTTGAAGGGGTTGGAAGGGACCTCTAGAGATCATCGAGTCCAACCCCCCTGCCATAGCAGGCTCCCTACATCATGCCACACAGGTAGGCATCCAGGCAGGTCTTGAATATCTCCAGAGAAGGAGACTCCACCACCTCCCTGGGCAGCCTGTTCCAGTGCTCCGTCACCCTCACTGTAAAGAAGTTCTTGCGCACATTCATGCGGAACTTCCTATGCTGAAGTTTCAGCCCATTTCCCCACACACTACTGAAAAGAGACCAGCCTTGTCACTATGGCCCCCACACCTCAGGTATTTATAAACCTGGATTCTTTTTTATTAAAAGAAAAAAATATATTTAAACACTTAAAAAAAAAAATCAAAGTAAGTAAAATAATCAATTTATGTAAATAAATTAATTAAATTAATAAATTAAATTCCACAGAATTCCTACGTGCATGGATATGAACACCCCCACATTTTATCAGTGTTGTGCACGTGTTGGATCAAACTGTTCTGGCAATCTACAAAGGAAGTCTGGGTGACTCCTGCCCTTTACCTGAGCAGGGGCCCTGCATCCACAGCTCCTACAGAAGCATCAGGGATGGAACTTCACAGAGCCCCCCAGCCATGGTCTGGGACACCATCATGCTATGTGCTGGCTGGGGCACTTTTTTTGCAGCAATTCCCAATCATGCAGCAGGATGGCAGAGCTCCCCTGAGCACTACGTGGGCTATGTCAATCCCCAGGTGTTTGCTGAATGTTTGGCTACCTGCATATGAGCCAACACAGCCTGGACATAGGCTGACTCTGGTCTCCAGCTACCCCTATTGGAGCTGAAGAGTCTACCCTGGCCCTGCTGCTACTTGCAACTCCAGCCCCAAATGCATTGCTATTTTGGCATGTCCTTATACTTCTCCACACCCAGATATAAGTCCTTCCTGCAGAACCTCACTTTCCATTATTAAAATATTTTCTTTTTCCTGGAAAACATGCAATCTGTATCAATATAACTCCCTGAGCTGAAAACTGGAGTGTATACTGTGTTGCTTGCCTTAAGGAAAGAAAACATCCCCCACCAGTGATGCTGCAACAGAACGGTGCTGCCTGACAGGGACCATTGCAGATATAGCTGTGGTCTCCATTTCCCAGTGTCACAGAGACTACAAGCATGGCCCCACTTTTGTTATCCCCCTCTTCCAATGCATGGTTTAGAGCTGTGTAGTTCTGGGTGAAAGCAATGCTACCAGTAGGAGATCTGCAGGTGCAGAAATTACAGGTCAGGTCCGTGTGGCCATGAGAAAAGGCAGTGCATCAGATCTGAACACCAAATGCTTAGGGAAGAATAAAGGCACAGAGAAAATGTGTAAAACTGTTCTGTAGCTGCCAGAAATCATTATTTCTTTTAAGCCAAAGACAGCCTGTGATAGGTTTTCCATTGTGAATTTGTTCAGACAGTTTATAACATCATGTATGTTTGTACCACTGAGCGTGTTCTGTGGTGAAATGTTTCCTAGCTTTAACCACACACAGTATGAAGCGCCTCCGTCAGTTTGCTTTAAGCCAGTTACCTGCTCCTTTAAGCTGACACTCTCTCATTTTCTTACCAGAAGGGGCAGTGAGCAATTCATTATTTTCAGCCAACCTCTCCCTGCCATTCAAGACTTCTTGTTATCATGTCTTGTTTGGTGGTCTCGTTTTCATTCTGAAGTGTTCTGTCCCAGAAGCACTGAATTAGCGCAGAAATAACTGCACTGCTGATAACCTTGGCCATCCATCTCTCTACACCTTTTCTAGCTCAGCCCATCTGGTAGCTGTTCACAAGTGTTTGTAATTGCAAAAAGAACCATATCTAAACAATCACCTGGAACAGCACAAGATGCCTAAATCTGCTTTTACAATTTTCATTTGAACTTATTACTTAAAAAAATTTTAAGCATGAATCTATTCCTGGTACTAGCAGAAGAATATTTGACATTCAGAATGGAGCATCAGTAGATCCAGTTGATACAGCAGGGTACTTATTACAGGAATTAGTTATGTTTGTTTAAAATATATTTGATTTCACATCTCTGCATGATACTGAAAACTGTTCTAGCATTCTCCCTGACATTCTTTTTAACATCGCCTCTTATTTGTTGCAGGCAGGCAAGTTAAGCGAGAGATTCCATAATTAATGGATCAGATATTTCAGGTATTTTCCATTTAATTCTGTAGTGATGTAAATAAGCCATGAAGGAGTTCAAATCCGTTCATGAAACTGGTGAGTACCGGCAGGTATGCTTTTCTTCCACTTACTACTCCTTGGGGATTAGCTACACTGCAGTAAAAGATGGAGGAGATCGATTTTTCCATCTAAAATTAAGGGGGTGGTGGGCTCCTGCCAGGGCTGAAGCAGAATTAACAGCTTGCTGCTGTGGAGGGAGGACAGTCCTTGTTCCCTGCCCGCCTCTGGCCACCTGCGCCCATCACTTACCTCCTGCTGAGCACTGAGCTGACCCTGGAGGCTGGACAGCCAAAGGCAAAACCCAGAATAAATCACACCCACACAGCTGCCAAGGCATTAGCATGCTGAGCACGTCCACAGCGGCATGTTGAGAGCTGCACATCTGAAAGCAGGGCAGATTTAGTTCTCATTCACCCTGGGCTAAGTGTGCCATCCTTGGGAGGGACAGTGCTGTGTTGGGGTCATGTCGTAAGAACTTCTCTGATGTGTAACTTGTTGTCTTACTGAGGGCCAAAACTCTTCTGTGGCTTAAATGAATGAATTCCCTCAAATTCTACAGGACCCATCTGTTCAATTCTCTGTCACCTGTGCATAAACATTAGGTACTATTTATTGCACATACAGCCAGTGAGGAATACAGCGAATTCTGGCTGTTCTCTATGCTCCAGCAAGATGAGACCTCTTCTAGGCAAGCCACTGCAAGTCTGTTTAACACCAACTGTTAGCATCCAATAACGATCTTCCTAGACAATAAAGTCTGTTATGGATTTCTCCATACAAATCAATAGTGCTTGATACAGCGTTGTAGTATCTGAGATGGGAATAGTGCTGTACCTAAGTTCAGACCTCTACAAAACTTGTGAGCTCCTAATTTATGAAAGATATCAGGGCTTTTGGAGATGGTTTATTTTCATTTCATCTCTCCTCTAATACTGTTGACATGCCATGCACTTTGGCTTTCCTGAGTGCTGAACAGAGCACTCTTTTGAACAAACACATTCTAAAGAGACACGGAACGTCAAATGGATTCCATTTATTGTTGGAAAATACACTTAATATGTGCTCTTTGTCTTCACTGGCAATCAGGACAAATATTACTTCATTTCAGCCTTATTACTTATGGTTATGATGTGAGATTAATTTCCAGAGTACAATACTAAATTAACACCTCTTCTCAGTATACCCTGTTATAATTCACACAGCACTGGCCACATCTTCCATTTTCCCCTGGCACGATGACAGGAACTTTCACCATTCTTTTGCCTTTCATCTTGCACACAAAGCAGGAGACAATTTTCAGGACCAACCATTTAACTCCCTTTTCCCATTCCTATGCTTCCTCACAGCTAGTGAACATTTATTTAGTAACTGATACTCTGATGATTTTGAGATCCTAAACTTCAATCCTTTTTGAGAACTCATGATGTGCTCCCCTAGCTCATGCTCTGTTTCAGTACTATTGGTTTTGGATCTGTTTTGCCCTCTACAGAAGTTGTTCAAGTACAAGTAAATCCAGGCTTAAGTTTATGTTTCTCATTAGGCAATTACACAAATAGGAATGGAGAAAACAAGCCAACGCTACTTTAGCCTTCTAAAATACTTTTTCTCTGATGAAAAGTTTATTTTCTGAAGGTCTGCTGTTTGCTCCAGGAAATGTAATCAAATCTAACAGAATTTCTCAAATTCAGTTCTTGAACTGCTTCAGTTGATTCCTGATATGACTCAGTGATGTGGTTTTAGGCACAATTTGTCTTCCAAATCCCTCATAGGGGACCGTGAGATCATACCTCCAGCCCAGTTAACCCTAGGCTGACAGCTGGGGCTGCACTTTCTGCAGCTTCGATCTTGGAACAATCTTACTGTGATCCATTTTCACTTCAGTATATCAGCCTACTAATAATACATTCTGCCTGTTTGTAATCATCAGTTGGCCTGGTAATTCTGAAATCCTTCTTATATATTGATAGTTGGCTGTGATAAATCTGAAGGTGAAATATTTGTTGCTTTTACTTCCAATCTTCCTGTAGTAACTTCTCCCCCTGAGTTCAGTTTCTTCCTTTCCTTCTGAATTAGGTAGAAAGTTTGCTTGTTCAGAACCAGTAATACAGTCTTTCTCTCATTCTTCTCTTAGAAAACTGTTTCGCTGTTCCAATTCCATAGATATGCTACAAGAAATTTCTGTATTCCCTCCCCACAGCTGTCTCACTGTCCTCTAACTTAAGAAGTGATAGAAGCTTTATAGGAGGTACTGGTTACACGCCAGCAGCACCTTCCGAACAGCGCAGCTTTGTGACCCCTTGCCACCACTAGATGGAGTCGACATGGGTTCTTCATTCATTCTCATTAGAGCATGGAAAATCAACCCTCCGGCTTGCCTGGGCCACACTAAGAGAAGAGGAATTGTCCGGGTTGGCACATAGAATATACGATATAGTTAATGCTTATAAGCAACTAAACTTATTTTTAATATAAAAATATATATTTAATTAAAACATTAAGAAGAGGGCAGCAAAACCATATGACTAAAGGGATATTTGACCGTGTTTTTGTGAAACTAACGTATCAGACTGGCTCAATGGAAGTAGTTGCAATTCTCTGTGAGTTCTCAGGGTACTTTCTGTATCCCATCCTTGTAAACAGTTGTTTACAAATGTATGTACTGCCAAAAAATGATGACACGAATAAGGCATCATTGTAAAGTGAGGAATGTTTCTCTTCGCTATGATAATGTTTTTAAAAGTCTGATTTAGAGACGTGATCAGTTTTTTGGGTTGCTGATTGCAACTCTATACATTCCGCTTAATAGTTCTTGGGTAATATATTTATGTCAGCTTGTGGGAATACAAGAAAAGCTGTTCAGAGCAGCAGACGCTGCATCAGCTGAAAATATATACTTAATAAATAAATAAATAAATAATATATATATTTTTTCCAATAATGAAAGCTATTATCAAATTCCTTTACCAAAATGGAAAGCATGACTGCATATTTTTCACTTTCCACAGAACTGTGTTTACCCAGTGTATCACAGTGCACATCATTGTTTGCCATAGCCTGAGTTAGCACTGCACTGTGTTCTCTCCATCTCCCAGTTTCAGTGCTGACTGCACACTGAAGTTCAGTTGCTGCTGAGTGATGAGGGCTGGGCCACTCAGCAGGGCAGAGCTGCCCATGTGATGGTGCAGGGCAGGGAAGAGCTGCAGGATGGGCTGGGCTGTGCCTCATTCAGCACATGGGGTAAGTGTTGGGCATACCTGCTGTAGTTACAGAAGTTCCCTCTTGTTTGACAGCAAAAAAAGTCTTCTGCACTGGGCAGTTTGCTTCCAAATCAATACCTGAAACAGCCAGGAGAGACCATCAGAGCAAATTGAGTCTGCATACACATTTGGAGTCTCGACATGGACTCACAATGGGAATTACTAACATAGAAGCCTTAGCGTTACAGAACATAGAAGGATACATTTAATACTGTCTGAAAGAAACAAGAACAAAGGGAATAGTTTACTGAGGATATTCCAGAGCATAATTGACATAAGAGGCATGAAAACACAAATTGAGATGGTGAACTCAGTGCTGAGTGCAGGCCTGCAGAGCAGCAGGCTCTCCTTGCAGTGTCCAGGTTGTGGGAAACATGGGAAGTGTTTTCAGAGCCAGATGAGGTGAGGGTCATGCCTGGTGGGCCTCACCACAGAGGGATCATGACAAGTCCAGAGTGAAGTGTGGACGGCTGAAATAAAGACATGGTCGTAGGAGATATACATAAACGAGACTGAAAGTACAACATTTAAACATTTTCAAAGAATCACAGAAATGTTTCAGTTGGAAGAGACCTTTAAAGGTCATTAAGTTCAACTTCCACGCACTGAACAAGGACACCTACAGAGAAATCAGGCTTCTCAGAGCCACGTTCAGTCTGACCTAGAATGCTACAGGGACGGGGCATGTACCACCTCTCTGGACAATGTGCTTCAGTGCTTCACTGCCCTTACTGCGAAAAACTTCCATTAAATCCAGCCTTAGCCTCGTCTCTTTAAGACCATGTCCCCTTGTCCTATCAGATCTTGCTAAAGAGCCTGCCCCCTTCCTTCTTACAGTCCCCCTTTAGATACTGAAAGGTAGCTCTAGGTTCACCTTGAAGGTGAAGCCTTACTTACTGAACAGCCCCAATGATCAAAGTGTTTGCCTGCGTCAGCCCCACTACCGACCCCTGAGGGACACCGCTTGTCATACAACTAGTCTCTAGGTACAATCCTGCAGACACTGCCTTGTCCATCGAACAGCCCACCCACCCAACCCGTACATTCCCAACGCGGACAGACGGATGTTACGTTGGACGTTCCCAAAGGCCTCACTGAGCTCCCGCTCCGCCGCTCCCCTCCCGGCCCCGCCACGCGTTGGGGCGCCCCCTGCCGGGGAAAGCGGATGAGACAGCGGCGCATGCGCAGTGCGGCGCGGTGTGCCTCCCTTCCGGTCGCCATCTCGCTCCCCGCCTCGTGCTGTGCCCGGACCTTACTCCGATCCCGTCGCTCGGCAGCGCTACGCCCGCACCGGGAAGGTAATGGGGGGCGGCCAGGAGCCGCGCAGGGGGCTGCTCTCCGGCCGCGGGTAGCGGGCCGGTTGTCTGAAGGCAGGGAGGGCCGGGCGGACGGGCGGGATGACCCCTCTCCCCTGAACGGCGGCGGAGCCTGCGCTGCGCGCTCCGAGCCCCGCTTCACCGCCCTCTCGTTGCTTCCTTAGATGAAAGAAACCATCATGAACCAGGAGAAGCTCGCCAAGCTCCAAGCACAAGTGCGCATCGGCGGCAAGGTGGGTGCCGCGCCGGGCCGGCGCTGAGGAGGCAGGGCAGGGCACGGCCGGGACTGGCACGGCCCTGCTGCGGGGAGCGCGGCCCTGCGGGAGCGGAATGCGAATTAGTCAGCACAGTTAGCGGGCGGCTTCCACAAGGCTTTGTTTGGTGTTTGCCAGAGATCGGGGCGGTCTGAAATGGGAACCTGCGGGCTGAGTGATGCGTTGTTGTGCGGGTTACTGGAGAGCTGCTGTGTTGTTCATCGCGTGTCCATTGCTGAAGTGCGTTGATGCTGGTTGCGGAGGTATTCGGCGTTGGTGGCTGAAGAGCAGGTGTGCAGCTTGCAGCTCGTAGCGTCTGTGGTCTGCTCGTCCCTCAGAAACATGGTTTGGAGCTTGGGATACGCTGGTGATATTGTCACTCATTGCTCAGACTGGTCTGTGAAACAGAAGGTGTGAGCATGACTTTTGTTTTGTGATTGGAATTGCTTGTTGGAACTCTGCACAACAAAGTTGCAGCGTGAATGGAGGTGGCTGATAACTGGGTGCGGAGGAGGCATGGGGGAAGAACTCCTCCTTGTTAGAAAAGGCTGCACGTGGCCTCTGCTGGCGGACTTTCACCACATTGCTCAGCTGTAGACCTCCAAAATCACTGAAACATACTGTGATCCCTTCTATGATACTTGCAGTATTTATGTATAGTGTCGGTGTGTCTGAATGTCATTTATTCCAAACTGTTTTTAAAGGCCTGGTAGGTGAATGTGTAGTTGGGGTGTAATAAATTGAGGGTTACTGTACCCATTCTTCCTTAATATCCATTTGGTAGAGGTATACGTGAACAACGTGTCTTGGCACGACTGTGGCAGAACTTGCTTACTGAAGACCTGTAATCTTTAGAGACTTAAATCTGTGGAGGTGAAAGCAGCGGCTTTTAAATTAAGTGATCAGATTGTCTGAAGTTTGGTATCTTAATGCGCATAAAAGTGCGTGGAGAACATGTACCTGCATAGCCTTTCATTCAAGGCATAGTATTTTAAGATGGACTGAAATGTCTTTTCTAATATAGGCCTTAGTGTATCTCAGTTACTGGGCAGTTAGTTAAGGTACTAAAACGAAACCATTTCTCACATTGCTTTTTGTGCTGGATTGACAGGAGCAGGGAATGAAGGTCAGGCTTTCTAGACTAATGACCAAACTTGAGCTGTGTTCTTCAGAGCTGTATTTTCACACTGATTTGTCTGTTGTTGTCTTTTATTGGTTGTAATTGGATTATGTTAGACGTATTAGCGACAGCCAGTTCTCTAACTTTTGCTACTTCACTCAAAAAGCATTGCAGGAATTTATATATACAGCCAAGCTGTAACGTGTTTTCTTCTTGGGTTAGTATGAAAAGGGAATGCAGTTTCACACACTCCTAGTGATTTTGTGTCATGTCTTATGGAAGCCTTATGGTGGTGCAAGGAAGTATAGAATGATGCTTCTTTTCTTGTAGGTATAGGTATCTTCATATAGCCTTCTCCATGGAAGTAATTGTCCCATATTACAGCTCTGTGTTTGTAGGGATCTTAACCCTTCTTTTGCTTTCTGAACTGAGGTAGTCTGAAATAACGTGTGAAAATATGTATTTTTATGTATTGGTAAATATTTTGACAAAACAAATGTGGTCTTTAACACATGAGTAGGCCTATCAGATAAAGGTGCTGCTTTGGCATAAAACAATTTTTCCTTTATTAATGATACAGATAACTGTTGTTTCGGACTTAATTGTCAGAATTTGTGTATGACTTAAGAATAGTGAAGTAAAGAAGAATTCATAAGCTTTAAAAATTATGGAAGGCTGTGCTCAGTCTTCAGTATTATACCAAAGACGACAAAGATAAGTATGCAGTTTTTATTTCTTAAGTGGGGTACTACGAAATCCCCGGTCAGAGTTGTGGAGTACAGTTTCTCTGGTGAATTGCTTCCTAAAACCTCGCATCTCACAAGCTTTTGATGGTTGCCTCATCACAAGGGGAAGATTGCAGCAGTGCAGTTGGAAGAGTGTGCACTGTAACTCACTTTGTGTGTTAATTTGATTTATACATGGCAAGAGTAGTTACATGAATTGGGATTAGAGTTTGTGAAGAACTGTTTAAATACTAATCTGTAATTTTTTGTTTTGCAAAGGGTACCGCCCGCAGAAAGAAGAAGGTTGTCCATAGAACAGCCACAGCAGATGATAAGAAACTTCAGTTCTCTTTAAAGAAACTTGGAGTCAACAATATTTCTGGCATTGAAGAGGTAACAATTTCAAAGGAGGGAGTACTCTTCCGTACAGAAATGTAAAATATATTAACATTAAAATTCTGGCAAATGACATTTTAACTTGTCTGTAAATCAGTAAGTCTTCACTGAGCTTTAGGAACTACAGCTGTTTCCTGTTAAATAAGAAAACAATTGTGATAAACTACTTGAATTGTGTATTATCTTGCAGGTAAATATGTTTACCAACCAAGGAACAGTCATTCACTTCAATAACCCTAAAGTTCAGGCATCTCTGGCTGCCAACACTTTCACTATCACTGGCCATGCTGAAACAAAGCAGCTGACAGAAATGCTTCCTAGTATCTTAAATCAGCTTGGAGCTGACAGTCTGACCAGCCTGAGGAGATTGGCGGAAGCCTTACCCAAGCAACGTAAGTTGAAACATGAATGCATTTGATGCTGGCAGCTAAAATGGGGCTTATTTGTGTAGCTGCAGAGAAGTTCAGTGCACTTTGTCTGCAGGCATATTATGGCATAAAGTAGAGCTCTAAGGTCTTACTTAGAGGTCAATTCCAGCAAAGAGCATAACCAAAATAAAGCAGAGTCTTAGCTGGTCTAGGACTAGGGTGCTAGGGTGTTGTAGCCAGAATTGATCTTATGGTGGTTTACTTCTACATATGGCTAGCATATTTTCACATACATAGTTCTTTAAAGCCAGATGGATCATTGGAAGACTTAGGATTTAAACAGATGAACTTCATGTGTTTATTTTGGCGAATTGAATGAAAACATAAAATGGGGGTGTTGGGTGGAGAGACTCAGGTACAGATATCTTGATAGTGCTTTGCACCTTCATGGATGTGGTGAGGATACTTCTCTTTGTGTGGGCTTTGTGATTGGTAAGGGGAAATTACACACTACTTGGAAGAAAAGGTGTTCTAATTCCTATGTATGTAGGACTGGTGTGAGCAGTAAGTTACATATACCAACTTCCTTCTCCATCTTTAAATTAGTAAAACATGCTAAGCACTTGTTCTTCCTGAAATTGTGCATTAGTAGAGGAAGGACGTCAGTATTTGGTATTTGGAAAGGATCTGAAAATGTTTGGGTTTGAAAGTTTGAGAATTGTTAGGGAGAGACAAGTTTGTTGACTCTGAGAACTTTCTTCAATTTCTGCTTGTATTGTCTTCCTGCTTCTTAAACAAGAATGTTAATTCCATTGCTTACTAAGTACAGAACATGGTTAAGAGAGGAAATGAAGAAAGCTTACAATATGTGCAGTTTCAGGCAGTAGTGAACATGTGTTTCTTCTTTCTGTGCTTTTTCCACAAAGAAAGAGGGGTTGTCTTTGTATTCGCCAGGTCAATTTCCCAGTCAAAAAATCCTGCTATAACTAGTCTCTGGGATGAGGTAAACTTCTTATTTCCCTGTGGAGCTCAATTTCCTTCTTCCTAATGTGATTTTTATGTCTTCTGCCCGATAGTGGTAGTGCTTAGAGGAAGGCAGGCTTGAAGCCTGAGTCTTATAACGAGATGAATTTATTCTGGATAAGCTGAACTGCACAGTTTTAATACTAGAGAGGCCTGTTTTTGAAGTGCTTGCTTTGCATGACTTGTTAAATGATTGTTTCTACTTTGGGTGAATGCCAAAGTAGTTGCACAAAACTAGGTTTTAGTATTGTCTGCAGGTTTGGAAAGCTGACATCAAAGAGTGAAGTGTCTGCACTGACTGCACTTGCAGGTGTTGAAGTGAATTTAGTCTTGTCTCAGGTTTGAGTGGCTATGAAAACAATTTAGGAGAAAATAATACGGTTTGCATTTAAAATGTCGTATTCAACACTTGAGATGCTCTCAAGCTGTATCAGCTTTCTGCTGTTAGGAACAAAATAATTAGCACTGACCTTTGTCATAAGCTATTTCTGACCAAATTTCAAGTCTTCCTCTGCTTCTCTAGATATCAGTGCAAAGTGATTTCAGGCATCTGTTGTGAACTTGTCTTTTTCTTCATGTTCTTCTTGAAATCAGAAGGATTAATTAGAATAAACAGAGGTACTGAAGGTTTTGTGCAGCTTAACCTTTGTAGTACAGCCAAGAATAGCTGTGAAAGTAGTGGCACAGGCACCTAGGGACCTTAGGTACCTATTCTTAGCATATATCACAGAATGTAGGGGTCGGAAGAGACCACTGGAGTTCACCTAGTCCAACCCCCTGCTGAAGAAGGTTCCCTACATGGGAAAGTATCTGGTCAGGTTTTGAGTATCTCCAGAGAAGGAGACTGCAACCTCTGGGTAGCCTGTTACATTGCTGTTGCAGTTTCACCTATTCTTGCTGATCTGTGGAAATGAGCATGGTTAAATCACAAAAGCTCTGGCAAATACAATAAGAGGTTAAGTCTGAATCAGAAGAGATGTGGACCAGAACACATTGTTACCTTGACCTATTAGGTGTAAAATTGTGCATCTGGTTCAATGTTCCTCTGAATTCTTCAGGGAACAGCGGTGTCTTTTAATGTCTCTAATTGTCTGCCCAGTGTTCCACAGGTGTGCTGTATTTTTTTTCTTCTTGAATGTCTAGGATCATAAGGATTCAGATACATGTATATTTTTTTTTTCCTTGTAAGTTAATGGTATTTTGAAAAAGATGAACTTTGAGACCCACAGATTACTCTGTAAACAAAGGTGCTTTCAAGAGAAACTGGCAGAATATGACTATCATGCAGAGCACTCGATACCTAGATAGAAAGTGTTGACTAGTAAATGTAACGTAGTATGTGGGCAGTGGGAAGTGCTTGGCTAGTTTTATATTTTTTTATTTGGCAGGAAGGTTTTGCAGAGTGCTGTAGCTTAACTTAGACTCTTAGATAATGCTTACAAAAAAACCCACATGAATTGATCAAGGTACCTGTGGTGAGCTGAAATAATGCCTTTGAACTTCTTGCTTTTGCAGCTGTGGATGGGAAAGCACCGCTTGCTACTGGTGAAGATGATGATGATGAAGTTCCAGGTGAGAACAAATGTGAAACCTGAGAAAGATGAATTGAATTTTGCTTAGAGATGGCATATATAGCATAACACTTGGCCAAGGACAGTGAGAGTCCTTGTCCTAGACTGGTCAATGACTGTTGCACAGTTGCTACAGGCAGATTATTTCATTGTTTTCAGATGCCATGCTAGACTAATTGAACAATTGGCTTGAAATAGCTGTTACTCTTACACAAGGCAAAAATGCTATGGCTAGGATCACTGTTTAATCCTCAGTAAAAGGGCTGGGAAGGAACTGCCTTTTCAGTATCGATTTGCTTAGGAATGGTTATAGGAAAGCTGAATGATGTTAGAATTCTGCTTTATAATGAACAACCTAAAACTTATTTCTTTAAACAAAGAAGGTGAATTCTGAAAGCTCTTGCATGTTGTTTGGTCTGTGTTTTTTAAGGCTTTTAAAAAAATCTCTCAAGTACTTGATATGAATTAGAGCTTCAGAAGAATACATTTGGCAAAGCAGATGTTGGTCCAATTCACATTTCAATATCTTTCTGTTTCTAGATCTTGTTGAAAACTTTGATGAAGCTTCAAAGAACGAAGCAAACTGAAATAAATGTCACCTTCTGAATAAACTTAAAACTTGAAAAAGCTACGTGGAGCTGCTGTTTTATATTGTGACCGCTTTTTTCTTTCTTCTGAGATCTTGGGATCGGTAACATTTGGAAATTCCTTGAACCTGCAGCTCCTTCTAGTTACTGCTTGTACACTATATTGTTTCTTGTGGCCTGGTTGAACAAACCTCTGCTTTGAAATATGATTGCTAATAAATTTCTTCCTAGACACAGTTTTTAAGTAACTTGTATACAAGTGAAACTCTAACTTTAGTGAACTTTGACATACAATAAAACAATATATAGTAAAGTTTCTGGTGTGGCTGCTTGTCAGAAAAAGCAGGAAGAATACCAGTTGCAAGTGTTAAACAATTGAAAGAAGCCTTGCTTTTCTGCAGACCATTTTCCTTTTGCAGCAACAAAAAACTGTCTTTAAGAAAAAAAATCCTCTACACAAGTGAGTGTTTTGGGTTTAAAGTGTGAATCTCCAGTGCTTACACGTTGGAGTACATGCTCTGCCTTTCAGTTGCTTGGTAAGCTACTGAATTTGACATGTATGTATTCCTGAAACGCTTCATGGTGATTTAGTATAGTGGCAAGCTGTTAATGCTGGCATCTTGGGCATATTCAGATTCTATGCTTTGTCTTCAAGGGGTATTTAATAGGTTTTTCCAGAGTGCAGTTACCTAATGATGCTCCTGTGTTATACCCTTTGACTAGTTTACGTCATCTGTCCTGGTGCTATCCCTTCCAGGCTCTTTATGTCCCAGCCCCTTGCAAGCAGGACTGTATGATAAGCTGAAGTTGGCTCTTGTGAGAACTGCTCAGAAACAATTAGAACTTTGGTGTGTTAATTATTTTCATCCTAACTCCAAATCTGCTGAGCCAAATAGGACACCTAGTATTTTCATTTTACTTATTTCAGTCAATTGCATAGGGGAGTGAGATACTGGAAGGGGCAAAATAGCCTTTATAGAATTGATGGTCATTCTTAAGCTTATGTTTAGCAAAACCAGATGGACTAATAATGATGTTTGGAATTTGTTCTTTACATGCTCCCGTGTGTTTGAGAGAAAGAGAACTGGTTTCTTGGATACAAAAAAGACTTATTAAGTTCCAGTGTAATTTTTGTCTATCTGGTGCTCCTAGAGTGAGCTATTTACATTTGGGTATCTTTCTGTTGATCATAGGTTGGATTGCTTTCATAACAGAACCTAAGCTTTGTATGGAGGGCTGGTGGTTGAGTGCTTTTATGAGGTTGCCTCTTGAGTGCAAATACTGCTGAAGTGAGAGTTCATCCTGTCCTGCAAGGGATAAAATTCAGGACAAAATTTTGGGCAGGAGATAGCCATAATATGAGGTTATGCATTGTACCTGGGGATGGGTGGGGATGTGTCTGACCTGCTAGGCATGTTTGACGTGATGTAAGTGAGCTATTGGGAAAGAGTGAAGGAACTTGTTCCAAGCCAGGCAGCTTCTGTGGTTCCAAGTAAGACAACAGTTGGCAGTGAGTTTTACACCACCGAGGTCAGGTGGGAGAATTTACAGTAATAATTTCAGTTTACTTGTCTCAGTTTGCAAGTTCTTTATCAGTGTGTATATATATATATATATATATATATATATATATATATATATATATATATATATATATTTCAAATTAATTCAGGTAAGGAGATGTGTCCATTGAATTGTGTCAAGAAGGTAGAACAACTAAACTATGCAAATATGTGTTGAAATGGCTGTGGTGACCCAAACCTAACAGCCCCAGGAAAGATGAAAAACTGTTTCTGTTGGTGGTTTTTGAGAAATCAGTAAATGAGCTTTGTCTGTGACTCAGAAATATTCTATAGGGCCACTGCAGACTGTGATTCTGAAATATTTCATATCGAGTCCTGTTTTGTGCAGTAACTTGGGGACTTGCTCTGATGTTCTAGACTGTGTTACCCTTTTTCCTACTATCCGATACACATGGCTTAAAAATAACAAACATGGAGCTTGGTGAAACAACAACTTCGACATGCAAAATAATATACATCAGGTGATAAGCAGTCATGTGGTACATCTGTGGAAGGTACATTTCCATCCAGGAAATACTGGTTTATCTTCAGCATCCCTAGGCTGTGAACAATGATCAAGATTTTTCTGGAAAGTGTTCTTGATTAAAGAAGATTCTAAATGGAATTAGTTATTTTTTTAGGCTAATAACAGTCTATGGATAGCACTTAAATACTCTGCTTTGGATGACACTGTCATTATTTCCTCTCAGTGAAGACTTTAACCAAAGTCTTCCTCATCTGTCATTAATTGCCATTAGGGACTCATGTATATTCTCTCAAGAAAAACAACTTCATATAACTGTTCAGATATTTTGGATAGCGGAAATGCAGGCCCTTGGTTTTGGGTCACTACTGAAAAATGTTTATTTAAATTTTCCTAAGGGAGCATTCAGATTCTGGCCTATTCAACTTAATGACAACATGTTTTGGGGCAGTAGCAAATCAAATAAAATCATCAGTTTTTCTGTGGAGGTTGTCTTCATGATCATTAAACTCATGCCTTAAAGACTCTGAAGAAATACTTGGGTGGATGCTGGAGTCCAGCAATACGTGCTGTGGGAGTCAAGAAAAGTGATGTCATCAGACCAGGGCTCATTGTAAGTGTGAGTGTTAAAGGTGGAAGGCGCATAGGGAAGGTTAATGTTTTTCAAGGCTGGGGGAAAAAAGCTGTCCTTGAGAAGCCAGAGCTTGGAATCATCCCATTTGCAAGGATGGATTCAAATATGTTATAAAACAGGAGAGTTGACGTTTATCACAGGTAGACAGTACTCAGAGTGAGATTTGTAATGACAGCGGCTAGTTTGCAGCCTTAAGTAATTGGCAAGACTTTACAGGTACAGTTTGTACATTGCCTCCATGTTGCAGTAAAGATAACTTGGCAGTGATAAGCCTGTCTAACAAATACAGATGTTAGTAATGCCTTTTCAGGAGGAGTACAGCCAAGCCTTATGCACTGCTAATGGATCTGAAAAAATCATAGGTGATTAGCAATGTAAGTACTAATCACCAATCATGCAACATACAGTGCCTTTGCTTCACATATCCAATTACCAGTATTTGCAATGCTTTTCTTGCTTAGGGATTTTATGTGCTTAGGGATTTTCTGTGCTGTGGAGGATACTAACAGATACTGGTAGAAGTATCTGCTGAACTTGAAACCCCAATTCTGCATTTCTGTTGAATTAAGCATGAGTAATGTTTTGGGGTTTCCTGGGTACTGGCTTTATGAATTCTTAGGAGGTGCCTGAAGTTGAGTTTTATTCTCCCTGGTAGAACCATGCAGTTGTTCATGGTGCTGCACCTGAGCTAATAATGTCTGGTGGGCTCAAGCAGGAATCTAAACAATTTCAGCTATGTCTGACTGAGCAGAGTCCTGCTGAAAAAGCAGCATGCAGCTTGTGGCAAATGTTTGCACCTGCTTGTTCTTAATGCTTTTAAATGCAGAAGTTCAAATTGTTTGAAGTCATTAAGGATTTAAGCCCAGCTCCAGGAACTGTGGCTAGTGCTGCTATACTACTTTGCCATTATTTCCATCAAGCAGTTGTGAAGGCAAGATACTCTCTCAGCATTTTGTTGGCTGCTGGTTTGCACTGAGCTCCTTTTCACTATGTGCAGGTAAGACTGCCACCTTTCAGGACTTAACAGAGGTCCAGAAAGGTTTCATTCACTCCTAGCAGCTTGTGGCTCTGTGGGACAAAGATATTGTGAACATGGTGGTGTTGGACCAAAGAAATGTTAGCTCTGTGAAATTAGTGGCTTATCTTGGCTCTGGTGGTGTTGTACACTCGTTCAGTGCACCTGGCAGTCATGGTACAGTGGTGTTGTCAGTACATGCAATGAATTAAGGTCTTCCTTGTGTGTCGAATTAAAATCTGCCTTCTATCTCAGATGTTGCTGCCTCTGCAAGAGTTAATAGCGGTAATGCCTCCTCAGAGCTGCTTCTGAGTGGGTGGGAACTGTTTTTACAAGATTTATTATGATCAGCTATATTTTAATCACTTTCTATTAGTTGTGCTGTTTTCTTACTTTTGTTTCCACCTGTAGAGATTGGTTCTTTGATATTTTGTTCTGTAACTGTGGGATTCCTCAGCCCATGCTCAGTTTGAGTCTTACATAAACATGTGGTGAGAGACAGTGTCTGGTCCTGCAAAGGCACTGTGAGCACAAGGACTGTGCTGAGCCAAAAAATGAGAAGAAATGACAACTGCACAGCTGTGGCAGTAGAGTGGCAGGCACATCGGTCTGAGGTGTCTGTTAGAAGCTTTTGTCCCTGGGACAGCTGGCATCCAAAGCAGCAGGAGGCGATTCATGTGAAAATTCATTTGTTGCCTCTATGGCTTCACTGCAACACTTGTGTTAGTAATCAGGAGATGGTGCAGCTCTCCGTGATTTAGGGAAGTTCCCGGGCAGAGGGAAACCAGCACAGCCAGCTCATGCACCCAGTGTTAGCCTTCAGCATATGTTGGGGGCAGTGTTTGGATAAACAGTACTCATGCCCATTTGCAGCATTTCATGCTCCAGTAATTTCTGCCTGGGGGTGATGATCTTCAAGAATTTTATTATTCTTTTTTACCATTGGTAGAAGTCAGTGTGTAGCCTGGAGGTTTTAGGGCTCACTGAGTCATCCCCATCTACCAGCATACAAAATCCATGTTTGCTGAGATGCAGCCCTGCACACATCCATGCTCACAACCAAACTGACCTCTGTCAGCAGCTGCAGAATGGATGGGCTGTCACTGAAATGTGTCAGCCCTCTCGTGTTCATAGAACAGGCCCTCTACTGCTGTGTTATCTGCCCCTCATGTTTTAGCATTTTCCTCTTTGTACCTAGAAAGGAAAGTACTGTCATTTGTTTCAAAGCAGGCAGTTGTTTTTACCTTGCTTTTTGTCTATGTCCCATCTCTGTGGCTGTCTGATCTCATTAGGAAATACGATATGTTTGACAAACTGTATCAGCAGGATCTAAGTTTAACTCCAAGGGGAACTTGAGCCTCCAAAATCTAGCTACAAATGTAGAGAAACACAAGTGTGTGCTTTCCTCTATGTGAATGGGAAACAGAATGCTTTTAAACAAAGCCCTTTTTGGAAACAGTGGCAATGTTGTTAGGCCTGTGATCTTACCCAGTATTCGTGACAGATCTTGTAACACATAAAGTGAAGCAAGCTGATTTTATTACATGTTTTTGGAAGCAACTGTTTTTTGAGTCTGTAGGTTGTAATGCTGAAGATAATCGAGGTGCGTTCAGATGGGAACGAATTCAGGGTGCAGGTATTTATAGGGTCTAGCCAGACCTTGCCTGTTTTTAAGCTGTGTTAGAAGCTTGGCTAAGGGTTGGCGTGTCAACTTGCCTACAGATTGGACAACATCCAGAGTGCTCTTACTGATGGCGATTCAGAAGTGTTGAGCAGAGCCATCAGATGGTGTGTTGGGTTGTCCTGAAGTACTTCTGAGGCACATACTGTGATTTGTGTGAAAATGGCACTGGACTGTTAGCTGTGTTAGCTCTCTAAGAAACAGAAATGCTGATGTGCTAGGAAAACTTGAAAGCTATGAAAAGAGTCATGAGGCTGTTTGCCATGTTTTTATTTAAGTGCTTTTTAAAAAAATGAAAAAGCACACAAAGTAATAAATCAGAACAATATTACCCACGCTGCAGGTCAGGATATTCAATCTCTTTTGTTTTTTAGAGGATTATTTGGAGATTAGTTGTCTGCTGCTTGCATGGAAGGGGTGAACAAAGGATGAGCTATGCAGTACAGCCCCACAGTTACAGCCTTGTTGCTATGCAGTTTACATCTCCCTTTCTGTTGGGTTCTGAGAACTTACCCAGTGTGATGATGTTTGTGTGCACGGCTGGCTCCATTGGAGTTCATCTGCTGAAAACTGATATGCTCTGCCGTGCTGCATGCTTTAAGAACTGCTGTCTTAATGTGGTGACAGATCAGCCTCATCAGAAAGATCTATTCAGACATCATTCCTAGATCTAACCCCACACAGCATCTCTGATCTTCAGAGCTCCTGGAGACCAGGTATCTCCTTCACTCAGTTGTACATTTGTTGCCAGACAGAGCTGTGTACTTCCTGAAAGCATATGTGATGCACAGCGGGTGGTGCATGTGAGTGGAACAGCTGGTACAATGCGAATGATGATCTGCCTAGTGACAGCCCTGTCTGCACTGCAGTGATTTATACCATTATTCTTGAGGAAAAAAATATGGTCCACAGTGCTCAGGAAAATCTCTGCTGGAATGCCCCTCATGCTTAGCTTCCTCTTGCAAAATGCACTGCCAATTTTAATCTATTACAGTGACTACAAATAGATTCCTTCCTTCTGAAATGTGTGTGTCTGTTGAATAAGTTCTAATTAGCATGTCAGCCTTGTTAGGGTGCCTAGCCCTAGCAGGGTACAGTTTACCTCCTCATGGCTTGTGGGATGTTGAAACTGCTTTGAGGCTCCAGATGTCCTGCTTATCTGGGAGCACCAACCTTCCCTGTACAGAATGCTGGTTTGCCGGAGAGTTTGAATTAATTGCTGAAGGCTCTGCATTTAGTGCCAGGTATCAGGAGTGTGTCCTTCTGCAGGAGTATCCTCTTGGTACCACCTGTCGGAGGGTGAAGGAGAGTGACACAGAAATCCTCCATCACAGGCAGTGTTTGTCCCTGGGACAAGAGCAGGTGATCACTGTCACAAAGTCCATCCTGTCCTGCCCTCGGCTTCTCACTGTGACCACCAGCTCTCCATAGAAATGAGGACAGTGGGGATGCTGATGGCTTTCTAAACCAAGGGAGGACCCATGGGAGGAAGAAGGGAGATGAGGCCTCACTCTGGGAAGTGGGATTGCCACTTTCTGCAAGTTATCTCAGAACTTCAAGTGGAGAATGCAGGCAGCAAGATGAACAAAGAGAGCAACAGTGTGGAACAGGCGACTTGTCTTTGAGGAAAAACAGGGCAGGCAAGGAGGAGCATTACCAGGTGCTCATCAAATTCACATGCAAATATTAATGCTGGCATTGTACTCGATTAACTCTTTGCTTTGCTTGGATGGAGATGTGTTGATCTAAATTTGCATTCCTTTATGAATCACCTTAGAGATATAATCTTAGCTTCTTTTAATCAAACATTAACAATTTGGTTATGTTCTTTGCTGTCTGTCTTTGATGGTTGTTCTTCAGTCTCTGTCTTGACTATTGCTTGTGAGAAAGCAGTTTCCGTGAGCTCTTATGTGTAATTCCCATTTGTAGCTTCAACAGAGCTACTTTCTTCTTCAGCTCTCATTTACCTCCCTGCCAGACAGATAAAGGCGGTCTGCCTTCACTGTACGGTTTCCAATCTACTTCAGACAGAAGCAGCTGTAAGTGAATGTTAATTGTGATAAGCATCCTACCCACTGCATTGCAGGCTGGAGTTCATTTGTTGCATACACTCTGTGAAACAGACCACAGTACCTTGCAGCATCACATGGGTGAATGAGACAAGGACTTTGTGCAGCTCTGAAGTATTTGGCTATTATTACTAGATCAGACTGTGCTAGGCAGCCTGCTTTGGGAGGCACAGTTCTTCACATCAGTGGTCACATACAGCACTTGGAATGTAGCAAAAGATTTCCTTAATGAGAAAAGACAACTTGTTAGCAATTTGAAATGCTGTCATTCACCTTCAAATGTAAATATTTTAATACTCCATAAGAAATTACCTTGGGGAATGAGTTTGAGCAAGAGGCTTGCAGAGAATCAACATGGAGTCAAGTTTTGATCTCAGAAGTTTCTAGTTCCTCAGGTGTTGTGGCATGCTGTGGTGAGGATTGCTGTACAGCACCCAGACCTGAGGGTTTCAATGGTTCCAAGGTAACTCCTGATGTCCTCTCCCTGCACCAGCAGCTGTGGCAACTACTCACTGAGAGCCAGCAGGCTGATACTTCAAAATTTGGTTATGAAGTACTGTCAGTGGTTCCCTTAAGATCCTCACAAGGACCACAGGAAACTTCACTTTGGTGTTCCCTGCTTTAGCAGCACAAGGTTATAGAATCATAGAATCATAGAATTATCCAGGTTGGAAAAGACCTTGAAGATCATCAAGTCCAACCGCAGCCTAACCAGTACCCCATCTCTAAAAAAAAAAACAAACAAAAAAACAACAACAACAAAAAAAAACCAACCTCTGCTAAATCATATCCCTGAGTACCACATCCAAACAGCTCTTAAACACATCCAGGGAGCCCATTCCAGTACCTAACCACCCTTTCTGTAAAGAAGTTCTTCCTAATATCCAACCTAAACTTGCCCTGGCGCAACTTGAGGCCATTTCCCCTCGTCCTGTCACTTGTCACTAGTGAGAAGAGACCTGCCCCACTCTCACTGTAAGAACCTTTCAGGTACTGGAAGACGGCAATAAGGTCTCCCCTCAGTCTCCTCTTCCTCAGGCTAAACAGCCCCAGCTTCCTTAGCCTCTCCTCATAGGGCTGATTCTCCAAGCCCTTCACGAGCCTCGTTGCCCTTCTCTGGACCTGCTCCAGTACCTCCATATCTTTCTTGTGCTGAGGTGCCCAAAACTGGACACAGTACTCGAGGTGAGGCCTCACCAATGCCGAGTACAGGGGCAGGATGACTTCCTTAGTCCTGCTCAGCACACCATTCTTGATACAAGCCAGGATGCCGTTGGCCTTCTTGGCCACCCGGGCACACTGTCGGCTCATGTTCAGCCGTGCATCAATCAGTACCCCCAGGTCCATTTCCTCCACACAGTCCTCCAGCCACTCCGCCCCAAGCCTATAGCGCTGCCTGGGGTTGTTGTGGCCGAAGTGCAGGACTTGGCATTTGGCCTTGTTAAACCTCATTCCATTGGCTTCAGCCCAGCTCTCCAGCCTGTCCAGATCCCTCTGTAGGGCCTCGCTACCCCCAGGCAGATCCACACTCTCAGCCAATTTAGTGTCATCTGCGAACTTACTGAGAGCGCACTCAATGCCCCCATCGAGGTCATCAATAAAGATGTTGAAGAGGACAGGCCCCAGCACCGACCCCTGGGGAACACCACTAGTGACCGGTCGCCAGCTGGATTTAACTCCATTTACCACCACTCTCTGAGCCCGGCCCTCCAGCCAGCTCCTTACCCAGCCGAGAGTGTACCCATCCAAGCCACGGGCTGCCAGCTTCTGCAGGAGAATAGCATGGGAGACAGTGTCGAAGGCTTTACTGAAGTCCAGGTAGACCACATCAACAGCCTTTCCCTCATCCAGCAGATGGGTCAGTAGATCATAGAAGGAGATCAGGTTGGTCAAACAGGACCTGCCCTTCATGAACCCATGCTGGCTAGGCCTGATCCCCCGGTCATCCCGCACATGCCGCGTGATCTCCCTCAAGACTATCTGTTCCATAACCTTCCCTGGAACCGAGGTCAGGTTAACAGGCCTGTAGTTCCCTGGATCCTCCTTACAACCCTTCTTGTAAATGGGAGTCACGTCAGCAAGCCTCCAGTCTTCTGGGACCTCACCAGTCAACAAGGAGAGCTGGTAGATGATGGAAAGCGGCTCGGCTACCACCTCTGCCAGTTCCCTCAGTTCCCTCAGTTATGTTACAGAACGGGCTCTTAATGCAGGAAAAGAGCTTCTGAAGAGACAACCACCTTCACCCTTGCACACATTTTCTGATCTTAGTTATTATTTGATATTAATGCTTGAAATTCTACCAAAAAAAATAAATTACATTTTCTTATTTTCTTGCTTCAGAATATTTGTTTTGTGTCTCCTTACATTTAAAATTTCAGCTTTAGGAAGGAAATGAACCTCCTGACTGGCTCTCACAAAGAAACAACTCAGAGGTTAATTCTGACCTCACATACATCTTGCACACACCACACAAGTCATGTTACAAAGAGAAACTAGGCCACAAATTAATCCATGTTGTTGCTTTCCCTGTATTCTCTCCTATTGTGTGTAGTCATCGTAAACATTAAAGTTGGAAAAGACCTCTAAGATCCTCCAGTCCAACCATTCACCTGCTACCAATATTGCCCACTAAACCACGTCCCTGAGTACAACACCTAACCCTTTTCTTAAACACCTCCAGGAATGCTGACTCCACCACTGACCTGGGCAGCCTGTTCCAGTACCTCACTGCTCTTTCCCAAATCTCCACTGGTGCAATTTAAGGCCATTATGTCTGTCGCTGTTCTACCAGTGTTACCTAGGAGAGGAGACCAACCTCCACCTCAACACAACTGCAGCTGGGTCACTGGAGAGAGCAATAATGTCTCCCCTGAGCCTTCTCCAGACTCAGCCAGTTCCCTCAGCCACTTCCTGTAAGATTTGTGCTCCAGACCCCTCACCAGCTTTACTGCTGGACACACTCCGGGGTTTCAATGTCTTCTTTGTAGCGAGGGGCCAAAACCGAACACAGAACTTGAGGTGCAGCCCCACCAGGATGCAAATGCAGAGGGATAGTCACCTCTTTGCTCCTGTTGACAGTGTTATTTCTGATAGTAGATAGATAGGATGTGGTTGGCCTTCTTGCCATCTGGGCACACTGCTGGTTTTTGCTCAGCCAAGCATTGACCAACACTCCTTTTCATCCATGCAATTTTCCAGCCATTCTTGGCCCAAGCCTGTAGCACTGCATGGAGTTTTGTGACCGTATTGCAGGACCCAGCACTTGGACTTGTTCAGTGTCATCCACTTGGCCTCAGCCCATCGTTCCAGATCCCTTTGTAGGGCCTTCCTGCTCTTAGGCAGATCGATAATTCCACTCAGCTTGATGTCATCTGCAGACTTAGTGAGGGTGCACTACATTCCCTCATCTGAATCATTAGTAATGATATTAAACAGGATGGACTCCAATACTGGTCCCTAGGAACATGTTAAAATAACAAAGCTAGCATTTTGAATATCCTTTTTCTCTGGCTTAGGCCCAAAGTACCCAGTTAGACAATCCCCAACCTTACACTACTCTGGTTGGGATCACAGAGCTGTAAACTGTATGGTTTCTATTTATGTATGGAACGGGTTTCAAATAGAAAAATTAAACAAGACTAGAAATAGAGCTATTAATTACTTGGGACCACTTGTGTTTTTTGAGCTGCTTCTGGAAAGCAAATTGTTGACTTGGTTTACTACCCATTGACTCTGAGAAATGAAGGAGGGGTGCAGAGCTATATTTGTGTGTACAGATGACAGACCTCTAGTGGACACAGTTACTAAGTGCTTATGTAAACATTGTGGACGCATATGTACTGTCAGAAGGAAAACAAACTCCTGAAGTCTATTTAAAATGTTTTTTTTTTTTCATTGTATGTGTAAAAATATCACATGCTCATCACTCCAGGGTAATTTTGACTAAGTGCGGGGTCTCAGGAAATCATTTAACATTGCCTACTTTTCCAACAGTTCAAAACCGTAATGCTGTTCTAGCTCAAGCAGCTACATCAGGACATGGAAAGTACCACACATCAGCTGAAGGCAGCTGGACTGCAGTAGGTTTTGGCTTCTTATCCCACACTGTTGATAATCTGCTCAGCCAGTGCAGGGAGGATATTTAGGAGCTAAGTATTCTACACTTGGACTGTCTTATACCAGGTAACTTTATACAAAGAACACTTTGGTCCAGTTGTTTCGTGAATACCACAAGAAGGCAGAAGGATGTGGAAGTAAATCAGCCAGGAATCAAAACTACCACCAAGGTCATTAAATTTATTCTTAAAAATCATACAAAGACAATAATTGACACAGTCATATTAGAAGAGCTTGAAAACAATCACATTTGGCACACATTTGGATACTATTAACAGTAAAAACATCTATTTTCTATGGTGACATACCTCAGTATCTAAACAGTCATCTTCCTGTGAATGTGTATCAATGATAAGATCAAGTAGAACACTTGGCACTGTACCATTCAGTGCACTATGTGAACACTTACAGAATGAAAACTGGTTTTATTCAGTTTTTCATGCACAACAACAGACCTTTTCTTGCAAGGTTGTATAAAATACATTTAAGAAAAGGATGACATCATAGATTTCTATGAAACAGGAAGTATATTTAAAACCTTAAGTCATGGGTGTCCAACCTGTTGGCTTGTCTGGGCTGAACTCAAGTGAATAGGAATTATCTTGGGATGCAATCATGTAGGTTGTTTCAGAAGTAACATATCCTATCTGTTTCCATGGAAACTACAACGAATACATAGAGCACAGTACCACAGTCTGACAGAGCCACTGACATCATGATGTGGGACAGGGGGCAGGCCACAGGTTGGACATGCCTGGCTTAAGTAAAACCAACCAACAACTGAACTGAGGTAAACTTACAAAACAAACACCTCTTTTCAGCCAGAACTGGGCTAAAATGGAGTCAAAGCCTCCAAGATGAGAACTGACAGCCATGGAAGAGCCAGCCGTTATTCCTTGATACTTTGAAGTAGCTTTAATAAATGAGACTCAATGACCTGTTGAACTAAAGCCAAGAAACAATCTGGTTAATCAGGGTTGAATTTTTTTTTAAGTCTTTAAGGTCTGTACTGTTTTTTCTGGCAGATGCTGAGAGACAGGAATTAACTCACTCTGAGAAAGGCGTTTACATCCCCTTCAGAAAAGAAGCACCTCATATAATAAAAAAACCCAAACAAATGGTTTAAAGGCAGATGGGTTTTGGAGATGATGATCTGTTCTCTTGTTTGAATAGGCATGCATATGCCAAGCAAATCTTAAAACGTATAAATGGTTTATTACAAACTATATCTCTCAAGCATTTTGAGATTGAGATTTTGAAGGAGTCCTACATCTAGATACCTCTGAAGTTACTGGCTCCCCTGTATGTGGAGGGCTCTGCTTATAGGAGCAACATATACAGTTCTGGCTTATTTTATATTCAGTTCCAGATTCTGTAACAATAGACACTTCACAGCTTTGAAATTGAAGGTAGCGTAAGGGAAAACAAAAAAACAGAAAAACAAGTGTGAATCCTATCATTCGTTGCCTCTCTGTCTTCCAGAGCCAAATAAGGTAGCCTACTTCACTAATCTCTGCATTCTTTATGTCTGCCTTCAAGGCAAACCAGAGCTGGTACAAGCAAGAAGTTTTGCAAACTGTGTCACATGCCAATGAAACAGTGTAGTCTGGAAGGGCTGGAGGCACTCTTATTATAGCCCAGTACAACTCACAGTAGGGCTGGGGAGCAGCTCATCTCTCCCTGCCTGGATCATGACTGCAACAGACCTGCACATGCCCTTACACATGCCCACAGATGCAATCCATGCCAGTGCCATTTTCTCACCAGAGACTTGGCTTTTTGAACCAATAAGGAAAAATACTAATTTTGTGCTGATATATTTAGGTGTGTTAAGGCTCTGAGAACAGGGATCTTCTTTCAGCTTTATCACACTGTTGTGATGGCTGTTAGGCCATTACAGCAGCTGCATGAACAAGGAGCAGCAAAAAGAAAAATTAAAGAATGTACATTTGCAGTACCTACCACTTCGATAGCCCAAGGCTACAGCCAAATCCATGGAATTATAGCCAGCATCTGTTTCGATAGTTGGATCAGCACCACTTTCTATGCAAAACATGTAAAGAAAATCGAGTCAGATCTCTGACAATAAGAACTGATAGCACATCCATACAAATAATTCATTTAGGATAGGCTCCTTACCAAGAAGAATTTTTACACATTTCACATGGTTCCCATGGACTGCATACAGTAGAGGTGTACCTCCATTCTGCAAAAGCAGTAAAAAGCCTTAGACACTTAGCAACTGAGTGGCCTGGAATTTTAAGTCCTTAACATACCAGTGTAGTTCCATATATCACATATTCATCCCTGGAGGCATTCAAGGATGTGGCTCTGGCCAACCTGGTCTACCGGCTGGCAACCTTGCCTACAGCAGGGAGGTTGACACTAGATGATCTTTGAAGACCCTTTCAACCCAGGCCATTCTGTGATATCAGAACAAGACTGCATGAGTTTTACACAAAAATCAGCTTATTCTTTATAACTTCCATTTTTTGTTTACATCTACCAGGGACATTAAAAGCTCACACTTCTAATAGGTCTCAGCATTAGTTTCAATCTCTTTTTTACCAAAGTCAGAATTAGCAATGCCAACTTTTATGTTATCAAAGAACATCCGATGTAAGAGTGGGAGAACAATTTTAAAATCCAGGCCAACACTGTGCTCTGCTTCAAAGTTCTGACAAAAGCATACACTGATGTAAATTCAAGCTAGAGACTTACCCAGTCATATTCATTGACATCAACTCCACAGTCGAGCAGCATTTTCACAATATCTGTGTACCCTTTGCTGCAAGCCAGTGAGAGGGCACTTTCTCGCCCTTTCCCCAAAATCTGAGGATCTGCACCCTGAAATAATGGAAATAAATACAGCAGGTTAACCAGTTTGTTTTGAAGTGAAATTTTACAGAGAACTTTACAAGTTTTAAATAGTAGAACTGATAATACTTAGGGAAAACAAGCTACAAAGTAAATTAAGAAATTAGAATGTTTTAAGCATGCTCTTTTTCCTTACATTCTGGAGGAGAAATTCCACTACTGCTATCTGCCCATGAGCTGCAGCCCACATCAGAGGGGTAAATCCTTCTTCATCCTTATGATTGATTACGTTTTCTGTTCAAAGCAAAATATACGACTTATTAATCCCTTTCACTAATATACAGTATGAGCTGGCAGAGCGAATGCTTAGGCATGTCCATTGTGAATGGACTGAGGGAGGAGCGTGTTCTGAAGTCATTCAAACCTTAACTTTAAAAATAAATTTCTGTAACAGTGGTGGTGAAAATATCATTGTCCAAGGGAAAATAAATAAAAATAAAAAGACTAAAACAAAATTTAGTAGTTGATGTTTTGTTTCTAGGTTCTATAAACCCAGCTTTGTTTTTACTCAGATAAAAATTCTAAGTTGTCTGTATATTACAGTCTGTATATTACTGTATATTACATACATATATGTCTGTATATTACAGACAGCTTTGTATTTGGAAAGAAGTCTTGCCTGAAAAAGTAATGAAATACATTCTGCATTACTCTTCAGAAGGCACTTTTTGAACAGTGAGCCACAGACTCGTAAAGAATTAGTCTGTAAAACAACATAGATAGTATAACCCCATTCTCCCCAAGCAATTTGTGTAATCAGCAGATTGCTACATGGAAACAATTGAAGTCTACATGAAGGAAAAAAGGACAACTTTTTTTTAAATGTTTTTAACCAACTGGATTTTTTTAAATTTATTTTATATATATATATATATATATATTTGTGATGTTGTATCTAAATCCTTTAATTTTCTATTCTTATCATGGCACCATAGTAAGCATTTTTATTGATTGCCAACATTTCAAAAAACAATCTGACCTCCAGATAGACAACTCGTTGAGAAGGTATACAGGCTCAGATATTCACTTCATGCTTTCTATGAAAGTTTTAGCAGAAGGACTGAAAACAAGCCTGGTTATTAACAACAGAATAAGAATATATTGTTAACAGTACTCAATAAAATATAATACAGATGTAAAAGTTGAAATCTTCTCTATGCATTATTGACACAACTACCATGCTGAAGAATCCTACACAACTTGGAATGAGCAGTGCTCTTATATAGCAAGCATGATTCATAGCTTAAATCTCCAACATGTAATTCTCTATGTTGATCAATTAAATAGAATCTGAAAGCTTCAATTAATAGGATGTGTTTATATGATAAATAACAACAGCAACAACAAAAATCAAGAAAAAAATCAAGCCAGCTTTACCTCTTTTGACAGAGCTAACATCCTCCAAAAGTTTATAGGTCAACCATATAGTGGGGAAAGCAGGAAAAATAACAGATTTCTCAACTTCCATCAATGATAATGTTTCGTTTTAAATGCAAATCAAAGCAATGAGTGAAAGTCAAGAGTCATAGAAAACAACAATTCACCTGAAAAGAATAGCTATATCAAAAGTCAAAAGTTGGAAGGGACTTTCTATTGTACCAGATTTGAAGATCTCTTTAATGTAGCTTTAGGATATAAATGCAAGAGATAAAGAAAGAGGTATTTAACCTTCCCTCATACTCACCCTGTTCAATTCGTGTGGCCAGATACAACATTTCTCCCTGAGCAGCCAGCTGGTGAACTGATAAAGCTGCAGAAATGAAAGCAAGAAGAGGTGATACGCAGATCAGTTTTCATTCTGATGTTCTATGCCCACCTCCAAACATTTGTTGACTTGAGCTATACAGAGTCCAGACATGACAGTGCAGATATGTATCACCATTTACTCTGAATCATTAAATGTAAGACCCTTCCAAAGAATTTCATAGGTTTCCATAGTTTTTTAATTAATGTAGAAATTATACCAAAAGTAAAAGGTGCCTCTTACTTGGACTTCTCCAGAAGGCAACATGCTACACTCTCCCATTTTTGGTCAGCAACCCAAGTGCATGTTAAGAACATTTATCAAATGAAAACAAACTTATTTTGATATTTTATGATTTTATGTGTAATTTACAAATAAAAAAAAAAAAAAGAGATCACAATCTATCTGGAAGCCCCAAACGTGACTCTTATTCTCTTTATGTGGGACAGAGCAGACATTACAGAACTATGTACAACGTGACATCTACCAGGGAAGAATAAAGTGTTGAGGTTTTTTTGTTAATTTTTAATCAAACAATCAAAATTTTTTAATCAAAGCCAAGCCATAACGACAGTAGAACTCTTGAAGGAGTCACTTAAGAGAGAAAACTCTGATCCTATGGTGCATAGTTCTGACAGCCACAACCTGGGGCAAATCTGAAAGATGCTCAGGAAGAATTATAAATGATCTCTGATCAACACAATAAGAAAATCAGCTAACAATTACATAACATGTAAGTGTACCATATCTTTTTTTTGTTTTCCTCCTCCTCTCTGTTCACTGCATGAAAGCTTGATTCCTTTTTCTGAAAGACTGTCTATTTTGGTCAGGCTGAGGTTTATGTCAAGATCTGTTTTTCCCAGTTTATTTAACACTTAAACTCAGCTTAAGAAAGATGCACACTCAACATTTAAAAGTAATTTAAAAAGAGAGTAGTTCATAGGAGGCCTGTAAATCTTAGAGAAGTAGGTCATAGAGAAAAAGCTTGAAACTAAGAATTAAAAAGCCTTTGAATAAGTGTCTTCTTGATTTTCAAGATGCATGGTAACTGTGACATTTGCAGCAGTCAGGAGCACTTAAGCTTCATAAGTTCTGAAAATAATTACACCAAGCACATAAGCTTAAAGCTCCAAAAGGATTAGAAAAATCGTTGTCTCAGCTTTTCAAATCAAGAACTGGACCCTTTTCTGGAAAATGCGCTTCAGTCATGAACTCGAAACAGGTTGGAACACCGTGACATTAGACCATATTTTCTTCCTATGTTAAACTCTATTAAAGTGATCATTGAACTTGCAGTTCACAACATAATTATTAACTGAAAGACAGAAGGATACTTACAATTTACAAGCAGAGGTGTTGTGGAGACTTCATTTCCCCTATGTTTGTTTGTTAGGGTAGTTGATTGTTTTATTGGTGAGAAATGCTTAGTAGTTGAAGGAGTATAAACATGTCTTACTTGGATACCAGGTGAAGGAGAAGTACGGATGTTGCATTCAGCTACATCAGAGAAAACAGACATAATTTTAGTCTCAGGAAGAGAATCAAATCACAGCCGCAGATTCTCATCAAGTTAGAAAGCACTGATACCATAAGATCTTTCAAACACACACAGTAATGAGCTATGTGGCATTTTTCTACTGTGTACTATGTGAGTTGAACAAAGAGCTGTTTTCAATTCTGGCAAAAAATACTGTTAGTAGCCCACATGTTAAGTATGGCATATCACCCAGAAACAATCTGCTGTTCAAGTGAGGAAACTCTTTGCCTAGATCTACAACACATCTGGCATGGACTGATCAAGTATTCCTTGGCATTCAATACTCTTGCTAGTACTCTCCAGATCAAAGAATATGATGCAGGTCTGGTCTTCAACAGGACTTCTCCCACAAACGCTGGATAAGATTATAACTGCATTACGGATGTCTTATAAATGTTTATCCAGCAGGAAAAGAGATATTCCAAACCAGCTTACAGAAAATGCAACGGAAGTGGATGTGAAGCTAATTATTGAAGGGTTAAACTCTGTTATTGGATAAACTGATTTAAAATCCGCGTACACTAGTAATTAGTGACAGGAAACTAATTGACATGCACACAGAATTTACTGTATAAAGGACCCTGTGGTCATAAATCCAAGAACAAATTTCATAAATGAACCAGTAAGAAGAACTGGGTCACAGGATAAACACAAATTCCACTTTGCCAAACAGCTACAGCCAAAGTTATCAAATTAAGTGACCTTCCAGGGATTTTTGCCCCTGGATCTGCAGGACTACTTCTAAAAGGTTTGCAATTGTTATCTAAGAAACACAACCCTATTGCTGACAGGTCTAAATCACTCATACACATCTGCAGCTCCACTAGAAAGCATTTGGGGCCTTTAAACACAGATCACAAAAATAATGAAAATCCACAGTAGGTCTGTGTTTGTATTCGTTGTAGGAATAGTGTCAAATTCAGCATAATGAAATGACAAACTACTCAAGAGTCCAAAATATAGAAGCAAACACTGAAAAAAACCCTACACTTCTTAAGAGTAAATAGAATTCTTACATTCTTTTTTCCCCATCAATACACTCTGCCATTGAAAAGCACAGGTCAATTCTTGTGAAGCTGGACAGAAGTGGTTAGAGATCAGCTGCAGGGAACAATTTGCAGAATGGCAGCAGCATTCACTTTCAAACTGAACCAGCAAGATGATCACTACAGTGACTACAGGCTTTGTACAGCCATATGGATATGACAAAGTCAACTGCATGACTGATGTTACTTTGTCATTGTAGTAGTGGAAAAATATGGTCCAGAAAGCTACTGAAGCTGAAATGACCACACCGTGCTTTCAGTGAAGTTTTGTAAAGATACGTACATTCGAAGTGGTATAGTTCATCTTAGACTTTCATCTAAGAGAGCTTGCTACCAGAAATAACTTTGTTTTTAAAATCTGCGTGAGCTCTTTATAAATTAAAAGCGTTTTGTGCTGTTACTTATTCAGCTTTTTCGACTAAAAAACAAAGCCAACAACCCTAAAAACATAATAAAAAGATCCTGGGGGAAACAAATTATACAGTAATAAGCCACGAAGCACATAAGAAAAATGCTAGCAGGAAATATCTTAGATGCTATTACTGATTAACACACATACATGGCAGAGGCTTTTTAAAAAATGCAGCATGGTAAGACAGTCTAGACATAACAACTTGTACCATAAAAGTTCAACCTTTAAACAGGACAGATGCCACTTCCAGATCAGAATTAACTTGGTCTTGAATATTTTTACTGTCCTCCTCATTCAAAGACTTCACAAATCGTGAGCAGACGTTCATATCAAATCTGTTGGGTAAAATGAACTTCATGCCCATGGCCACATTCTGGGATGGGCCTTCCTCTGTGCTGGAGTCAAGCTGGTGCTCAACCTTGATGTCTGGCATGGGTGGAAGGCTGTAACTAGTGGTACACTCTTCCACAATTAGCTGTGCCCCAGTGTCTATGTTGGCTGATGATGCCATGGCTTCAGTTGTGCGGGACTTTTATGGAAAATGCTTCCTCATGATTTCCAGCCAAGAGCAGCTCTGGTCAACCAAGCTCCAAGGAGATCCAGCCTGCAGTCAAACACAGATAAGATACATGTAAAAATACATCGTGCACGTATCATTTAGGCTCATCACCTTTGCTTTAGGTAGCAAAGTCCTTTCGATAACCCAACATTACTACACCCAAGAGCTTGTAACCAAGTGGATGTTCCAGCCCAACTCCTCGCTGTGCGGATGGCGGGAGCGTCGTTTCTGGATATCGGTCTGTTCACAACAAGACAAGCAAAGCACAAAATGCATCCACCCCCCTGCTCACCCCTAAGCAAAGGAAGGCACCGCGAGGTGAACCTGGTTTGATCTTCTCAGCATTAGACCTGAAGGAAAACACAAACGACGAGAAGACGACGGGCCCTTTTTTCAGCAAGGAAACAGCCGGCGGGCGGAGGGAGGCCCCGAGGAAAGCTGCAGCGGGACCCCAGCAGGCCGCAACCGTGCTCTGCCCGGCCTACTCCGCGATGAGCACTAAGTGACGTCTGACCGCCCACAGCCACTATAAGGCATCACTTCCGCCTCACCGGGGGGGAAAGGGGGTGTTTAAGACGTCACATCCGCCTGACCGCCTTCCGATTGGCCAGGTGGAGGCGCCCACTGATGACGCAGTTGCCCGCCGGCGTGCCGTCCGCGAGGCGGTGCGAGGTTAGGTATGGCGGCACGGCGTGGCCGGGTCCTCGCGCTCTGAGGCGGCGCGTCCCACATCTCTCTCGGACGGACACGTCTCACATCTCTCTTCTCCTCCCGGCCCCTTCTCCGGCTCAGCCATGGCATCTTACAAGCCCGTCGTGATCCCGGCGGTACCGAAGCTTGGGGAGAAGATCACACAGGACACGCTGTACTGGCGGGGATACAAGGTGGGAAGGGCCTCGGGGCCGGGGCAGCGCTGGGGTTGCAGCGGGCTCCGTGGGCGCCGTGTGCTGGCCGGGCCGCGCTCATAGAGTAACTCAGCACCTGCGTGTGCAGCTGGCCCGGTCTGTACCCCAGGCTGGGCCAGCAGGCGTTCGGGCTGCCCTGAAGTATTCCTTACTGCTTGTGTTATGAGTTAGTAGGACCTTTTTTTTTCTTTCCCCGTTCAGACAAAGTGTGTGATTAATGGCACAGTTATGAAGGGGGAAGAGGGAAAAGAGCATTAAAGTAAAAGCAGCCAGGGGAAAAAGAAACCTAACAGGATGATGTTTTGGAGATAATTTTGTTCCAAATAGCATTTTGAGCACAGCAGCAAGAAAAATCTTTTTTTACACTGTTGCTGTTTTTGATGGTGTGCCTATGTGTATTTAATTGTCTTTATTTTGTCTCTTCTAGACACCTGTTCAGATTAAGGAGTTTGGTGCAATAAATAAAATAGACTTCTCTCCAGTTCCTCCATATAACTATGCTGTCACAGCCTCCTCAAGGGTGAGTGTTGTGAGGTTGTTATGTTGCTCCTTTTCAACTGAAGCCCCTTGAGTAAGGATAATGTCTTCTTGTTTTGCTAGATCCACATTTATGGACGCTATTCTCAGGAACCAATTAAGACGTTTTCTCGCTTCAAAGATGCTGCCTATTGTGCCACGTACAGGGATGATGGCAATCTGCTTGTTGCTGGCAGTGAGGAAGGCAGCATTCGCCTCTTTGATATTAGTGGGAGAGCACCCCTGAGGCAATTTGATGGTCATACAAAGTAAGGCAATCCCGCTCCTTGCGTGTATAAGTTTACTTTGAGTGTTTACATGTTTTGCATGTTGCTAAAAACATGAGCAGTATTAATCAGATACTTGCAACTGCTGCACACATTGCTGAAAAGTAGATTTTAAAGTTGAGTTATGAATTGCAGTGACAATGTTGTTTTTAATCCTAAGTATGACTTGAGTACGTGGAAGAATAAGTACATATTCTAACTCAGGGAGATGCCTGTTGATGTGTTGCATAGACATAGTCTCATGCCTGCATGTGCTGACTGACAAACTTTATTTGTTGCTAGGGGGAACAGTTATTTCACTTTAAAAACAAAACAAAAACAAGCAAACAAAAAAACACATCTGGGTGGGGAAAAATTTGGAAGAGGAGTTCTGATGTTCCAGACAGAAAACAGTGGTAATACTTTGATTTGACATATTACCGCCCTCTCAAGATCTATGAGTTACTTTTCTTTATGGGGAGCCTAAATATAATAAAATCCCTGTTGTTATGTTATATTAGTAATTTCAACAGTGATTTTGAGGGCCACGAAGTGTCCAACCTTGTCTTACTTAAAGCTTGATATTGTAAACGTGGTCAAAAGGATTAAACTGGCACGCAGACCTCTAAGTAAAAAGGCAGGATTTACATCTCTCAAGCAAACAGCCAGTAGTCCTCTAATACTTTCCAGGTACATCTGGTATGGTCCAAGATGAAAGATCCATTCCTGGCTGAAAGCATAAAACCTAAATTGTTCTTAACCTCTGAAGTGAGGGGCTGTAGCTTCCAATAGCTAATACTTTGTGCTTTCAGGCTAGAGAGAATGCCTTCCTTTAACAAGTTTTTGATGTGGTGTTCAGGAATTGACAGAATATTTTAACTTTGGCTGTTGTGGACTTTGCTTTCTAGAGCTGTTCATGTGGTGGGCTTCCTGTCTGATAAATACCGAATATTTTCTGGTGGTGATGATTATTCATCGAATTTGTGGGATATCCCGAGTGCTACAGAAATAGTGTCCTACAGTGAGCATAGTGACTACGTGAGATGTGGCTGTGCGAGTAAACTGAATGGAGATGTCTTTATAACAGGTTTGATTTTCTTTTTTAACATATGCTTCTTTTGGCTAAAACTGAAGAAAAATGCGGGAAGTTACAGTAGTGTCTTGTTTGTAGTGCATTGTTTTTCTTTTGCTTGCTTTTCAAGCCAAATACTGATGTTTGTGGGGGATGTCTGTAAGTGTTAAACATCTTGCTTCATCCTGTTAAGGTTAATGGGACTGTTCTGGCTTGCTTTTGAAAGTTGAAGAAAAGCTGTGAACTTTCACTTGACCTGATGTTTTGTGATGTTTCAGTAGAGCAGTAGTTCTGTTGTAGTTTGTACACCTTAAAACCTTAAAAATGAAATGTCAGGTGTATTTAAAACCAGCTGCTTTTGATTTTCTGACCAGCAGCTTTTTATTAATTTGTGCTGAAATTGTAAATAAAAGTAGTATGAAAAAATCTAGTATTTCTGGCATTAGACGTCACAGGGCACTAGGTTCCAGTGGTTTTTCTGGTATATTAACTTGAGTAAACCACTAGAATTTTTAAATACATGCTCTAAAGCTGTTTCTGTTTGGCCAGAGCTTCTTCAAATTGTAGCACATGGCTGTTTTAATTCCTGAAATAATTCAAGTTGTGTAACTGAAACTATTTACGGTGTTATTTCAGGTTCCTATGATCACACTGTGAAGGTATTTGATGCACGAACAAAGAGCAGTGTCATGACAATAGAACATGGCCACCCTGTGGAGAGTGTCCTTCTCTTCCCTTCTGGAGGTCTTCTAGTGTCTGCAGGTACTTGAATAAATTTAGCTTAGTACTCAAGTTAGAGCACATGGAAAACTATTTCAGTCGGTTCCTCCTTGTGTGGTGTTTTAATTTGGCCATATATTGTTAAGTATGTATCTCAGATCTGCCATGGGAGTCTGTGTTGACCTTCATGGTGAAGCTAGTGGTCTTCTTGTCTCTGACTTACTTTTCTTGTAATCAGTCAAAAAATAGTTGTACATTTTTAATGAAGAGGTACAGACTTAACTGGTCCAGTGCTAAAGTGAAGGGATGAACATATTTAAGAAGCATTTTGGAAAGGTGTGACAGTATTGTTCTCTTAATCACACACAGCAAGGTTTTTATTCTCTCCTTGCTGTTGCATGAGATGTCCTATGATCCAGTGGCATATAAATCCTTTTTGTGTAGAGTACGTTGTCATTCAGTATCATTCAGTTGTGCTTGCAAAACGACCTAAAAAAAAAAAGCCATACATGGAGGGTGAATGGGTACAGAAGCCTCTTTGCTGCAAAGGTACTGTATTGCTGCATGAAAACTTCAGACAAGCATAAATTTGTGTGTATCTGTCCAGCTGTTCGATGTGCTTCTTTCTTACAGGAGGTCGATATGTCAAAGTTTGGGATGTACTAAAAGGTGGACAATTACTAGTTTCACTTAAAAATCATCATAAAACTGTGACTTGCTTGTGCCTGAACAGCTCTGGACAAAGGTTACTGTCAGGATCCCTGGACAGGTTAGTATGTTTTGTGACTTCTCTGTGATTTACATTTTTTTAGATTTTTTTTCCCCCTTTGGAAGTAATTCTACATCAGCATGTAGCTGGGTACATTTATTAAGCTTAAACCCTTTTAGCTGTTAGGGATGTAATGTGTTTAAAAAATATATATTGTGTTCCCCTTGAAATGAGAAGGAGTGTACCCAAGGTGCAGAGGTGCATTATGTCCTTCTTCAAGCCATGCAGTCATGAAGCATGAGGTGTGAAGGATCACACCAGCCCTGTAGCTATTGGTCATTCAGTGATCGTAACAACAGAGCTCATACTTATTTCAGGATCGTTATTTGTTTTGTTCCTTTTTTTCCAATTTGTGAATTTCTTCTCAACTTCAACCAAATCACTAAAGGGCAACTGGATGCAAGGACATCCAGAAATTGTCAATAAACTGTCTATTTAAAATTTTAAGAATACTTTGGAGGAAACACTTTCCTACTGTTTGCTAATAAACATTACTGAAGTTGGATTGCGACTACGTCTGTCTTCAGTCTCTTTTTCTGTCCCTGTACTGTTGTAGTTTATGGCATAAGGATAAAACTTCCTTGTCTTTTCTGGATCTTTATTTTGGAGCCTTTCTGTTATTGCAGGAAAGATAAAATGCTTTCTGGTAATGTGGTTGATATGACTTTGCTTTATATTTGGTTTTACTTCGTTTATTTGTTTATATATTTGGTTTTCTTAAATGATTTCATAAATGGTGGGAATGTAAACACTCCACAGAATTTTCACCAATGAAGCATTGGTAACGTTTTTTTTAATCATTACTGCTTCATATAGGCATGTGAAGATATACAGTACAACTTCCTACAAAGTAGTCCACAGCTTTAACTATGCAACATCCATCCTCAGTCTTGCATTGTCGGTAAGTGCTTAAGAAATTGTTTTAGGCAAAGTAATTATTGATGACAGGTAAGTCACTGAAGTGATTTGGTTTTTACCTTCATTGCTATTAGATGTTTCACAATAATACTGTCCTTGTGAGTTAGGTACTGAGCAAAACTACTACCCTACTGAATTAGGGTACGAGCATAAACAGACACATTTGCTAAGGCACATGTATTTTCCTTTTGGAAAAGGGAAATAAGGTACTTATTTCTCTGAAGCATGAGTGTTGATGGATAACTGACCAGTTAGGCAAAATTGTGAGGGTGGCCACCACTTTCTAGATCAGCCTTGTAATGATGTAGCCTCTGAAAGCCATGTAAGAGGGGCAGTGAAGATTATTTACTCTCTTTGCTACTTTAATATCCTGCTTTTATGGAAGTGAGGGGAAACAGGCTGTGGAGGTCAAGGAATTTTCCTTCCCGTATTTCCCATCTTGTTCTTCCTTAGAGAACTGGAGTTAATTGGGTTTTGAATGAAGACTGTAGTGGGGCATATTTTTCACAGAACCACAAAATCCATTTGCTTTGAACTTGTGCTGCAGCTGCAAAACACGTGCAGTACTTGTGGTTTGGCATTTGTGTGGATGTGTATGTTTATTTTGAGACACAATTTTTTGTTTCTGGTTGACACCTGAAAATCACATGATCAAATGAGAGCATAGAACCAATTCTGCTGTGTCAAACCAAAGGTTGGTCTGTCCTAGATTCTCCTTTCAGCTATAGCCATTATCAGATGCTTATGTAAAACTGAAAGCAAGGAAAATGTGTATGATGAATCTCCCAATGTTCTCCCAAACTCCATGGACATTTTTAGATGAAAAATTTGCTGGTTAGAGTGCAGTTTCTACGTAACTAAAATATTTATTTCTCTTACATGAACCTATTCAGTTTCTCCTTATACAAAGTTTTAACCTTCACTGAATTCCTTTTGAAGGAGTAGAGTTCTGCCTTAAATTAGTGCAACTTCTCATTTTCCTTAGGGTTTTTTGATTATTCTATTCTAAATCTGCTGCTGCTATCTGAAAATATGCTATGCATAGGATTTAAGATTTGGGCATGCCATAGATTTAGTTATTGCCATATTAACCCTTTTATTTATTTATTTTTAAACTAATTATTTACTTTTTCAATCACAACTGTTGAGTATTCAGCCCAAAACGTTTACACATAAAATTAGAATTTTTCTCTAGTGCAGCACTGAAAGTTAATACAAGAAAGACTGTTCAGGGCAGAAGCTGCAAGATAAACAACATGAGAAGACAAGGCTGAGAACTAAGGACATCTCCAGAATACACGGGAGAAAGAAACTACACTTTAGCAAGAAACTACACGTTAGCAACAATTGTCAGGGAATTGTAACCATTTACATCCAGCATGATTGTGAACGGCTTGCTTTGCATACGCAGCTTTGGGGTGCAAAGAATAGCGGAAAATGACCAGGTTAAGCTATAGCGGAGGTATAAAAGTCTGTAGATGTGGATAATAAAGGATTTTGCTGTGCAACTGCAGTGGAGTCTGTGACCTCATTGCCACAATATTAAGACATGTATCATCAGACAAAACAGTAGGTTCCTAACTCTGTGATTTTTACATTTTAGCCTGAAGATGAAACTATAATTGTAGGCATGACCAATGGGGTGCTAAGTGTTAAACACAGAAAACCTGAAGAAAGCAAAGAAAAGTCTCAAAAGAAGAGACAGCCGGCGTATAGAACCTATGTGAAAGGAAGAAATTACATGCCAAAACAGGTAGGACATAGAAGCAAATGTTTACTGAAGCAGTCAAATTTCTCATTTTGTATATTGAGTTGAAGAAAGGAGAGATACTAAAGACAAGCTTAAATGTCTTTGTAGTATGTTTGTGTTATGCTGTCTAATTATGTAGGTGCATGTGTGTTACTCAGAACTTGTGTTTCAATTCCAGGAGGATTTCTATGTCAGTAAGCCTGGAAGATGTATTTTGAGGAAATATGACAAGCTGCTGAAGAGCTTTCAGTCATCCAAGGCTCTTGATGCCGTGCTGGAGGTAAGGCTTTGTTTTTGTCTCAGCAAATCTATATGCTGTCATCTAAAGTAGACATTTCTGTATCTCAAACTGACTTCAGTGTATGACTAGAATGGAATCAAACCTGTGTGGGTTCTCAGTATGTTTTTTGTTCATTTTGCTTTTTGCAAATTGATACCAACCTCTGTTTGCTGTACGAAAAAGGTGCTTTGGTACTAAACTCTTCTTATATATGTCCAGCCACACATTAGGCTTTATACTCCTGAAGTTACGGTTGCAGTTATGCAGGAACTAATTCGCAGAGGAACCCTAAGAAGTGCGCTTGCAGGCCGAGACGAGAAGCAAATTAGTCTCCTCCTTACCTTTGTGACAAGGTACTGTTTTGCCTTAAGTTCTCTCTGACAACTTGGGACTTATTATTCTTAATGGTCTTTGCCATAGAGGATGCAGTGGACATTGTGGTTTGAACTCTAGTTGCAGTCTCGCTTACATTCTGCTTTCTAAACTGAAGGTCTGGGATCTTAGCTGTAGCACTGAAATAGTTTATATTGGCACAAAATGATTTTGCTGATACTGTGAGAACCACAACGAGAGTTAGTCTTGCCCCTTTGACAGACATTTTATCCATAGCCACTTATTTTCTGTTTCCTCAATTCAACTCATGTCTTCAACCTGAGGCTTTTGCCAGTCCTCCAAGCCCCAGCCCTTGTGAAAATTGAAGTTCACGTGCCATATGTAACTCTTTTGACTCGTATCCCTGACTGCTGTTCTGTGAGCTCTCATCAAGAGGAGAAAGCATGTCTGCATGCCAGCATGATAAAGCTGCTTGTAACTTGCATTTTACAAAAACAGTAAAAGACGGATGTGTTCTGATTTTACAGGCGCGTAATCGAACCTAGGTTTACCCCAGTACTGATAACTGTTGCAGATATGATCACTGGTAAGTACAACACAAAAAAGATTCTCAGAGCCCAACAGCCAGCTTCAGTGTAAGATGAAAAGTGCTGTGCTTTTAAGAAACTCAACTTTTATAAGCTTGTGCCCGAGTATAAACGTAGAGATGAGAGATTGGTCCAAAAAAAAACTTTGCTTAGATAACTTTGAGCGCAGTCAGTATCTAATTTGCACTACATTTGCTTCTCATAGTCTCCAAATTTTTTTTGATCCTTCATGTTTCTACGTTGCATAGTACAAGTGGCATCAGTTTTTCTAGTGAGGTAAAAATTGCATTTGAGATCGTAAAAACTTCTTTCTCTGTTAGGTTGTACTTAATGTGAGTATGCATCAATAATTTATGCTATTTTCAGGACACCGGGCAAAGTTGTCTTATTTGACACAATATTGGGCTAGTGCCAGATTCCTTAAGTGTACGTTTAAGTAGCCAGAACAGTTTTCATGTTTTTAGTAGATGTAAGGGTCCTAAATACTCTTTTCTTTGCAGACATTTATCAGCCTGTGGTTGGACAGTCAGCACTTGTTGATAAACAATTCTTGAGACTTCAGGAAGCCATAGGAAGAGAAATTGACTATCAGGAAGAACTGTTAGAAGTTTTAGGGATGATGGATGCACTGTTTGCTACTTTGACTGAAAAAAGAGCTACTTACCTAGAAGAGAACAAAAGTAATGGCCTTACAAAGACTCTGGACCAGGATATAAGTATCTGAATGACATCTGACTTAACAAATAGTTACGTAAGCTGCGTGGACTGTTTGCAGAATATCTTCCTTCCAGGATGCAGTTTTGGAGAAGCTGAAATGTATAGGATAGGGAGAAGTTGGTCAGGATTTTCCATGTAATGTTTTTTGAACAATAGGATTTTAAAGTTTCATTCCAAAGCTGTTTAACTTTTAAAGCATGGTTTGTATATCCAGTACTAAATCACTGATCAATTAAAAGAGCTGGTCAATGATTTTTACTTCTTTTTCACCAGAAAGTAATTCAGTTTTATGTAATTTGAACATGTAATCATTTTTATTTAAGTTTAATCGCCCATCTCAGGTACTTGGAGACCAAGGAATAAAAATCAAGTGTGTGTTTGATAATACTTGACTGTGTTGTGTTTTTTCTCACTGCTTTGACTCCACATCAGAATTCCAGAAATTCATACGAAATCATAGAATCACAAGGTCAGAAAGGACCTATAAGGTCATCTAGTTCAACCGTCCTCCCTTTACCGTACCTACAGCAAACCACTAAACAGTATCTCCTAGTTCCCTATCCAGACACCTCTTGAACACTGCCAGGGATGGCGACTCTACCACCTCCCTGGGCAGCCATTCCAGTGCCTGACTGCTTTCTGAGAGAAAAAGTTCCTTCTTATGTCCAGTCTAAACCTCTTCTGGTACAACTTGTGGCCATTTCCTCGGGTCCTGTTTGTTGCCTGGGAGAAGAGGCCAAGCCCCTCCTCCTCACAACCTCCCTTCAGGAAGTTGTAGAGTGCAATGAGGTCTCCCCTGAGCCTCAATAAAAAAACTGCTCAATAAAAATAAAGCCTCAATAAAAACAAAGTAACAAGCAAACAAAAGAGCTCATGTAGTCTTTTTGTTTGTTTGTTTTAGTGCAATAGGAGAAATGGGCATTTTTGAATTTTAAATTTCAAGAAGAATCTTGCATCTAAAGGAACACAAATGCAAAACACACTTATATACTGAGTAAATGGAAACACCAGTGAGGAAATCATCACTTACATTAAAAAAATATTTCTGTCATTTTCATTGTTTGTTAAGAATCTAGTATTTTTCGTAGAACAGAATCATTTTAGGATAGCAAAGACCCATAAGATCATGCAGTCCAACCATCAAGATAGTCACATATACATTCACCAGTAAACCAAGTCTCTAAGCACTGCATTCCCTAAAATCTTTCCCTAAATTACTAGTAATTTCTCATTCTGGAAAGTTGTAAGGTATGGATTATGAAAAAAAAACAAAACATTTTCCTTGTGAGCTTTCTGCTATATTCCTTGTATTTCTTCCCCACACACTTCATAAGGAGTTGTGAAACTGCAAACAGTAAGCGAAGTGATTAACATTTCTTAAGTGTTCCTCTCTCTTTATTTATTTATTTATTTAGTTTTAATTGGCATTTATTTATTTTTTTGATTATTTTAAGGACTGGTGCAAGACAACAGCTACAGTTTCAGCTTGATTTTTTTGTTTGTTTTTAAACTTAAAGAATAGTCTCATAAAAAGAGAGATGCTGCCACAGCATATTTCCCTTATTTCTTGTGGTTGGTGCAGTCTGACAGCTGACTGTCTGTAGTTCTGCAAGAGAGTACAGAGATGATCTGTAAGTGATGATCCATGTAGCAGAAAGCAGTGTGCTCCTCTGCACTGGATGGCTCACAGCAGAGCTCATACTGGAGTAATCCTTGGTGCAACCTGAGCTATGCCTAGGATTTACTCTGTTTCTATATCCCTGTAGTAGCCATCCGTGCTATTATTTAACTGATTTTTTTAAAAAAGGCTGTTTGCGCCTAACATAAAAAGATGAAATAATAATAATTTTTAAAAGGGATGTCATGTGCTTCTTTTTCCAGAGCCATCACAAGTTATTCAGCATGTTTGAACTAAGAGACTCGTTTGTTGCATAATGAACACAGGAAGGAGCCTGGTGCCTGTCAGAGTAGTCGGGTGTAACCGTGCCTTTCAGCCATGGAAATTTCTATGGTGTCACGGTGTGCACACTGCTCTTTGTAGGCAATAGAGTTCGTGCTGTGGTAACTGCATAGAGTAGGGTGGCAAAGGCATCCTCTGGAAGTATAAAAGGGTGAAGAACTGCATTATGTTTTCTGGAAAGCTCCAGTGCAGACAGTTATGGAGCAGCCAGGAGTACTGTTGTAGCAAGCAGTCCTCCACCTTGAGGAAATATGGCTTCATCTGAATTTCCTCCCCTAGACATGTCAAACACTTGTTATTGTTTGGTGCTTCTCAGATCCTTTTCCTGCTCTTTTTTTGAAGCCATTGTATGACAGGTTTTTCTTGGCTGGTTGCTCTGCTTACTACAAAGAAAACAAAATACTGGAAAACAACACACTTGGGCAGATATCTGGAAACTAGTATTCTTTGAAACCTGGTGGTAGAATTACATCAGTACTTCTGCTTTGTAAACAAAGTCTAAAATATTTCAAGCATTTTTGATTTTAATTCTTTTTCTAACACAAGGGGTGCTTTTGTAAATAGCAAAATACTCACAACCATTGACTTGCTTGCTCCGAGGCATTTTTAATTAAAATTCACATATATTTGAATAAATCGAGATGAAAGGAATTAAATAAAATACACTGTTTAAAGGCAAGTTCTTACATCATCTTTGCTTGTTCAGGCGTAAAAAGAGTGTTATTTTCAAAGTGGAAGTAAAAAACTGCAGGTTCTGTGTAGTGCTGCTGAGAAGGTTGTGATGAGATTGCATCAGAAGTGTATGTTCATGGATTTGTTGGAGATGGGAAAGTTCCTGGATGTTTATGAAAGCTTATTCATTTTTCAGGGACAGGTGACTATAAGTGCAAAATTTGACAAAGGCTTTTTCCTCCCTGAAGACACCAAGTTCTGCTTTGTTTATGATGGATCCGTGAAGAGGCACATAATGTTTGCTGAGTGTATTAGTGACAATGTTATTCAGTCCCTTGTTCCAGGTTATTTGTGTTTCATCTCTTAGCAGTACCCAGCCACCCTCTGAAGCTGGGTACAGCTGGACATTTTGAGTAACTGTGTTTTATGGCTTTATAGTGAATGTAGGAATTGAGCGATGGCCCGCAGCATGCAGGCTGCGTTTGGCTGGCCATAGGTGGTGCTGCCATTCATAGCTGCCTGCTCTGACACGGTGTCAGGCAGACCTTCCTGGGCATGCACAGTTGGGTGTGCGTGAAAGTGCATTTTCAGGCATGGCATAATTTTTAGTCTGACTTAGTAATTCTGTTCAACAAATCCAGCCTATGTTTTGCCTCTTGGCATTGTACCATCTGCAGAAGTCTGCTCTTTCCTCTGATGCAGCAGTCATCCTGGCTTGCAGGGCTCACCTGGCACCTGCTTGGGGTTTCTGAAGCTCTGCGGAGCCATGGGGAGAACTGCCTGGGGGTGCCTTGCTGCAAGAAGGGAATGTGGGTTCCTCCACAGCCATGTCTGCCTTGGCATTGTCCCCCTTGCTGGTGTGGTGTAAACCCTGGCTGTTGTCTCTACTATGTGCTTTGTGTCCTGTTTGTGAGTATAGGTGGCTATAAACATGGTGTACCTACATAGTCAGTTCTGCTTGTTGTTTGCCCTTGTTTTCTAAGGGAGATTCAGAGTGTGAAAGTAACTATTACAAAAAGGAAATGATTGCATAGTTATGTGGTGGCTGCTCAAGTCTGTAAACAGTAAATGATTGTTATCTGATGGAGAATGCAATGCTAGACGCTCACAGGGTAGCAAAGCCATTTATTATTATTATTTTTCTTTAAAGGTCTGAAATGGCATTGCCAAGTGATTACTTCTCAGGTAGAAATAAAAACAGGAGGCGAGAGACAATGTTTAATCCTCTGCCCGATCTCATCAGAAGCCATCAGCAGATGAAAATGAAGAGGTTAAAGTATATCCCTATTATAGCTGGTGTTTTATAGTGGCTGAATTAAACATAAGAGAATGCACAGCACTTTAGAAACAACTGCAGATATGGTAAGCATATACTGGCTTCAGCAGCTAATGGATTGCCTAAGTACTTAGAGTTCTGGGGGTCTGTTTTGTTATGTCTAGGTTTACATACATGGTTAGCTCTCCAGTGGGAGCTGTGTGTACAGCATGCACCTCTCACAGATGTGTGATATCTGTCTCTGATGAGATGGCAGAGAAGGAGGAAAGATGTGTGACATATGTAAGATTTTTGAGTGAGAGACTCCCTTGGGCTTTGAGGGTCCTGGTTGAAAGTTAGGCAGTTAATACAGCATTTAATCAAGCCTGTTTACGGTGCAAACCATTCATTTGTGAAGAGCATCTAGATTTTGGCCCATGTGGAAATGCTGGGTGGGTACAAAATGGGTGTTAACAAATAGATAAATTCCTTAGAGTTTGTGTTTTAGACTGCAGTGATACCTTCTACTGATATCTTGTTTTTCATAATTCGTAACCAGATATTTTCCTTCTTGTTTGTGGCCATTCCCTCTGGTCATGTCACCTCATATTCTGTTGTGATGAAGAACCTTCACCTAGAAAAACTGCCTTTACAATGAACTGTCAGTAAAACCAGGGAACCTGGCTGTTCAGACCCATGCTGATCACAAAAAACATTTAGTGGATGCCCTAAAATAATTTGATGGAGGGAAGAATGAACTTATTATTGATTCTCCGCCGTGGAGGACTGAAAAGGAGGAAAAACTAATGTATTTCCTAAATAAAAACTTCTAATGATTAATTTATTTTATGATTTTAGGCCATGGATGCCAGGAAGCAGTCTCTGTCTCCATGTTAATGTACTCAAGGGGATCCTCACCTGTGGCCCTTGTCGGCTGTCCTGTCACTTACAGGGAGAAACTGTCTTGCAAGTTGACTTGTTTTCTGGTCAGTCACTCAGAAGGTGTCAGTGCCACGAGTCACAAGGTGTTAGTGGATAAGTTTGGGCTAACAGTAGTTGGTCTGCAGTCCCTGGATACCCATTTGACAATGGCCATTGCTCACGAAGAATTGCCATCAACGTGGAGCATCCTTGGAAGGAGGTAAGATTTTACTTACTGTTAAGTTGGAAGGTTTCTAGTAGTGGCTTGCAGCAGAGGTTCCCAACCCTCCTGCTTTGTAATGTGGTTATGATGATAAAATATTAAGTAGGTGACTAGTAGAGATATGGTTTGTGCCCAGAGGATTGAAAAGGTTAATACTGGGCATTGTAACTCTGTTTCTTTAGATTTTTGTACTTTTACTCACCGTGGAAGAAGTTATTTTTATAAATAGACGTCACCTTTACAAGATTTAAATGCTGTCAGTTATAAAAACATAACCAAAAATTGTAGTAGTGGAGTATCTCCACCATGATTCCTATCGAGTGAAGTTTTTCAATTGTGCAAACGAAAAGGAGACAAAATATGCACCCACAAAACAGAGTTATGTGTTGCTGTAGGCCTTTGGAAATGTAAAGTAAATATACTGTTTCTCACAGTTCTGTCAGCATCTGTGCTTTATTTACAACTTTGATCATTCTTAGGCAGAGTATCGCTTAACAAATTTTGTGGCTTTTTTTTTTTTTTTTTTTTTTTTTAATAGGAAGTGGAAGGAAAATACAAACGAAACCTTACATTAGGGTACGCTATTGTACTGTAACAAAATCAGGGGAAATTTGCCTAGTTTTATGTTTCATTGCAGGCTTAAGGCTGCAGTTAGGTTTTGCTGAAGAGTAGGGTTTTTTGTTTTTTTTTTTGCAGACTGAGCTGATTTATAGCTGAGGTTGGAAACAGTGTTAAACTTGATGGCTTCACATGTTTTTCATTGAAAATTTGGTACTTTTGGCTGTTTTCCTTTTAGTACTTTTAAACTGCTGGAAGCTGGAGGACAGGCAGTTTCCATATGAGCCAAAGTAAAAGAGAGGCTGATGCATACTTTTGGGAACTGAAAACACAATGCTTAGGCCATTTCTTTGGGTGAGGTATTTTTTCCTGTCTTAAATCTTTCTAATTCTTAATGACAGGTAGCTTGAAATCTGCTACTGCCTTCCTCAGGAGAAGGATGAGTTTTGTCTGTTTGCTGTAAACAACTCTTTCAAGAGATATAAAAACAAATGCAGAGCCTCACTCAAATATTGGCTAGACACTGACTTTACTTGTTTCATTTTGGTGTGTAGTAAATATTTGTTCACATTGCTCAACAGCTGAAGTGACTGTTGGGGCAATGAAGACCTTGATAGAAAGCCTGAAGAAATCAGCTTTAGTTTTTTACATACTCTGCTAAGCTTTCCATCAAAACAACCTGATGTCTGGCCAAGAAGTATCATCAGGATACCACAGCTAAACAGAGATGTTCAGGCAAAATCAGCTGCCTACCTGTTTGCCTGAAATATGGGAAGTTTCTAAGGGGTGTATAGTAGATGTAGTGTACAGACAGTACTAGTTAGAGCTCTGCTGGAGCAGCTGATGCACAGCTGCACGATTTTTGAACCTTTAGTTATACTAGTTGTTAATAGCATGCTGACTCAGTGGTTGTTCCAGCCTCTCTGGGGAGTGTGTGTCTAACTGGGGGATCACATTGCTATTCATACCCTACTCATTGCTGATAAATGAAGCAAGGATTATTGGTCAGGGTTTGTGTGGCACAGTGAATGTGCTGTGGTAGGTATTGGTACCTTAGAGCAGACTGCGGCTGAACCAGGACAAAATGGATCCTGTCCTTTGGGATGAGTTTGCTGTGTCTGTGGTAATGCTGGTAGCTGGCGGAGAGTCTTGAAGACCCAGAGAAAATAAGTCTTAACTATTGGCCTTTTGGGCCATGTGACCACAGGGCTCTTGAAGTGCACCATTTGAAACAGTGGTGGCCTGGGTAGCTCAAATATCTGGTTATGGCCCTGTACAGAAATAAGATGCTGTGAGAGAGTGTGTACAGACAGCTTGGTAGGAGGACATCTCACCTACAGTAACTATGATTCAGCATTTTACTTCAAAAATCTCTGCATAGATCTTTACAAATTATTATTATTTTAAATACAAACATTATTACATATTTTTAATATTATTACATTATTATATTAAATAAATAATATTACTATTTTTGCGTTTGGTCATTGAGTTCGTCTTTTTTTAGTCATCTTCCAAAAGTCTGTATAACCTGTTGTGATCTTCTGAATTCTTTCTTTTCTGAAAGCATATTTTTTCCTTCGTCTCATAGCCATATTCTCTTTAATCTGAGCCTTAGATGCACTGACTCATGTTGCACACAATCACTATCCCTGTTCCAAAGCCGTGGGTTGCATGTGGCAGAGCAAGCCCTGTGTGTGTTGGAAGAGTAGCAGGTGTCCCTACAACTTCTTGCCCCAAAGGTTCCATCATGTCTTGGCACCTGACAGTGTCTGGATGTTCTTTGCAGTGTTGATATTCTGATAGATTTTGGGTGGTACAGCCCATCACTGGCTCAGATCTCATGCCTGTGAGACTAAATTGCTGCTGATTCTTTCAGTTTTCAAAGCTATTGAGCTATTTTTATGACAAAAATTACTTCTGAGTGACACACTGTTTGAGGAAATTGCTGCACCATCTGGTGTTTCTGGACCTCTTTCATTTTTACAAGGATTTAGAGATGTATGTGTTGATGGAAAGACGGAAGAATAATTTATTCATAAGAGTTTTGGTATTTGGAAGAAGTGTTTGTGTTTCCTTTATAGGGCATAAAAAGGACCGGATAAAGAGGGACTGGTTTGTCTAGGAAGCATCGCAAATAATTCAGGAATTCAGTGCCATTGCACAGGTCAGGGCTTGTTATCCACATTATTTAGAGTTCAACAAAGGAAACAAGGGAGCATGAACCTTCTGGGGAGGAGGAGGGGAGAAGAGGGAGGGAGAAGCTGCTTATTTGCTATTGGCACCTTCATAATGGCAGTGTTAAGTCAAATAACTTGTTGTAGATGGTAAAAAAAATGAGAATCTTCCAATTATTTTAATATTTATGAAGGAAAAAAGGAATAAGATGGAGTGTTCTGTTGAGATGAGAAAAATATGCTCCAGAGTGAACTTTGGAGGGTCAGGTTAGAGCCATTTTTCTGAACTGGCAGCCTCTAGGGTGCACCAGGCATGGGCGCAGCATCCTCTATGCAACTTCTATGTCCTTGGTACACTCAGGCTTTTATTGCCTAACTATTCTTTGGGGATGTGGGTGTGCAGGGGCACAGAACCTGCAGTGGCTGAGAGTTCTTGGTTTGCTTGAAGGGCACTGCTCTGAGGCCAAGTTCAGTTGACTGGGTGACCTAACTGGGGTGGCAGTAAAAAACAAACGTGCTACCAGCTTTGTCACTATTTAAGTTATTTTCTCAAGGAAGCGTGCTCATTTAGGTTTCAGGCTTAGCAGAAGCAATAAAATTACACTCTGAATTAGGAAGATTAATGGTGGCTTATAAGGAAGGAAGCGATGTTTATACATGTTCAATCCTTTTTTTATGAACAATTTTCATTTTATTTCGTAAACGAGCTGTAATTATTTTCTAGGAATAAGTTTTACAGAATGACCTGAAGCATCCAACCTTGCTGCTTCACAGTTTGCCTTTAGGGAACGCTGTTCTGTTTTTCTGTTGCATTTCTGGCACTTTCAATTTCCTCCCCCAGCGTCTTTCTATGTAAGTCTTGTTATTGTTTCTGCTTGCTGCTAAACATGGTCTTGCTTTGCTGCATGGCTACTGTATGTCATATTTTTTGTCAAAAACACAATTGACTGTGTATTTCAACTTTTATTTTCCTGTGGAGGGGGGGGGAGAAGGGATGCGGGGAGGAGGGTGGAGGAAGAGATACACGAAGTGTCTATTTTCCTCCATGACAATAGGAAAATACTGGGAACAGCTGAAAAACATTTATAGGGTTGGTGAGATTTGTGGCGGAATATATGTATTTATGTATGTTATATATTGCTCAGACAGCTTTCAGTGTTAGAGAAACAGTCGCTACAGCAGTTTTCCCCCTTAGAAATGGTGCAGGGCAGATGTATGGGGAAGTTAGCACAGGCATTGGCAGGCAAAGAGTCCTTCTGCTGTCCAAGAAAGTGGGCATGAGGCAGGATTCTGGTAAGCATGCTTGAACCTGTTGGTTCCTGGAATCTACATCATCCTTGTCTCCTGGCCTGTGGTACTGTCTGCAGAGAGGAGCATGAAGGAACTTCTCAGGGTAAGGACTGACGACATGAAGGAGATGGTGACATGCAGAGTGACAGTACAGTGAGTACTGTGGGAGATTAACGATGTGAAGTTTCTCAGTTAAGGTAGTATTTAAGTCGTGGAGCTCAGGAGGACTTTATACCCCCCTGTGGCACTGTGTGCTGCAGGAGATCAGGTGATGCTGGAGCAATGATACTGTGGATCTCTACCTCGTCAGTGCGGCTCTGCATTGCACTGCTTTGCTCCTGAGCATACTGTTAGCACTTTGTAGACAGGTGTCATAAGCCAACATCCCAAGAGAGCATTTGGATGCATTATAAAAGGAAGGGTGATTCTGCTAGCAGAAATTGTTTCTTTTGGTAGTTTTCATTTTTGCTAGAGTTGCTCAAGCAGTGAACTGAAGCTTCGTCTGCAGGTGTAGGTGATGGCATTATGCTCTGCATTACCATGTGGGGCTGGTGATGGGAGCCTCCTGTAATGGGACAGCTGAACAAGGCTCCCTAAAGTCAGTTTAGGAGCTCCACCCTCGACCATATTTTCTTTTCCCTCTGCAGAGTTGATGCCAGCCGTGATGCCAGCTTGGTGGCTGCTGGTCTGGTTCAGACAGACCAAGGTCAGAAGATATGACTGTCTGTGGTGACCCACTTCTTGGGCCATGTCCAGCTGGCTTTGTCTCAGGTAGATCAAAGGATTTTGGAATAGATGAGAATAATTTCAGCTAGGAGGGACTTACACAGATGATCATTGAATTCAACTATTTGATTGATGAAGGTACTATACGGAGAGCAGATGATGATGTGAGGAATGGGGAGGACAAAGAAAAATGTGATGTTCCAGTTATTTGGGAAGTGGAAAGGGTGCTGCCACCTCAGCCCTGACATCATTGATGGAAATGTTCTCCATGTTAAGTACATGCATATGCTTCTGCAGCAGTGGGGTGTGCTGAACACCTTCTAATAAACAATCTCATACCTCTTATGGAAAATGAAAAAAAATGAGGAGTAGTACATAAAAGAATGAAGCCTGGAAAAACTGGAATTTGTCAGCTGGTTTTGATGTCTCTCTCTGCTTTTCAAGTCCCAAGTCTTGAGTTTTCAGTCTCCATCCTGGAAGTGAATGAGATTCATAGCCCAGAAATGGCTTAGTCATTTCTGTCAAAGAGAAATATTTGTTTTTGGTTTATTGTTTTGGACGTAGGAAGGGATTCAGCTGCAAGGAAGAACAAAGGGATTTATTTAATGCTTAAAACAGACTGTGTTTGGCTCAGCTCTGTTTTACTCAGAGTGTTCTGGCTGGAGACCTGGGATGCAATGCAAAACAATGTCCTGATAGTGCATATCCTTTACAGAACCACTTGCCTTGTGGTATCTAACCCAGTATGAATCAGCCAACAGTGCATCTTTCAAATGTTATTAATTGCTGGCTTTGTGTCTTGATGGAGAATGGTACTTTATAACTATTTCAATATGAATTTATTGAAGAAGTCTTATGTTTTCATTGTTTGCTGGTTTTCTTCCCTTTTCTACCACTGCATGCAGTTCAGTGATTTATTTTACTTGTTTTTCACCACATCTTTATTTTTTGTTTCTTGATGTGGTGTTTTTTTATTGCTTTGGTTGTTTTGCCACGTTTAGAATCTTTCTCAAGGGAAGCATAAATGAAAATGAAAAAATATGGGAAAATGCCATTTGTTCCCTCCCACTGATGAACCAGACTAAGAGGAGTAAGAGAAACTGGAAATGGTTCTTTAAAAACATAAACACTATAATAAAAAAGCACAAAAAAAAAAAAAAAAAGCTGTTTCAAATTCCCTTTTTTTTTTTTTTTTTTATTTTTTAGTGGAGAATCTTTACTTTTTAGTCTGATCCAGCTAAAAAAAAATATTACCAATCATCAAGTCTTTTCTTTCTCTCCCTCCCTTTCTTTTCCCTGCTTGATACTGTGAATCATGGAGCAGAATCACAGCAGAAATAGGATGCAAAGGATCACTGGATGTGATTTGTTCCTACCTTTGGTCATGGCTAGAATCAGATTTGGATCGGGGTGCTCAGGGTCATATTTTTCTCCATCTTTTAGAAAGATGGAGAGTCTGTAACCCCTCTGGGCAGCCTGTCCTAGTGTTTGGCCATTCTCGTGGTGAACAAATGTTTTCCTTGTATTTAAGGAAGTTACTTACCTTTGTCTTGAAGACTTTAAAATTTACATTTCAGATTTAAGTATCCTAAAGCTATTAATAATCAGTGTAGATCATCAGTGTTCTTCTTGCTCCTAGGCAAGCTAGATGGGAGTAGTGAGAGGAGCACAGCTGAGTAGGTAGCAGAGGGATCCAAGTGCTGTTTCTAGGTATGTGCATGAGAAGTGAAAACAATTGTGTGAGCTGCTAGGCTGGGTGTGATACAACATGCTTTTAAGCTATCCATGAGTAAATTTAAACTAATGTTACATTTATACATTACTAGGTAGGGCAGATGAAAATCAGTTAAGAGAATGTTTGTGGTGAGGTCACAGAAGATGTTATTGTAGATTATAAGGCCACAGAGATTAAATAACAATTATTTAAATTATTTCTAAACCTATATTCTTTTGTGACAGACTTTCTCCTACTATGTTGTTTTTAGGCTTTGGCCTCCAGAAGTGTAACTTTCCTTACTGTATTGTCAAAGCATAGAGGTGGCTGCTCCTAATGGTAGAATTCTTCCTAAGGGCTCCTTTTTTGCCAAGCAGGAAGTCCTACTCTTGCCTTACCCTTTACCACACCTTACCTGTGTTTTGTTGCTGTTTTATTTTTTCTTTCTTTCTTTTTTCCCTCCTTCTTTTCTTCTGTTCTTCCTTCCTTCCATCCGACTGTCTGTCTGTCTGTACTTATTTACAGTATAATAAAATACATTGAGATTCAGTGGCCTGAGACCAAAGTTTTAAATGTGTAATAGACTTTGGGGTAACGTTTGCCCTTTTATTTCCATGTTTTCAATCTGAGGGTTGGGGTGTGAACAGATGTTTAGTGTGCTTAATACATGTTAAAATATTTGCATGCAATGATTGCATATATGGAATCAGAAACATCCAAAGAACTTACACAGAGGTTTAAAATGGGACTTCAGAAGAATTTAAGTGCTTAGGACAAGGGGCAATTCTGAAAACCCATACTTTACTGAAATTTTTAACCTGGAAATGTGTAATATTTAGTTGTGGGCTGTGTATTAGACCACAACATTTCCTGTGCATCTAAGCCATAACTCTTTGGTGTGTATGTGCCAGGTGTGAGTGTGCTGGTGCCTGACTCCAGCTGTGCTCTTTATTAGAGTCAGGCTGCTTTCTTGGTCTTCTGCCCCAAGCCCCCTGGATTTCCTCCTGCTCATTTTTAATTGCTCTGTAAGAAAGTGGACTGTCTCCCATTGGATAGGTGACTGAAGAATTGTGAAGATGTAGGTCCAAATCTCATCTTGCCAGGGTGGAGGCACTACTGAGGTCTGCTATTGCAATCACCGTTTCTACAGTCTACAGATCTTTCTGTGAAGCCCGAGGCATGCTCATTTAGATGGTCCTCTGTAGAAGAAGGTCCCAGATCCAGGCAGATCAAGGAGTTTGATGGGTGGCAGCACTCTGCTGGGCTTCAAATCTGGAGTAACATCATTGTGTGGGTTTCTGTGAATGTCCTCTCTGAAGCCCCCCCTTCACGTGTCTTTGTTGAGTCACCCAGATCCCTCAGGATCAGGTGATTCATTTTTAGGTGTATGTGTCCTAGATCTTATCCTGGATTCTCAGTCAGCTGGCTAATGCTTGCAACCATTAGAACTGAAGGCCTAGCCCAAGGCCCATAGCCCAGCACAGCCCTGTGTGCAGGCCTGGGGTCTGTGCTGGCAGGGGCCATCTGCAGCAGCCATGGTCTGCTGCCCTGGGGCAGGCTGCAAAGGGAAGGCTATCACTGGCCTTGACTAAGTAGCAGTGCTGAAGTATGAAGCAAGAAACCTTTTCCCCAAGATCAGAAAGGAGAGGGAAGGTTGTTTCTAATGCCAGCTTGTCCTGGCTTTCTTGAGCTCGTCTGCACAGAAGATAAACAGGAATAGATGAGTTCTCTGCTGCTGCTCTTTTGAGGAACCCTTTTGTCCTGCTTTTTCTTTCTTCTGGCACATCACTTAATTTCCCTCCTAAAAACACATAGCCCCATTCATGCTATGCGTACTATACCAAGTGGATTGAAAAGAAGTCAGAGGGCTTGAAAGGCTGGGCTAGCACAAAATTACATCAATATTAGGAGAAGAGGCTGGATTTGATGTATTGCAAATTTCCTTTACGTATCTTAAAGTGTGGCTACTGCAAATCACAACTATCATGTATTTCAGCTCAGTGTTAAGGATTTTCAATACTTGGGGCTAAATCAGCAACATACTGAGTGTTGTCTTATCCACAAACGTATGAACAGATATATCCCTGTTTGTCAAAGTGGTTCTGCAAATGTTTGAGTTGGATTCAGTGAAGTAGAATGTAGCACTTGCTTGAAAACTTTGAAATATACATCATATATATGCCATTTCAGTTAGAACATACGTAACTACATAAGGCCAGCTTTTTCCAAGAAGGTTAATGAGCTACCAGCTCTGAGAGGACGTTTGCAAAGACCCAGCTTTGCAGAAAGCAGTTCCCCTGTTGTCTGGAGATGAAATGTCTCAGTTGATATGACTGCAGCCTTCAGTTATGTAAAAGGAAGCTGCAGACTAAAGCAGGGGTTTGTGCCTGTAGCGGATGGGGCAAGAAGCAGCAGGCTTATCCTGAGGCAGAGTGAGTTAGGTTATACATTTCACATCTTTGTAACTGTGTGGGTAAATTAGCCCTTGCGTGGTTTGCTTACAGAGGTTATGAAATCCCCTTGTCATCAGGAGGGTTTTAGAACAGATGAGACAAACATTTGTCAGAGGTGAGTGGGTTGAGCTGATCCTGTCTTAGGGCAGGGAATGGACTAGAGACTTCTTGAGAACTCCTCAAGCTTGCTTTTGATGATTATATAAAAGAAATATTTGTGATACTTTTAGTGAGTACTTAAACTGAATGGGAATCAGCAATGAGCCACTATATTTGTATGTAACTTCACAATACCTCTGTTCAGAATAACAGCTTTACCCTGTAGGCACTGATTCAAAGAAAATTCGATGGCACACTGATATTGCTTTTGACTTTATCTTCTGTACTATATATGAGGACACTGCTAAATGCTATATTATATACAAAGAACAAGAGAAATACTTGAGAATACAAGAAATACAAGAGAAGTTGTATAATTCAAAATGTTTTCTTTACCTCCTGGTCTCAGGTGGTATTTGTATATCCCAGTTTAACTCTGCAGACACAGATAAGTACCTACCCCTGTTATTTTCAGTAAAAGATGGGTTTGGGCTAAATACTTTCAGAGGTCTGAACCTGAGCTGAGCTATTGCTTCAGATAAAAAGTTTCATTTGATGCTTCCTAGCCAACACAATGCTGGTCTGGTAGTGATTGTTTCATTTGTTTATTGTGTTTTTCAGAGCCTACTCACAAAGAAACTCTTCTCCACCTTGCAATGAAATTGGGCTTGGTTAAACTTTCTAAGTTCTCAGTGGGCCAGCCTGGAGGGACATTGCCATTAGTGCTACCTAGTGAGGATGGAGCAACACCATTAGACTTGGCTGAGCAAAATGGGCACTTCAAACTAGTTGAAGTCTTCTCAAAGTGAGTATACCAATTTGGTGTTTTATAGAATCACAGAATCAGAGGGATTGGAAGGGACCTTAAGAGATCATAGATTCCAACTCCCCTGCTAAAGCAGGCACCCTGCAATAGGTCGCACATGTAGGAGTCCAGATGTGTCTTGACTATCTTCATGAAAGGAGGCTCCACAGCCTCTCTGGACAACATGCTTCAGCACTCCATCACCCTTACCATAAATATGTTCTTCCTTATGTGTGTGTGGAACTGTGTATTTTCAAGTTTTAGGCCATTTCTCCTTGTCCTATTGCTACACACCTCTGAGAAGACCCTGGCCTCATCCACTTGCCTCCCACTGTCCTTTAGATATTTATAAACTTTAATCAGATCCCCTCTCAGTCTTCTTTTCCCCAGGCTGAGCAGTCCCATGTTACTCATTCTTTCCTCACATAGGAGATACTCCAGGCCCTTATCATTTTTGTGGCTCTCTGCTGGACTCCTCCTAGGAGATCCCTGTCTTCTGTGAACTAGGGAGCCCAGAACTGGACACAGTATTCTAAATGTGACCTCACCAAGACAGATTAGAGGGGGAGGGTCACCTCCTTTGACCTGCTGGCCATGCTCTTTATAATGCACCCCCGGATACCACTGGCCTTCTTGGCTGCAAGGTCACACTACTGGCTCATTGATGTTGTCCATCAGGACCCCAGGTCCTTCTCCACAGAGCTCCCTGAGGAGTTTACTGGTAGAGCTCAAACTTTTAGAGTGTAGTTGATAACAGGAGGGGACCCTGGAGGCTGTGTGAGCTGTGTCCAGCCTGCTCTGCGTGAGGTGACAGAGGACCATCAGATACTTCTCTCAGTGCTGTTGCAGCTAACTGCTGACCTGCTGCTTACACGTAAAGGCATACCTTGAAATGTGTGTAGAAATGCTTAAAGGTACAGAGATGTGAATTTTACAAAACCCTGGGAAGACTTTGTTACCTCTGTATGTCTTGAGATGGAAGTAGCAAGGGAAAATCGATGGCAAGTGCACTGGTGCAGCAACGACTGCTTTTGCCAGAGGGCTGCCTGGCTGACAAATGACTAAAGGGCAAGTGATTTCAGATAAGTTCCATCTGCCCTGCACAGACCTGCAGAGCTGCATGATGTGCATGTCTCACAGCACCAAATGTTCACTGCTAGAAGCCCTCCTCCATGTTGATTTTCTTTGCAAATACAGGGAAAAAGGCAAGAATAAGGCTGTATATATGTGTGTGTGTGTGTGTGTATAAAATATATATATATAGCCTGTATATGTATATATTGTTTTTTTTAATGTGGTTCTTTCAGCCCCAATTCCACACAGCGTGTAGTTAATATGGGAGTTACGCACATGCACACTTCAACTCGTCTGAAAAAAAACCGAAAACACTTAACACACTGGTGCAGTATGTCTTGCTAGGAATTGTTTGTAACATCCGAACAATGCTGTGTTCCCTTGAGACACCTTCTGTTTTTGTCGGTGGTGGGATAACAAAACCTAGCTGCCAGTCATGTCCTACTGCTATATATGGCAACAGTAACAGGAAGAGGTACTGCTGCTAACTTACAGCCATGAGGAGAGGTAGGTATTGTTACTGCTTATTCTTGTCGACTTCTTTTACTGGTGACTAACCAGCACTTCTAGGGAAGTCACAGTTTTGTTGTTTTTTTTTTTTTTTCCACACTGAGTTGCAGTTTTGTTCTGAAAGGAGTTGGTGGGTATTTGTTTGCCCAGCTGTGTTTCGAGTGGATGTGTCACGTTTTCTGCCGCGGGCGTGCTGGGATGCTGGCTGGCTGTGCTGCAGGAGGGATCCCACGCTTGTATGCTCACCCTACCTGCAGAAAGAGCATCTACTCTGGCTCAACTAGCATTTGGTTCCAGTTTCCAGAGCAGCCACTCGCCTGATGTTGCCAGAGTTGAGGTCGGCAAGGAGGCCTGCATGTGCTTTGTGCGCTTGTCAACAGCTCTGACACTGACGCTGGACCACACATCCAAGCACTTACTGGAGTCAGATGTGAGGCTCTTCAGGAAGCACTTCTGGAACAGCCTGCTGCTCCATGAGGTAGGAACCAGCCTGGCCCAGGGCTGCTACGTGCTGTTGGCAGTCATTCCTTGCTGTTCTCCATGAGTAGCCTCTTAGTTTGAACTGCTTGTTTCACTCCTGGTAGTGTAATGAAGGATTACTGTTGTAGGCTTCTATTTGAGTAAGTACAGCTCTTTGTTTGTATGGAGGTGGAGGATGAGAGATGTGGAGACCTTTATCAAAGCCTCCTTTACACCCCAAGTTGTTTCTGGTTCACTGTAGACTTTCTGGTGAATATCTTCCCCTGGAATCTCTTTGATTACATTGCCATTCTATTTGTCTTGGTATTTTGTAATATTTAATTTAGTTTCATTCTTCTTTATGCTGGTGTAATGTCTGGGATATCAGATACCAACCCTGGTTTATTTTACACAGCAATGTGATTTTGCTGTAAAGGAGTTTAGTTAGGATGCTCTGGCCCTTATTTTGTTACAAACATGAGTTCTTAAATAGGAGTGCATTACCTTTTTTGGATTGAGACTTGAAAGACTACATGAAGTATAATCTTGTGTATATCTTCTGTATAATCTTGTATATTTACTGACAGGAGTTTGATTTGTTCCAATACAATAAAAAAACACCCAAACAGTTACTTGTATTTGTAGCTTGCAGAACACCTGCAATTTGTGCATGGCCTTCCCATGGAAACAGTGGTAATCCCAATAGTGAAACCTAGGCTGTATTGAGGAATGCATTGTTATTTATGTTGTTGGCATTTTCTTACAAATCCTTGTTCTTCCTGGAAATGGAAGAATGGTGTGTGAGACGTTTGCATCACTCTCAGAGACAAAAGCTCTTAGAGGCTGCAAAATTCTGTACTTCCAGAAACAAGCCTGACAGCCTTCAGTTGTGCATTCTCATTTTGCTTGGTCCTACAGATGCAGCAGCCTAGACCCTCCTTTGTGAGGACTCTGCCCCCACTTTGTCCCAGCATTGGTGTTACACTGCTTTTAATGTATCAGAAATGAGTCAAAATAACTAGGTTAATTTTTAATGTATCAGAAATGAGTCAAAATAACTGTTGGTTAATTTTTGTTAGACCAGCTGTCATCTTGATATGTGTGTGTGGAGGGGGGAGAGGGAGAAAGCAATCTCTCATGTTTAGTCTATGTGTTACATGTAGAAGGTAAAATAAAATTAAGCAAGGAGTTGAAGCCCTTTGCCAGATCCAAAGCATAAGGTGAACATGGGAAACTTCAAGAAGCATAGTAGCTTCAATGGTCACATCAGAGTAGAGGTAGAATTTATTGCTCTACTGGGTCTTTAAACTTCCCTATAGCAAACCAAGACTGTCTATCTACCTTGTTGTATTTCAAGACTGCATGAATGCTCACATTGTTATTTTAGATTTGGCTGAGAAAAAGGCATGGACTAAACAGAGGAAACTTGTGCCAGTTAGGGTGTCATGGAGCACTAGATTTTCACACCAGAAAGCTTCAGTCTTGCTCATTTATTGTTTTCCGTCCCTGCCTGCAGATACCTGCTGGCCCCTTGAGTGCTCCTTGTGTGTCTAAAATAGCAATGATAAGCTTAAAACAGACATGGCTGATGGTAAACTTGAGTTACACATGCAGGAGTTTTGCCTTCACTGGACACCCTCAGGGGCTCTGCAGTTCAAAAAAGTTTAAACCCTAAAGTTTTGTGACCCTGCTGGGCTATATGTAGAAAGATGTTCTGAAGATGAGAAAGACTGACATGGTTCAGATGGTGAGCAAACTCCTCTGGGCTGATGCTGTGGAGGTAGCAGCATCTGACAGTGAGGCTGCAGGGAACACTCAAGGGTTAGAGGAATCACAGAATCATAGAATCATAGAATTACCCAGGTTGAAAAAGACCTTAAAGATCACGTCCAACCGCAGCCTAACCATAGTACCCTAACTGTAACAACCCTCTGCTAGATCCTGTCTCTGAGCACCACATCCCAACAGCTCTTAAACACATCCAGGGATGGTGACTCAACCACCTCCCTGGCGAGCCTATTCCAGTGTTTAACTACCCTTTCTGTAAAGAAGTGTTTCCTAAAATCCAGCCTAAACTTACCCTGGCGCAGCTTGAGGCCATTTCCCCTCGTCCTGTCACCTGTTACCAATGAGAAGAGATGTGCCCCTCTCTCACTGTAAGCACCTTTCAGATACTAGAAGAGAGCAATAAGGTCTCCCCTCAGCCCTCAGCCTCCTTTTCCCCAAACTAAACAGCCCCAGCTCCCTCAGCCTCTCCTCATAGGGCTGATTTTCCAAGCCCCTCACAAGCCTCGTTGCCCTTCTCTGGACCTGCCCCTGTACCTCCATGTACCAATGTTATATCTAGCATTTTAGATCCCTTGCATACTTTAAGCAGAGGATAATTTCCTTCTTCCTCCTGAGACACAGAAACTGATACCTGTGGAATCCCTTATCAGTAACTGTATTGTTACTTATACTATATTTGATTGATAGCCTCTGATTTTGTTTCTGAGTTTTAACGTAAACGTTGAGGGCATGAAATAAAATTATTATCATCTTTGTGTTTTTTTTTTTTCTTAGTTTTTTGTTTGTTTCTTTGTTTGTTTGTTTAATAGAGTATCAATTCAAACCATCTTGAGCCAGTGGAAGATCCAGAGATGCGCTGCAGCACAACAAACTCTGTAGAAGGTACAATTTCTTATTCTATAAATAAAACACTCAAAAAGTTGGCACAAATTTATGTACTATCAATTCAGGAAGATCACATTTCATATGATATTAGAGACCTGTAAGTAGGTGACGATGGAACACACAAATTAGGCACTGTGAGAGATGTGCAAATCATTACACTCCCTACAAAGCATTGATTTTCCAATACTGAATAGAAATTGCTCTTTAAAAAATACTATGGAATGTGTAGTGACTGAAAAGGTCTGAACAAATTTTATTGCAAGAGACAGAAAAATGCCAGTAGGTTCCAGGAGAGGGCAGTGTTTAACTGAATCAATGCTGCAGCCTGTGAACTCCGGTGAAGTTAACAAAGACAGGGTTTAAATAAAAAACACACACACAAAAAAGCAATGTTTTGTGTGAACAGTTTTGGGATTGAGTCCAGACTTCTTAATGTGGCAGAATTTCCACCTATTTCAACTAGACACTGAAATAAGAATTAGCATTTTGCTTCCATAATGATTGCAGAACCGTACTTTCCAATTAGAACGCTGTTTCATTGCTGGGATGCATCCTTTTGTACCTTAGGGCAAAGATCATTTACAGCTGAAAAGGAAATACCACAAAATTACATTCTTAAGCATCAGAAACATGACAGCTGGAATATTTATGTATGACTGTTAGGAATTAGCTAAAAGTTTGCCCCTGCTTATGTGTCTGGCACTGTATACATTGAGATGAAATAGCTTGCTCAAGTAGTGAGCTCCATCAGAGGCTGTGCTCTGGCTGAGCTGTTGTGTTGCATGCAGTCCTGCTGAGAGCAGAGTGATATAAGTACCTGTATGAGGCCTTGTCAGGATCAGGGCCAGGATGGACCACAGCATCCAGGCAGCATCAGCTAGTAGCTTTCAGTGAGTGGCTGAACTGCAGAAACAGTGGTTGTGTTTTGCAGTTGATGGCAGTTGCAAACTATGCATTTGTTATTGCAAATGTAAGCAGAAGTTTACAATGCAAAGTACGTGGCTCACTTTGATTATGAAGTATGTGGATGGCTTGGATGATGCAACAGGCACATGACACTGGATATTCATCTGAGAGTCATGCTCTGTCCAGCATGATCTTCACACTGCACTTCATAGGTAGGAAGATAACACTAGGTTAGCCTGTGCAACTTTTAGTTGATAATTACTTTGATAATTTCACCAAAGGTGAAAGGGATTCTAGTTCATAAAATTGTTTGAGTTAGAGGGGACCTTTAAATATCATCTAGTCCAACTACCCTGCAGTGGACAGGGGTATCACATCTGCAGCTAGATTAGGTTCCTCAGAGCCCTTCCTGAACGTTACCAGGGACAGGACATCCACCACCTTTCTGGGCAACGTGCTGTAGTTCCTGGTTGTGAGGATCTTTGTACACTCTTCACACCATATCAAGATCCACAAAGATGGTGGGAAACTTATCTATTCATGTTTTCAGTGGAAGCTGTATAGTTCTGTGTCTTTACGGACCAGATCTGTTTTGTGTCTTGTTTGAAAATAAAAAATAAAATAAAAAAATCTCATTTTGGGCAAAAAAAGTATGCCACATTAGGAAAGTAAGCAATAAACTACACAAGCTAGTATGAAACTGGTTTGGAAGTGTCAAAAAAACAGTAACAAGCCAATCACAATCAGACTTTCACCTTTTGCACTCTCCATTGTCTACATGTAAACAATAGTAGTCCTTAGCTATTGCTAATAGGCAGCAAAGTTTTCTAAATTTCCTGTTTTCTGTTCTCTTTGTTTAACATCTTTATATCAGTCTGTCCCTCATATTTATTTATCTATTTATTTCCTTCTTTTTTCACCACTTACCAGCAAATCCAGGTATTGCAAGTTCATTAATGATTATTAACTGGTGACTTGTAGTCTCATTTGTGCTCTCCAACTCTCCACTGGCAAACATTCAAGCAACCCAAACAGTTTTTTTCTGTATATAATTAATATTGCTGCCTCTACATGCAGAAATGATAAGAAACAATTAATGGAGTACTTTCTATATACTTTGCTTATGCTCTCAGTTGCACTCAGTGAGCTCCCTTGCAAAGTGGCTGCTAAGCTTGGGATGCTGTTTGATGCATTAATGTCATGAGAAGGTAGTCCTCAGATTTCAAAACTGCTGTTGTTCCAAGTATTTCTGTTGTAGTGCTGTTCCAATAGCTACTGATTTCAGGATGGGCCTGAAGTCAAGACCGACAGGCCTTCAAAATACAATGCTATCAGAAGCCTTGAGCTTCTGTCCTGGAAAGACTGCTAACAGAATACTGCTTGTTGTGAAATGCAAATGAAAGCAGGGAGCCACCAGTGAATATCCCAAAGCAACTTCATTAAATTAAAATACATGAGTGATACATTATCCATAAGGATTAAGAACAAAAATGAAGTAGATGGTGTTTTGGTTAATCCAAATCCACTTTGTGCTTTTTCTTAGTTTCCTGACCATGGAATTTAACTGAATGTTGTTATCTGGAGGCCTAAGCCATTTTCTGCTGAATAACTGTTAGCTATGGAGGAAGCATAATTTATTCTGAGAGTTACTATTGTTCAGATAACAATAACAACAATAATAAGAATAATGGTATGTCAGTTATGTAAAAAGATAAGTATCTCAGAGAACCTGGACATTCATTTTCTGGAAATGAGCTTGAAAAATGCAGCCTGAGGCAGTCAGCAGAAGCAGCAGTGCTAAATGCTTCTAGCAGTGCATGGGGCCAAAAGCATACCATTCCTTAAGGCAATCCCCTAAGCCACCATATATCAGCTACTGTGTCATAGTTTGTTTAGTGATTTCCTGGAGATAGAGAATTGTGAGGGATTTGCGTAGCTGAGAACAGACTTGAACCTCAATTCAAAAGATTCAGTATAAAAAGAAATAAGTTTACCAGCATAGCTTTGGCTGCATAATTGTTATTACTAAAAATATACTTATCAAACAATACTGTTCCTGGTAGCCTGGGTGATGCTAGTGTTCGTATTTTCATTCCTTTAGCCAGATTACTCCTTTTTGCTGTGTTACAATAGCACTGGAGGCTGTGTTTGGGAAGAACTTGCTAAGTGTGGTCCTGGCTTTGTGTATGCTGTCCTTCCCCACTGCTCTGAGAAGAAACTGTAAAAGGGAGAATGACAGAAATGAAGTTATTTTTCTCTTTCTTTGTGTGTGCTAAAATGTGAAATCTTACTTTGGAAAACACAAAGGGCCTCTTCAGAAGCTGAGTCTAAATGTTGTTCAGAGCTGTTGCAAGCCACAGCACGAGAACCAGTGATATTTTTTAACACTTTGGGGGTTAATCAGCAGCTGACTGACAGGTCACTGTGTTTTCCTGGCTTGTCTCTTTGGTTTCAATAGCTTGTTCATAACTGGTCCATGACAATAACATAGCACTTGTTGTGCTCCTAGCCTGCATGCTGCCCACGGGAAAGCTGCTCTGGAGGGGGGGGATGCACGGGCTGCACAAGTCCATTGTTCTGGCTTGCCTGCATGTTTGTTTGCTTGTTGTTCTCCCTCTCCTGTTTGAAAAAGGAGAAAGAACAGCAGCAGAAACCAGAGCAGACCCAAACTGAATTTGCTTGTTGTTAAAGGCAGGAATTTTTGCTTCTACAGGTCCTGTGAGCTTGGCACCTGATGATTTGTCCCAGGATGATGTGAAGGTACATATTTCTCCTTTTACAAATTGCTAAGCTCTCTTTAGGTTCAGAAACAGCAACCTCTGCTTGCCTATCTGAGCACCTCCCAGAGCCAGTAAGTAAGTAAGTGACTGTTGTCTACCAGGTAACATTTCCTGCCTGTTTCTATTCTGTGGGAAGAGCTGCCTGTGCAGATGGTTATCATTTGAAGGATTCTGTTCTGTGGTTGTGGGCCAGAAAGCTGGAACAGAGAAGCAAACTCAACTTTTGGGCCAGAAATTTTATGTTTATGGTCATTCGCAGCACCTTCAAGCTCAGCTATTAGTCTGTGGGGACAAAACCTGTCTCCTGTTAGCATGTTTTTCATCCCTGAGGCGGAATGGCTTACTGCACCTGAGCAAGCCACCTAGGATAACTTAGTCCTTAACAGGGAAAAAATGTTTTCTGTAGGAAAGATTACAGTTCTTCTTATCTTTTAGATGGAACTATCTAACAGCGTTTGGGCAGGAACTGTGTTTTTGAGAAATATCATTCTTATTAATCAACAGTATTTGAGTCTTTTATTCTGCTTTTTTATTTATATATGGCTTTTTGTAAAACCAGAAAATCTGTCCCAGTATTATTTGTTTGTTTTGTTTGATTGATTTCATTTTTTCTTCTTAGCACCTTTTAAAGCAGATTGTCAAAAGCTGAAAAACCTGGTAGAGATAATATCTCCTCATACTCAGTGACTATTGTTTTTTTTCCAAAATGCTTAAGTTTTAGAAATGCTGGACTACCACTTCTGTTGCATAATTCTGAGTATGATGTCTGTAGTTATTTTTTTAAGTGCTAGCTTAAAGCGGTTTGGCCATTTCTTTGGAATTCATGTGTTGCTAGCATAATTGTGTCATCTCAGATTGATTTCTGCATTTTGCATGCAATTTGGATTTTATGCTGATAATTTACTTTGAGGCAGAATGTTTCAGCTCAGAACTGTTACTAGGAGTTAAAAGGCTCTGGCATCCTGTTGATTGTCTCTTACGTTGAGCTAGCAGAAATATGTCTCTTATGTTGAGCTATAGTTCACTATAAAAGGTGATCTACCCTATAATATTTCTGTAGGCACAAGCAGCTCAGGCACTGAAGATGGAGCTGCCTCAGGAATGGCTTTTTCCTTCAGGCTGCTGTACTGGCTACTCTGGGTACTGCTCAATTTTGTAGGGGCGGAGTAGGCTGAAAACTGGAGTTTGCATGGAAAGTAGTTTGCTCTCTTCTTTGGTGATGCATTTGATCCCATCAGGTCATCACTATAGTTCATTTTCATATTAGTCTGGAAGCAGCATGCTCTATCTGTTGCCTTTTTTAAATGGCTAAAAAACTGCTGCTTGTCTGTGCTTAAGCTGAGTTCTGAAAGCCTGAAGCGCATCCTACAACTAAGCATATCTGTAACTATTTATCTTCAAAGATTTAGACGACATTTTCTCTTTCTAGCCCTTCCAAGGTACAGTGGTTCCTTCTAAAGAAATTCAAGATAATGTCCTGCTAGACATAGGTAAGAAATAATTAACCATGTTGAATTCCAGGGGGCAATGGATGTGTGCTGTGATGCTGAACACACACAAGGTGGTGTTTTTAAGAAGGCTGAATGTCACTGGTGTTGCAACATAACTTGGCAGAAGACCAAGTGATTTCTATCTGTGTATGCTTCTAGTGTCTGTATGTAGAATATCCTAGAGTATCACGATAGCCTCAAATTTTTCAGTGATCTATTAACTGTTGTGTGAACTACGGTCTTGAAAACTATTTCTAATAGAATCATTAAGGTAGGAAAAGACCTCTAAGATCATCTAGTCCAACTGTCAGCCCACTAACCATGTCCCTCAGTGCCACATCTCCACAGTTCTTGCTGCCAGGTATGTTGGCTTCACCACTTCCCTAGGCAGCCTGTGCCAGTGCCTCACCGCTTGCTAAGAGAATTTTTTCCTAGTGTTCAACCTGAACCTGCTCTAGTGCAACTAGAGGCCCTTACTTCTTGTTCTATGGCTAGTTACCTGAGAGAGGAGTCTGACCTCCACCTCGTTCCACCCTCCAATGGAACCAACACATGTGGCTGTATATTACATGAAGCATGTAGAAATGTCTAGACACTACTGTGCAAAGTGCACTGGAGAGCCAGATGGGGTATATCACTGATCATACTAAGACTGCATGTTTAGGAAATGAAACTCACAATGGAAACTTGAGCATTTCCAAGTTTGTCCTAAGCTCCAATAGTGAAGTGCATACAGGGTCTCATGCAAGGCAGAGCAGGGGGGAAGAAGATGAGTAGCTGAGCTCTGCCTGTGGGGCTGCTGTGCCAGGCAGAAGCTTGCCTGTGATCCTGTGCTGAGCCCAGATGGTGGCATTTTAGATTACCTGCCTGCAGGCTCCAGTGGCTGCAAAACAAAGGGATGCTGTGTGTTCATGTGCATGAATGGAGAAATTATATGCTAGAAATGAACTGGCATCAAATCAGAGGCATATAAGGTAAGAACATAGGTTGCTTTAACGATCTCTCATTAAAATCATCTAGCTCTCATATTTTCTCATACTGTTAGGTTGAATGCTGTTACTGCATCAAGTCCACCATGCTTGTCTATTCTCCTATTGAAGAAATATGGGAGCTGCATAAGGGTATTGAGTGTAGCAGCAAAAATGTTTGTCCTGCATGGTTATCCTGCCTTCATTGCTTTTGTGCATAGCACAGAGAAGCAGTCCTTGTCTTGCACAGTAATGCAGTGCATATACTTGAGATGGTAGTGCCCATATGATCAAACAGTTTTCATCAAAGAGGACCAAAGTGTTGGACTGCATCTCAGCATAGGAGGGAGTGGAGCCATTGGGGAATGATTATGGTTTACTAATCAGAAGTCACATCTGCTCCAGTCTCAGCTCTAGTTATGCCATCTGGAGAGGGCAGAAGGTAGCTGAAAAGCTGGCAGAGTGGAAGTTCCCCACCCTGAAATCTTAGCTGATATATCCCTTTCTTAGAGATCCTCAAATGCCTTTTCCTTCTAAGGCATCGTTTGCACAGGGTGGGATGTGACAGCTGGAGCAGGAGCCAGGCCCTCTGGCTTCAGACCAGCTCTCACTCTCCTCTTTGATGCTTGAATAGGAGCTGCAGGCAGATCCTGGGTCCTCTGCAGAGAGCAAGCAAGAGCCTTTGGCCATGGTTCAAACAGCTAGTGAGGAGTGGAGAAATGTAGATTCTCAAAGGATTTTTGGGTGACAAATAGTGTTTGCATGCAACTTGGATAAAGATTTATGTGCTTAAAATTTGTTATATTTTCTTGGGTGTCTTATGTAAATGTAAAATTCAATTATATATATATATATATACATATATATATATATGTGTGTATATATATATATAGGTGAATGTGTTTATATATATCTCTACATACAGATGTGTACATGTAGATCTTTTGTCCTCAGCACAGGCTCAGTTTATATTAAACTCAGAAGGGTTACCTGCTCTACCTCCTGAGAATGAACCTACTTTCTGTGGTTGTTTTTTTTTTTTTTTTTTTAAGTTAAAATTTTAATTACCCTGTAATATGTTTGAGAGATTGACTTGTATGTGGGGAACCTTTAAAGAAGTCTGTTCTCCTTGCCAGCATAAGTGAAAATGTTCTTATCTCACGTGAGGAGTGGAACATGGCCTCACTGCTGGCTATGTCTTGGAATTTCCTCATCTATATTCTATCAGATTAATGAGCTTGGCTGAAATGCTTACAGTATAGATGTCTGGTGGGATTTTGCTATTGACATCAGCAGAGCCTGGAGCGCCTCCAGTCAGCATTGTGTGTGAGAGGTGATGAGTTTGGTGTGCAAACTGGAGAGTTAAGGGGCTGCTGGGAGTGCACTAAAAGGTGCAGGTAGGAAGAGATGAAGAAGTGTGGAAGTAGGGTTTGATGACAAGCAAACATGTATAAGTTGGCTAATGCTGTCTTTATTGGTTTGTTTGAATATAAAAAATGGCATAATAGTTTAACCAGACGCGCATAACCATACTGCTAAATTTTATAGTTTTATTACTCTGGGTTGTTTTAAACTACTATTTAAAAAATTGTTTGCTTGGCATTGTTGTTAAATGGCAGCATGTTTGTCAGGAAGAGCACACAGTGGGGAATAAGCAGAGAAATGGAAATGGTTGTCAGTGGGGGAGAGGAAGAGGGAAAACAGCTAAGGGGGCTGAGTAAAGAAGAATGAATAGAAACGATCAAACTCTGGAATCTTACTGTGGATGTGTAAATCAAAGAGGACTTCTGAAAGCAAGAGCACCAGCACTCTTCAAATGGACATGAGTTTGTCTGTTGCTTCTCACTGCTTTTCCCATATGGTTTGAGAAGCGCTTTCCAAAAAACCAGGAAAGATTCTCTGGTTCCTGCTGTCTATTTTCTTCCCCACCTTTCCCTTTCAAGCGTGACTGCTGTGGTCCTTTCCCAGCACCCAACAAGTTTTTGGGGATATCTTTCAGGGATGCTTGCAGAAATGCCAATTTGTTCCTTGTCTTCGTCGTTGGTTTGGGACTTGGCTGCCTCAGGCAATATTCAAGTCTCACAGTTCAATTTTGATAATAGCTCCCCTTTGCCTCTAATGCAAAAGAGGCTTCAGTCATCCAGGGTGGAAGAAAGACTGGTACCATGTTGGTGAGTGCTGGGGAGGAAGGGCACACATGGGAAACTCTATGTTTCAGGTTCAGGGACGCAACCAAACTGTGTGGCACAAGAGGATGCTAGAGCAGGGGGAACAGCAGATTACATAAAGACTGTTGAATTCAATGCTAGTGTCATACCTGGCAATATTCTTTCCTCTTTCTCTCTACTGGAAGTTGTTAGAGATCTGTTTTGTGTTTAGAAAAAAGAAGAGTTTTTTTTAGTGAAAGAGGACACACTGGAAAGATTGAGAGGGGAAAAACAATATCCAGTTGGGAAGAGTGAATTAAACGAACAAAAGGGGAAGCAAGAAAAATAGAAGTTTTTTTCTCTTTCAATGTTAAACATACGTATTACTGCCAACCATTGTCATCTTCAAGAGTCAGCAGCCCTTTTCATTTTGGAAGAGACTCTAGGAGGTGGCAGCTGAATGCTGTTACTATTGGGCATGTGATGATGGTAGCAGGGCATGTGTTTTTAAACAGTTATAATTCCTTCCTGTTTTTCATAGCCAGTTTGGAAAGAGGACGTTCATAAGACCATTTACAAAGCTGTAACGGTTTCTTTTTTCCAGCAAGAAAAATCTAAGCTCCTAGGTTTTCTTCCAAGAAAATATAACTTCAGGAAGGCAGGATAATTTTTCAAAATATTTTCCTGCTCTCATAGTTACACTGCCAATGACCTAGTCGTGTCTGTCTAATCTATTCTATTTGCTCTGCTAGCAGTGAAAAAGTTTTGCAAGCCGGGTTTTTCACTTTGAGAGATAAAAATACCAATGCCCAATTTTTGGCAGTTCTACGTATGTGATCAGGCAGCTTCGAAACGTTCTTAGTAGAGTCTGTCATTTGATTTTCATGATTCCACAGGAATCCCAGTGTAACCACAGGTCGGTTTAAGGAACAGAACATAATGAACTTCTTCTCTGTGTAAACCAGTAGGACTGCACTGTAATCTGCGGAGAGTCTGGTTTTAATGTTGCTTTTTTGTTCTTTTTAAAATTAGATTTCCTTACCACGATCCGTAAGACTTAAGAAGTTTTTTTCTTCTTAAATACAAGGAAATCGCAGCCTTTCTATCTGGAGTCCTGCTTTTACACAGCTTTTACGAAGTCTGTACAATCATTAGTTCTTCTACAGATTCAGGTTAGATATTTCACTTCTGTTTCTGCTTTTATTTGTTTGCTTGTTTGATTCTCTTTTTATTGTTTGCTTTTAGCTTTCAGCAGAATATTTACATTTGAACTGTTCTGGGTTAAGCGTGCCTGTTCTGAGACTGGGACCACAGAAAATAGTTTTATGGTTATTGACAGATAAAAGTGAAAGTGAAACATCATGTTGCCTATTTGAGACAGTTATGAGAGTCCTGTAATTAAGGTTACACATATCTTTTGTATTTGTGGTTGTTGCCTGTCAGTTCTCAATCCTGTCTTTTCCCATGTGTTTCTTCTGGAAGAGGCTGCGTGATGCAACTATGGCCCAAAAGCTGCAGACTTTTATTTCAGGTTCTGCTCTGCTATGCATTTATATCATGACCTTGGACATCACTCATTTTTACCCTGTGTCTGTTAATTATCCCAGGTGTGGAAGATCGTAGAGCATGAGACCATGAGGAGACTTTACTGATTGGAGTTGTGATGAAAAAGTTCAGGAGTATTGGTTTTCAGTAGAAGAAGACTTTTTATAAGTAAAACTCATTCTTACTGGAAAAGTAGTTGGTTTGAAAATTGTGAAGAAAAAAATGCTATCTGAGGAAAATAGCAGAGTTACTACAGCATCTGTCTTACAATGTCTTTGTGATGCTTCTTTCACTGTGTGAAACCTTTGCATCTTGTGGGAGAGAGGCTTAACTTGGGGCCAGTATGTCAGTACTCTTTCAGAAACAACCTTTAAACAACACGTGGTTGCTTCTAGTTTGTTTCAGTAGATAAAGCATTTTCCCGCTTGTATGAACTTGAATATTGAAGGTAACTGAATAGTTGAGACTACAGAAATTGTAGGAAGTGAATTCTTCCTGGGATGTAAGCCTGCACTAAGCTTAATTAAAAAACTGCGGAGAAATCTGGAAGAAGCAGTATTAAACAGTAAAACAAGCTTGTTCTTGTTTCTTGGAGTTTCCTCCACTCTTAACTTTCTGAGACATTATAATTCAAGTTAACCTCAAAAGGAAGGCAGAAAGAAAAATGAACAAACTACAAACATGTGCTGTCTGGCTTCCCAGAACTTGTCCTCCTCTGCCTAAAATGCAAAACAAATTTGCTCAACAAAATAATCCTTCAAAAAAGAGTTGCTGTTTTTTAGTTCCCCCCCTTCCCTCCTCCCCCAATGTTTAAATAAGCTCTTCTGCTTGTCTTCTGCTCAGTCTCATTTCACACTAGCACAAATAAACAAACTGGGATATATCTAATGTCAAGTTACTCTTCAAATTTGAAATATATTCCAGAAATACACTGTGAAGAGAACAGTTGTACCCTTGAAAATGCACAAATGAAAACTTTCTTTCTCTTTGAGAATCAGCTCTTCGACTGAAATCTTCCCTGAAACATGACAAACTGAATTTGAACGAAACTAGGCTTTACTGACCTTTTTGGCAGCACAGCCTGCCAGCATAATTATAGACTCAATAACCAAGTCACTGGCGAAACTTCATTATGAGCAAGGTCCAATTCAAACTTTAGTGTGCTTTCATGTACAGCCACGTGCATTCTCTGTGTTACCCAGGCTTGTGCACACTGTAGGAGAAACCAGAAGGAGATTTCTGTTTACTTTAGGCCTTAATTCTCAGATTTCTGCAAGTAAACGTGGGGGACCTTTTCATCATGGTATGAGACTAACAGCAATGAGCTTTCTCTCCGCATTCGGACTGTACATCCTAGCTGCCCTTTTGATGTGATTAGATACTGGGCAGGGAGAGCATTCAGTCAAAGTATCTCCTTATGTGCTTTGTTGGAACTGTTTAGTGGTTTAGTGGTTGTTCTGGGAGTCGGGGCATACTGACCGCTGTCGCATGAAAGTATATTAATGAGCTTGTTACCCTTAACTGAAATTGTTATCCTAAACCACATCAGGTGAATGGTACTGGTTGTTTTTTTTTTTTTTTTTTTTTTTAAATCTCTGGTGAGTCATGCGCCAGACTTCAGAAAGCTCTGATTCTGAGCACCACTGTGAAACCATAGCAGCAGTACAGCACATTGGCTGACATGCAAGGTTAGGGACAAAGGCTGAGATAATGCAGTGTATGTGTCCAGTGGCTCTTTGGAACTGGACTCAGGGTTGGGTAGAGGTGGTGCTTTGCCTTGGTTGGGTAGAGTGAGCACTTCTTCATCCCAGTCTCCTGTGCGTTCCTCACAGATTTTGCAGTGTAATTTCTGCAAACCTGGTTCTTTAAAAATTTTAAAGGTTATTTGCTCCTTTAATTCAGCCAAGATGCAGCATTTAACTATCACCAATTAGGAACAGTTGCTTTTCAAAGAAAAGTGTTGCTCATAGGTCTTTGTAGAGCAATGCAGCTTTCACTGAATATCAAAAGCAAGGTGTTTTTAACAGGAAAAAATTGCTCTTGTCATGATTGTTGTAATTGCGGCTGTCATCCGACTGTCAGAGAAATTACAGAACAATCATAAAAATTAATTTCGTAGTTCAGGCTGTAATTAAAAATGTATCTTCAGTGGGCAGTTTATGAGTAAGATACAAGTTTAAATGGCATGTGCTCCTCTCAGTCTGGAGGGTTAACAACTCTGTGCTCCTGTGTGCAATGTCTGCGGTTAGTAAAATTATTCGTCCATGTGGAAGTAAATGCAATGGAGCATTAAAGTGCTTTGACTGGCATTCTAGCTTGAAGCAATCCAAAATGCAGTGCATGCAAACTGGCTCTGCTTCTTCAGTAGCCTGCCATGACTTGAAGTCCTTCAGTGAACTTATGTATCTATGTATCTATGTACAGCAGCATTTTTAGAGGCAAACCAAGAGTTCTGCTGCATTCGCTGTGTAAATCTAGTATCTTGGTTTATACTGGTGTCCAAAAAATTGCACAAATAAGACAATGAAAAATCAATCCAAATTTATACTACCATGTATTTATTTTTATTTTCCATTGATATTTTTGATATCTATATACACAGCACTGGTAGGAGATGCTCATTGCAGAAAAGGGGCCTCTATGTTGGGTAGGTTTTGTCACTAGATGCTTGAATAGAAAAGTGAGGAACACTCAAAAAAGATGTGAGTAGGAGGTGAGGGGACTAAGGGTTCAGGACTATTTAATCTTATAACTGCTTTGACAAGTGCCTTCACCCAAGGCTATGCTTTTCTGTAAATTGGTGATGAGAGGAAGAGACTGAGATGTTAAATGCTAATGTTCTTCCATTCTTTTGAAACCATTGCCCTTGCAGCATCACATGTGTTTGCGGTGGGATGTGTGCAGTTCAGGAAAGCCCCCCCTTCCTCTCCTGGTCTTCCCCTTTCTTCCTCCATTCTACTCACATATGAGATGGAACAGGGAGCTTGAACATCCTGCTAATTAGAGAGATGGGATCCATCAAATACTATCAAACTTTGGGCAGTGATGATAACCACTGAATGCCTGTCTGTACCTTTTGGAATCCACTGCTGAGAAGTACGTGTTCCAAGCTGCTGTACAGCCTGTGCGTGGCCTCCACAGATCCCTTTTTCTTGTGCACAGAATAAGGAAATAAATACACCAGAAAAGACAGTTCTGTAAACTGCATGAATCACTAAGCAGTAAGAAAAATCATAAAAACAAGTTGGGGATCCTCATATGTCAGAGGATCCGGGCTATGTTTTGTGTTTTTCAATGTATTTATTGATGGTTTGGGAAAGGGAGATGGGGAAGCATCAGAGATGTGACAGTTTTCTAGCAGTTCTAGTCTGAGGTTTCTTAAAAGACTGAAGTGTTCAGCAGAGAAGGGAGGTGGTAAAAACTGTGTGACAAGCTGGCCTGTGTGTGCTGGGATGCTGTTGCTGGGAGCAACTTGCAAAATCACCATGTAAATGCTGTGGGCAGGAGGAAAGAGCATTTTGGTTGGAGTGTATGGAATCTGTCTGGTGGATTTATACTTTCACAGTCACTTTTATCCACATCTGCTGAATTTTCAATATAGTCATTAAGTCTCCTGTCAGGCAATGAAAATACTTTGTCCAGGTTGAATGACAACGTGTGACGATGATAGTTGTCATGGATGTGGCAATAGTAAAGCCACACATGCCTGTTGGTCACATGAGTTGTTATAGAGAAGGATATAACTCTTTGTATGATATCTTTTCTAGTTAGAGCCTCCTCCAGTTTTGGAAAATGATTGCAGGCTCTGTTGGTCCTGGGGCAGAATCAAGCTGAAGGAAACCAACTTCATCTTTTAATATTGGGGAATAATGTCTCAAACAAATAAGACAGCATGTTTTTGACAAAGCTAGCACAATCCATTCTCATTACTCCATCAGGGCTGGAGGTGGACAGCATTTGTTTCTGGGGCTGTTCTCTGTCACTTGCAGATCTACTCTCCATCTGCAAAGAGGGCACCTAACTCAAAGGGGTTTTCTCTGTCTGTCCTGCTGGAGTGATCTTCCAGCCATGGGCCTGATTTAGCATTATTTCATAAGAGGCCACATACTACTGTGCCAGGAAGCTCTGCATGCTCTGAAGCAGTGATGGTGCTGTTCCATGCATGTGGTAGTGAAATTCCAGTACTTACTTCCATCTTGCTGTGAGCTGATGGAATGGTCAGATGATATAAGTGACTGTAAGGTGACTGTAAGGTCACTGAAAAACATTTCTATCATGCAGGTGTGTTTTGCCTAACTTTGGGTGAAAGAATTTAGAACATTACATTAGTACTTATCAAAAGCATTAGCCTTAGGTAATGGACTAAAAAAACATTTGTTCTTAATCTTCAAATCTATACATTAGTATACATAATTGAAAACATTTTTAAAGAAAGATGAGGTTAATGTTTTCCAGTTAGAAAGCTGCAAAATCTCATGTGCCAGCTGCATGCAAATGCCACTACTGAAATGTTGACACTCTGGAAATGATGAGTGGCAGGTGAAATGTGGATTGGATCATCCCACAAAAGTGCAAGAACAAGAAGAAAAGTATTTTTAGCTGTAGACTATAAGGCAAAGCCCTTCATCATGGCTAAAAGCATCATGAGGTCTTTAATGACTACAAAAAGGAGTTCTGCGAGCCAGAAAAAAGAAAAAAATATCTTTCTTGAGGCCTGAGCAGCACAAATGATGTGAGAGATCTTCAGCTGACCCTTCAGAAACAGGGGTTAGTGTTGATAGTTTATCTACACTTCCAAAATGCCACTTACAAATTCCTATGCAAGATCCCAATGAGAGAAGACTGTGTGCAAGACCTGCTTAAGAAAGAGAATACATAGCAGGAGTGAATGATCAGGTCTTTGTCACTGCAGAACTTTAATAGCTGGATACTCCATGTGTTATGCAATAAGGTTGGTGTTTAAAATTGCTTAGCAGGTCTCAATTACTCATTTGTGTTAGGAAGTTCTAAAGTAATGCTGGTAGTTTAAGAGCTGGCAATAGCTGAACAGCGAGAACTTTATTGCAACAAACAGAGGTCATTCAGAAAAGTGAATGTCCTGGCATGTAAAATATTTTAATGCCATTAAACGCATCACCTGCATTTCCAAATGGTGAGTTTTGTTCAGTTCCAGTTACCCCTCCTTGGACTAATTTGAAGTGCAGGAAGGCCAGTGGAAGTGAACAAATGTGTTTTCCTTGATTGTATAAGTGAAAAAAGATGGTTGGCCAATGTGGAGAAAAAGTTAACATTTTTCGTTAAGGACAAAAGAACAGTTGCCAGAGTTAAAAGGTGAGGAATTTTAAAGCCAATGTAAAGCATACGGTGCTCTTTGAATGTAAGTTCCAGTTCTTGCACAGAGTTCTGCCCTGGGCACATGTCTGGAATCGAGGCTTTTATTCGGGTTGGCATTAAACATACCTGGTGAAAGAATGAACAAGCTTAGTTAGGGAGAACTGATGTTTGCAGGGAAATCCTCAGTGCTGAAGCAACTGGGAGGACATTTTCTAAGCAAACAAATTATCCAGCAAATATGCTGTGTCCTTCCCTTTTTTCTTAATCTGTGGCTGCAGCTGGAGGTAGGCAGAGGCTGCAGAATGCAGGTGTGAAGAAGTAGATCCATCCCTGTGTTCCCATACACCCTGGGGACTCATCAGAAAAGTTCCAAGCTGGTATTTCAGGGAACCGAGGTATTTTGAAGTGGGTGCTCAAACCACGGATTTCTATCCTCTGTGTATTCTCAGTCATGGATTGTCTGCTGCGATTCCCTGGGGCTGTTAATTATATGTATAAATCAAACGAATTCTATGGGAGTGTCTAATTTTTAAAGTGAAAGTCTAAGGCTTCCAACGTCTGGGGCAAATTACTCTTTCCAGGCCTAACAAAGCTGGCAGGACTTCAGTTAAGGGAATGGCGGAACAATGATCTGTTTCAACTGTGCTTTGTGCAATTTGTGTACTTCATATGACGTGTTTGTATAATAATTATTTTGCCCCTGAAAACCTGATAGATACTTTTATAATAGGTTTTGAATTAAATTTGCATTTGAATCGTGTGATCTTCTTTCAGCACATAGGTTGTTATCTCCGACTGCAGTGTGGATTGTAGAATCATTTGAAACATAATAAAAAAGTAGCGCTGCAGACCTCAGCAGCCTGAAAAATAATGGGAGTGAAGTAAGGAATGTTAACAAGCTCAAATGTCATCATCTTCCAAAAACTGATATTTAAGCTGATCCACATTCCCTCTCCTCTTTTATGTGGAGCACAAAAGTGCATGCATTGTGTGGTAACTAAAGGAAATGTTTGGCAGAGCTGGTTAAGAAACAGTGGACATGTTATTTTTGCTTTAGGTCTCGCATAGCACATTTGAGCCTGTTTAAAAAATGTAGTTTGTGTAGTGTAAAGATGTTGGGGGAAGGGATAATGAGTTCCTACTGAATACTAATTGCCTACAAGTTGTTCAGGGAGACTGTAAGAATGGAGGATTTGTTGTAAATTAGTCACTAGCTGTATTGTGCATTGCTATGAGGTTAGACCAGTGCTGTAAGGGTGCCAGCTCTACAAAATCCTTATGATTCACAGTGTAACTCAGTGACTGTGTGAAGGAGAAAATACTATTCAGACAGAATATTACTGGAAAGAGCTCCCCTAATGACATTGTAATCTTCCTATATAGCACTTAGCTTTACGCTCATTTGAGTTAGAAAGATGGGAGCAACAGGCTTTTGAATGGGTTATTGCTGCTTTCCAGCTGCAGCATCCCAAGGTCTGCCAAAGTCATAAACACCGTGGGGGGAGGCATTGTTAGCAGCAATGTGGGGTCCAGCTCATAGATTAGTGTTCTCAATTTACTGTTAATCTTTGGCTTCTTCACTTCCACCGTTTCGCCTATCCTCGGTATGAGAGTTTTTGAAAATCCCAGATTTAACGTGGAAACAAAGCTTTGAAAAAGCTTGCGCTGGTTTGTTTACTTTTGAGACATATTTTCCCATTCCTTACTCAGCTCTTATTGTTTTCATTTACATCAAAATGGAAAGGTGAGTTAATGATTCATTGGCACACAGTGACCTCTCAAATAGCTCTGGACCACGATGCAACAGCTCCACTCAAAAACCTCTCATACTTTAACCTCCTTGCTTCTGCCTTAATATTTGCAGCCTGATCTGTCCACATGCCTGGACGCCTGAAGAGAGCAAACATTTACAGCTTCTCCCTCCCCTGTGTTTAGTGGGCAATTTGATCCTTCTTTGTCCGTTCCTTTATTTTACATCACTCTTAGACTTGCTATTGAGAACAACAGAGTGCAACTTTGAGAATCTGCTTGCTGCTTACTGAGCAAAAATAATGGACTCGGACTCTGATTCACCTTTTAATTACTCGTGGCCTTCCCTACCTAAAATGCGGATTCGAAGAAGGGCATCTAAACAAGGTAGAAAAAACTGTCTTCTTTTAAATAATTCTTGCTTACAAAGTCTGCCTGTTTTTCATCCTCTGGTAGTGCGCAGGTGGCTATCAGCAGCTGTAATGAGGTAGATTTTCTTCTTATCAGAAGTCTACCTCACTGTTAGTTACTCTTTTGTAAACATTGATATTAGAGTTTGTTAGGTAAGAAGTGTTTCCTCTAAATTGTGTACTGTTCTTTAGAATTGTTTTTATTTCTCTACTCTCTCAAAGTTTCTATGGGCTGTATGTGTTACTCTCAATCAACAGTTCTGATGTTCCAAGTTTGCAGAAGGATGTTGCTGCCGCTGCTGAAAGCTCCGCTAGTTACGGTTGTTTTCATTTAAGGGAATTTTGTAACTCAAATATGTCTCAGCAGCTAGCAGGAAACCTTTTAAATTATATACAGAAATCTGATCAGGATGGAGATGGAAGTCTTCTGGTAAAGAAGTCTTCTGAAAAAGAAAGAGATTTCAGGGTCAGTCACCCTCTTTACAAAAATCCTGGTGCAATTAGATACTGTCCTTGGTAGAAAAGCCTCTGGGAGGTAGGCATTCTAAGCGTTGCCAGTATGATACAGGCAGTTTTAAGGAGGTTGAAAGGCTCTGGGCAGCAAATTTATGTAAGGAAGAATTCTCACTGAAAGCATTAATGAAGAAAGATATCTTTTCCTGCATTTAGAATTGAAGGAATGGAGTAAAATGTTAATCTGCACTTCCTTCAATAAAACTGTTTTGTGTGTGTGTGTGTGTTTCAGTAAAGGAAAGGAAAATAATTTCAAAAAGGGAAAAGAACAAATAAGAGAAGCAAGATCCATCAGTGTCATTAAAGTCAGTGAGCCAGAAGAATCATGTTGTTTACACAGGCTCAGACTTTGACCTTATCTTTTAGAGCAAAAAACGTGTACAAAATATGCATCTTAAAATGCATAGAAATCACAAACTTTCTGTTCATAGAGAAGTCCATTTTTTCCTAAGTGCAGAGGAATTTCTGTGGTGTGTATGGATATGTACACAGTTTATAAAGGTGCAAAGGGCTGTGTGGTATGCAGTCTTTATGTGTTGCATGAGGACTTGTTTTATCTGTAAATGTTGTAGCTACGTACCTATGGTGTATAGCACTTCAGTTGTTCTTTATTTTACCTTAGGAACTTATTTTACCTTGGCGTTATTATTTTAATATACTTAACTATTACATAGCATTGCATACACATCTTCTGATTGCATGTTCTCTATTACACCCTGGTTCACACCCCTGTTAATAGCACACCAACACATGTGTCTTGTATGCACAGATGGTTGTCCATCTGGGGTTGATGGAATGAGAAGACGCTCTGGGTGCAGGAGTGTGTTTCAGCGATAAATTCCAGTTTATGCTTAGGGAGTTGAAATGCCAAGTGCCCATGGGGTGGGAGAAGCACCCCTGCGAGAGGATGGCAGGCTTGTGATCTGTCCCCTACTTTGCCTTGGGAAAGCTGTGTTAGTGGCTTCCTTCCCAAACAGAATATGGTATGTTTTCACGTGGCTGTGTGGGGCATGAAGCCTTGCAGCTGTGTTTCCTTTGTGTAGGAAGTAGTTCAGATCTTAGTGAACAGGACTGTAGAGCTGGTTGGAGGTAGAGTGAGATTCTTCCTCCCCACTCCACAAGTCATGAGGACTTCCTTATGTACCTGTGTTGGGTGCTTCACCTTCACCCCTACGCTCCCAGGATGGTCTGGAGTTTCTTCTCACAAGAAATAGGAAACTTGTGCTGACCTCCAGTGGGAAAGTCCGAAGCAGAAAATTGTGCTTTCCAATTTTAAGTTTCTCACCCTAAGTTCAGCTTTTGTCCCTGCTTGGATACCCTCTGTTTTTTGGGGCAGCAGTGTGGTGGAGCCCCTGCCCTGAACTCCTGGGGCTGGCAGGAAACAAGTGCTGATTGCCCAGCTTGGGGATCTGCTTCCCACACTGCAGACTCTCTCCTTCCTGCTCAGGCTGTGTTTGTATGGCATAATTAAAGGTTAATTGGGCTTAGCAGAGAATATGAACATGGCTTTGTCTTTAGTGATTGAGATCTAAGTTTTCTTCCATGCTGAAAGACCATAATGATTATTCGTTATTTAATTTGAAATGGTCGTGAAAAGCATCTCTTCTCCCCTGCCACCAGATGTAGTTGTAAGCCTTAATTTCTCAGAGCAAATAACTTGCAGAGCCTTTTTGGAGGCTTTAACAACCTCAGAGGTGCAGAGAGTTCCTGTTCCTTATGAGTCCATTCCACTGTTCTGAGATTTGGGAGATACGTGCTGAGTTCTCTCAGGCTGAAATGGGAACTGAAACTAATCATCTTGTATTTTGGAAAAGTACTTTATGTATTGCTGCATATGCATTGCTGCGTTAGATAAAATGAGACACCAACTTATTTTTGCCAATTTTTTTCAGTCACTTACTGCCAGCTTCAGGGAGGGCGGTTGAGTCTGTGTGTCCTATGTTGGATGGGGATGCTTTTTCCAAGTCCAGGTTTGAATGACAAAGATCAAAGGCAATGATTAAGATATGTTTTTATCCTCTGTGTTTCTTACTGGCTACGTCAGTTTCTACACCAGAGATTCAGACACTTAAATATTCTTTGTGACAGCTTTGTGGCATCAGCAGCTCAAAGCCTACCTTGCTTTACCTACAGTGTAGTGCTTTTACATACTTGCTAAATTTTACTCTCAGGAATAATAGCACTGTCTGAATGCAGTGCTAAGACTCCCAGGCTAGAAATGAGGAAACTTTGTTGAAAATAATCACATCACACCTCCAGACATGCATATTGCTTCTCTCAGTGCCTTGCTAGGAATCTGTAGACTTTCTTTCCCAAATTCATGTGACTAGCTCTGGAGTGCGAGGAGCATTTCCAAGTCCCGTGTGACCCATGCGTTTAGTTGCATGCATTTATTTTCTAGCTCCATAGCACTGTTACTTCCAGTTACACATTAACCTGTGTTTGGATTGCTGGGGGTAAATGCGATGAACTGTCTGAAAACTATTCACAGTATCCAGACGAGGGAATTCATAATTTCTTTCCTGGCTCCCACCTTGGTCACACTTCTGTACTTTGCCTCCCCTCTGCTGTGTGCCCTCTCTGAAAATTTGAGTTTTGGTTTTTGTGGGGAAAATCACTATTATGTTCATGCGGTTTCCCAGAACAGTTCATTTAAGGCTATACATCCTTGTATGCCAATTCAAAGCCTGTTTTAAATTATTGCTGGGGTGACCATGTGTTTTCTAAAGTTAATGAATTTTTGTGACTTTTTTTGTCTGGTAAAACATACAGCTGAATAACTGATGGCAGATGAATAATTTTAGCCTTCTGTGATGGTGGGGTGGCAGTGGTAGACAAAGGAAGGGCAACTGATGTTGTCTGTCTGGATTTGTGCAGTGCCTTTGACATTGTCCCAAGCCACATCACTATCTCTAAGTTGGAGAGATATGAGTTTAAAAGTTGGACTATTAGGTGAATTAAGTATTGACTGGATGGGTTGTAAGCTGGAGAGTTGATGTCAATGGCTGTAGGTCCAGGTGGAGGTGGATCACAAATGGCATTCCTCAGGGGTCCATCCTGGGATCAGTGCTCTTCAGCATCTTTATCAACAACATAGACAGTGGGATGAAGTGTACCTTCAGCAAGTTTGCTGATGACACCAAGCTGAGTGGTGCAGTAGACTCAATGGAAGGGAGGGATGCCATCCAGAGGAACTAGGACACACTTAAGGAGTGGGATCATGAAAATATAATGAGGTTCAACAAGGCCAAGTGCAAGATGTTGCACTTGGGTCAAGGCAATCCCAGGTATGCAGTCATTCAGTGCATTTGTTATAGTTCCGTCACTTTTTAAATGAAGCTTGTCTTTCCAGTAGAAATAAGTTACTAGCAGAGTCAATGTGTAATTAATAATTCTGTCCCCTGCATTCAACAGAGTCTTGAAATACCTTTCCTGTTACAAAATTACTGTGATGTAGTTGTCACTTCATGCATATTTGAAATCAAGGGAGGTGTGGGTAAGGAGGTGCAATAGGATCATACTATGTCATGAGGCCGAAAATAGCTCCCCGTCTTGGGTCTTTTCACTTCAAACCTGAGTGGTTGTTAGCAGATCTCACCTTTAACAGCAGACTAACTGGTGCATCACCAAAAGCATAGGTCATGTAACAGTGATAATCTATAAAGATTACTAACTGGAAGTACTGAAGATAACACGTTCTGGTAGATATCATGGTATTTGCAGCAGCTTCCTGCAGAAGATGTTACTTAGACTGTTACTAGTATAGAAAGTGGTGCAAAACTTGGTATTAGAAACTACATAAGCACTAGTGTAACATAGTAGGGGGTTTTTGTTGCTTTTGGCCCAGGGCATGTAAGTCACGGCACAGTCCATTACCTGGCTGCAGAGCCCCTGGCAGCAAGGACTGTACATGGAGCAGGAGGCTGTCCCCAGAGGAGCTGCTTAGGGTTTGCACTGTAGTTCTATAATTCTGAGCTGATTCAGAGGATGCCTACTGAACCTCTTTCTGCTGAGCACCAAGCTGAAGGCTGCCTTTGCTAGCTGTGCCCAGCAGGCTGTTACTGAGGCAGCACCAACTGGGAAGCAGTGGATGCACAGGTTGGATGTGGAGCCTGGCATGCTTTTCTTCAGTTGCTGCTGGTTTAAGACTTGCACTCAAAAAACTTCGTTTGTCACAGAGCACTGCCTGCTTTACCAAATCACATTTCCATTTGATTTTAGTTCCCAAGGTCTGGTGAGCTGCTGTAGAAAACAATGGTTTATACTATTTATAAATGAATGCTTTGAGATCTTGGCAGACATAAGGAAGTGGTTTGTAACTCTAGCAAGTCTCAAAATGGCAGTCACTGAAATCGTATTAGAATTCCTGAAGGAGGGAAGAAGAGAAATGAAAAGTATAAGGATGTTTTTAATGATATCAGATCCCATAAGGCTTGCCAGGACTAGAAACCAAATAATTCATAGTATGCCATTTTTGAGTGGGAATTTCCAGTTTTCTTTAAATATGGAGCTTTCTGGTCTTGGACTTTTGAGGTAGAATCTTAAAGAAAAGCTATGGTATAGCATTGCAGTTTTGGCAGCAGTCTGAGCTTTTGGTTTGTTTTTTTTTTTTTTTTTTTTTTTTTTTTTTTTTTTTGTTTGTTTGTTTGTTTGTTTGTTTGTTTGTTTTTTTAAGGGATAAATGTTCTTGGAAAATGTAGTTTTCCTTTGCACCTTTGCAGAAAATAAATTGCACTTAATACAGACTAAGAAGGAATTGGTTGCAAGATTTTCAGTAACAGGCAAGCTGGAATTAAGTTTTTTGAGAGTTTTGATTTTGGTTATCTTGCAGAGCATGATGTTGTTTTTTATCACATTATTCTTGTGCTAGTCTCAGTTTACTTCCAAGAGAAGTATTTGACTTGCAGCACCTTAAAGTAAAAAAAAGTTAAATTAAAACTTTGATTATATTTTAGCTGGGTATTTTCACAAAATATAGAACTGTATTGATCTCCCTTTGTGAAGCTTTGCTCCTTCTACAATCAGAAGATCTCAGGAGGCCTTTGCTACCAGTTCAAATGCTAGATTAGCGTATGCTCTTCATAATCAAAAGCAGCGTTAAGAGAAACGTGCCCATGGGACAGACTGATGGTGTCTGTGGCACTTAGTTAGGTTTTCTGCTGCTCAAAGCCATGAAACAGTCAGCACATGCAGCCTTTTGTAGTATCTGCAGTCATGTACACACTATTGGAAACTAAATCCTGAAGGTCTGTTAATCACAGAATTGTAGGCATTTGAAGAGACCTCAGGAGATCACCTAATCCAAACCCCTGTTGCTGTTAAAACTGATATCTTACCATTTCAAAACAAACCAAGTGCAGGATTCATCCAGAGCACGATATTCAGAGATCAAATCTTGATTGGTGGCTGTCACTCTGCAAAAGCATTATTGGTACCATTTTATTTTTATCCTTCTTACAATTTCATTGCTTTTTTGTTTGTTTTTGTTTTAGAAATAGTTATCTGCATTACTGATTTAGGATTAGTATTTTATTTTACTGCGTCCTGTAGGCAGAATACTTTTGGAAAGTCATTAGTTGGCTGCGGATGGACTGTGTTTTTCTCACGTAAAGTATCAGAAATGAGATAATTAGCATGTAAGCCAGAATCATACATTCCTCATCCCAACCCATAAATCTTATTCTATTTACTGTAGTTATAATTCTGCAGCCACAAAACTTGTACGAAGTTCTAGCTTAGTACGCACATGGAAGGTTTTACTTGCCAAGTTACAGGAACACTTATTTTTAATTTATCATGTAATCATCCTATGGTAACCTTTAAGATTATTATTATTAGTATTTTCAAATATTGGCTTTTAGGAACATTTACCAAATGTTAAGCAATTAAGAAACTGCAGATTTTTGAGAGTCCTGTCTTTGTCTTGGCTGCATTATATTTCTTCCTGGTAATTTATATTGTGCTGTGTATGGAATATTGGATGAGAACGTGTTAATAACAAAATGGTGTTTTAGTTGAGGCTGAGCAGTGATTGCAGGGAATCAAGGACTTTTTAGCTTCTCACAGCACTGTGCCAGTGAGCACCAGGGGGACTTGAGCTGGGAGTGGTCAGAACCTGAACTTCTGACCCAAAATGACCACAGGGATCATACTATGTGGCTCCAAAAGCGTACATACAGTTACTATTATTATTTTCCTGTTTTATCCTACTAAACTGTTTCATCCTTTGATTATTTATTATTATTATTATTATTTCTTTTTTTCTTTTCTTTCTGGTTCTCTTTCCTACCCCAGAGGGACGGTGGGGGTGTGAGTAAATGGCTGAATGGTGCTGAGCTGCCTGCCAGATTCAACCACAACAGGCCATGCAAATATTTCTAAAATTATAAGATTTTGTGATTAACAGTTACACTTTTACATTTTTTTATGACAGTAAACAAATAAGAGAAGAAAATGTTTTGAGAAATAATTACCTTTTTCCACATTTTCTTTTTTTTTTCCAGCACAGAGACATTCTACTCTTGATGTTCTTAAAAAGCTGAAAACTCCACCTACTTTCTTCTCTGCAGCCAGACTTTCTACTATGCTGAATGGGAGTGATGAAGTCTATGCAAACTGCATGCTAGTAGACCAGGCAAGTTTAGATTTGAACTTCTGGTAAAGGTGAAAAGGTGAGGTCAGTGTCCTTTGGCTGATAAGGAGCATTATGCCTCTGGTGCTCCTGACTGAGGATTTCTGCTTCTCTTCTGGAGATTGTGTCCAGAACAATTTGTATTGTAGATCACCATATTACATCTGAAATCCATCTCCATGGTTTCATTTAAGTATCATAACTTGGGGACGAGGGACTACTCCAACCATAGTCATTCTATACAGTTAAACAGCTGCAAAATTTTGATGACATGCAGTTGTGGCTTTTGTGATGTTTGAACTGATGTATTTGTAATGCTCTGTGAGTTCTCTCTGGGTTAAAATATTGAATGTAGGAATAAAAAATGATAAGGTTGTAATATTGGAAGAAACACTTAAGTTCTGCATCATACACTGTGTGCCCAGGTCTTTGTTACAGCTGAGACAGAAGTTTCAGTCAGAGGACAGCATGTTCAAAATACACCTAATGTTACTGAGCGATGCACAGAATAATGACCCAGCACTGAGCAGAAAGCAGGGTCTGTTCATGCATATGCATGACCCCTAATTTTAGCAGTATCCAGGCTGTAAGGAGAGAGCTGCAGAAATACAAATACCACATTCAACCTCATTAAATTGCTGTTTGGGATGATATTCCCTTTGAGTGCTGCTGATCTAGCGCTGCTGCCCTTGTCTGTGGCTGCGGTAGGGAATCCCTCTGGTGTGGAGTGGGAACAGTGCCCAGAGTGAATAGCTTTGAAGGGAGGAGCAGCTGCATGAAGCCTGAGAGAAGAATTTTACTTTCATTCATCTCTCTTGTGTAGCACCGCAGAAATACCTGAGTTCAAATATGGACTGCTGTAAAAATGTCAGCATCTGTATTTTATGATGAGAAACATTGTTATGATCAGGATGAAAACATGTCTCAAGTGGGACTAGAGAAGAGGAAGGCAGCAATCTGAAATACCAGGGCTTTGAAAGCACTTCCTCCACTCCTTCCTTTTTGCTTGCTTATCCAGGTGCTTTTTGGAGATTGTTTTCTCTGGCTGAGTGACAAATCATTATTATTCAGCATCTAACTAGACAGTACTAGTGTCTAAAAGACTGATATCTTCTGTTGAGTTGACAGAGAATTCAACCTATATTTCATACAAAGTTAATAATTTCTAACCAGAGTTTAAAGCCCAATCCTTGTACCTGAGTAAACATGATTCCTATGTGCATTCCTGTTTTTGCTCAAGAGGAGGGATGCTTCATGCTTGCAACTGCTAAAGATAAAAAAGAAAGATTACTTTCCCTTCCTTCTGTGGACAACCTCTATTCCAGGTCATAACATTTATCACAAAGCTTAGGGAGCCAATGCTGGGGAGGAAAAAATATCACAATGTGTAGGCTGATTTCTCCAACTAAATCAACACAATGTTTGAAATTTCCCCCACATCTTCCCCACACCAATGTGTTAAACATACTTTTTTTTGCTTGACCTGAAGCCTTTTTTAAAATGCAAACTATAAATTTATGATTCGATATATTTAACCAAGTCACAGATATGAGAGAGAATTCAATTAGACTTGCAAATATTAATTTGTTACTGCTTCTTTTATGGAAAAAGTAATACAAGGTCTAGTGCTTCTTAAGCCATGCAGTTTGTTTTCAGTTAATGCACTGTGAAAAGTAATAGATAAAAAAAGGCAAACCATATAGCCATTAATAATGTTAAAACAATCTGTTCCTTGCTCTTTGGTGATGCATCTTGTTTCGGTATTTGACCAGCATTTGATCTTTCTCTGCAGGCTGAAGATTTAAAAATGAACTACATTCATGGAGATAGTATTAGCAGTGAAACGTGTCTGAATCCCACAAGCTCAGCCACAATAGCAAAGAGCTCTTCGTCTCCTTCCCTTGAGGAGAACGACCAGTATAGATGTGATCCAAATGAAGGAAATCGGATGTCAGTGAAAAATGAAGGAAATGCAGGTTTAAGACCTACTGTTTCACCTTCTGAACTGTATGAAGCAGATTCCTACCTTCCATTCAAGACAAATGAGTTTATTAAGGAGCAGAGCCAACTTCATGCTGTTATGAAAAAAAAAAGGTATGAAACTGACCGGACGTTATGGCCAGAGTAAGAATTATTTATGATAAACTCTTGTTTAAAAGGGTGAAGAAGAATCTGGGGTGATAGATGTTTCTATCAAGATAAAATTACTATTTTCAACCACAGATATTTGTCTTAATAATCTTTTTTTGTATGGTAGCTGTTGTTCTTTTTTAAAAAAGCAAAAGAGGACACAAGTAAATTCATTTTAATGCAAATTTAGGCATATACTTTTTTAATCCGTGTGTGTGTGTGTGTTCTTCAAAAAACAAAAATCAGCTCTTCACTGTTAGAACTTCCATTGTGCCATTTTCGCCAGAAACTGTGATTTCACCCCTAGTTTCCTACATTTATGTTTACCATTAAGGAAATGTCTCCAAATCTGTCTAAATCTGTGGATGTTTTCTTTCTTAGCACTGACCTATGGAAGGAACAACAGATTCCTGATTGCATGTACATGGTTTTTTTTTGTTTTTGTTTTTGTTTTTCCGGAAGATACAGTACACACAGTACAGCTCCTGTCTCCAACAGGCTCAGACTTTTTATCTGCTCTTCTGCTGGTATAAAACTCTGAGGCAGATCTCTGAGGACACTCTCAGATGGCTTTGGATTATATTAGGAACTAAATAACTTCAGGAATTCAGGGGGGGTCTTGAAGAAGAAATAGTTCTTTTTGTTTTTAACAAGTAGTTAATTCCCCGGGGAAAAGAAAAAGGGAGGGGGAAAGAAAAGACAGCAACAACAGGCTTCTTCTGCATAGAAGAGACCTGAAATCCATCTCTTCTTGCATCTGTGCAAGATAATTGGAAACTGTCTCCTACCATCCAGGGGTGTTTGGGCTAACTGGAATTAGGGCACCACACTTACATAAAAGCACTTGAAAAGGAATCAGCAATATCTGTTGTTGACTGAAGTAATCAATAGTATATCCTATATCAAAACTTTGCTTTCCTTAATTAACTATAAAGTCCTACAAGGAGGAATGTCCACAGATAACAGAACACATATTAGACTAAAAGAGCTTCTTTCCCACCAGCTCTTCTTCTAGCTAGCCATGAGGATAATGTGTAGAATAATATAAATGACCTTCTTCTCTTGGAAAGAAATATTTTTTATTCTGTACTTTTTAAATTATTCTCAACTTTTTCAGGCCTATATGAGCTTTATGAGATTATTTGAATTTTCAGAAAGATTTGATTGACCTTCATAAATCAATGTATGTGATCAATATTATCAAATTGTCTCAGGAACCATCAAGGACCAATTAAAGGTCAGCCAGGGGATCAGGCCTAGTCAGCGTGGGTTTATGAACAGTAGATCCTATCTGACAAACCTGATTTCATTCTATGACGAGGTGACCCGCTTGGTGAGGGTAAGGCTGTCGTTGTGGTCTACCTGGACTTCAGTAAAGCTTTTGACACTGTTCCCCATAACATTAGCATGGAGAAGCTGGCTGCCCTTGGTCTGGATGGCCGGGCCCAAAGAGTTGTGGTCAATGGAGTTGAATCCAGTTGGCAACCAGTCATGAGTGGCATCTCCAAGGGCTCAGTGTTGGGTCTGCTTCTGTTTAACATCTTCACTCTTCACTGATGATGAGGGGATTAAGTGCACCCTCAGTAAGTCTGCAGACGACACCAAGTTGGGAGGGAGTGTTGATCTGCCAGAGGGAAGAAGGGCACTACAGAGGGACCTGGATAGAGTGGATCAGTGGTCCAAGGCTAACGGCATGAGTTTCAATAGGGCCAAGTGTCAGATCCTGCATTTTGGTCACAACAACCCCAGGCAACCCTACAGGCTTGGGGAGGTGTGGCTGGAAAGTTGCCTGATGGAAAGGAACCTCGGTGTACTGATGGGCAGCCAGCTGAATATGAGCCAGCAGTAGGACCAGGTGGCCAAGAAGGCCAATGGCATCCTGGCTTGTATCAGGAATGGTGTGGTGAGCAGGACTAGGGAAGTCATCCTGCCCCTGTACTCAGCATTAGTGAGGCCTCATCTCGACTACTGTGTTCAGTTTTGGGCACCTCAGTACAAAAAGGACATGGAGCAGGTCCAGAGAAAGGCAATGAGGCTTGTGAGGGGCTTGGAAAATCAGCCCTATGAGGAGAGGCTGAGGGAGCTGGGGCTGTTTAGTCTGGGGAAAAGGAGGCTGAGGGGAGACCTTATTGCTCTCTCCCAGTATCTGAAAGGTGCTTACAGTGGGAGTGGGGCAAGTCTCTTCTCACTGGTGACAAGTGACAGGACGAGGGGAAATGGCCTTAAGTTGTGCCAGCGTAAGTTTAGGCTGGATTTTAGGAAACACTTCTTTACAGAAAGGGCAGTTAAACACTGGAATAGGCTCACCAGGGAGGTGGTTGAGTCACCATCCCTGGATGTGTTTAAGAGCTGTCGGGATGTGGTGCTCAGAGATATGATCTAGCAGAGGGTTGTTAGAGTTAGGGTACTATGGTTAGGCTGTGGTTGGACTTCATGATCTTTTAGGTCTTTTCTAACTTGAGTAATTTGATGATTCTATGATTAAATATAAAATTAGAATATTAGTATCTAATTTCAACATCTATTTCTTTAAGTTGTCTGAGATAATGTGGCAACTTAGTGGACCTTTCAAACGTCTTTTTATGTCAAAAACTGTATTGATAGGTTTGTCTTTAGCATAGCGAATTGTCGTGGTGTGAGAAGGAGTTGTGCTTATATTCCTGGTAGAAACTCTGGATACTAAGAAATTCTGCATGTTATTTAAAGTTTTATGTTGCAGGGCTCAAATGTTATTGCAGGGAGTCAACCAGTCATTCAGTTCTCACATATACTTCCACTGAGACTCATCACAGGACTTGTCACAGCCTGATGCTGCTGAGAAGTGTTATGGTCCTGTTTTCTACCAGAACCTCTGCCACTCTGTAAATCTCTAGATATCTCATGTGTTGACTTTGCCAGGGAGTTTTTCAGTACATTTATAAAATCACAGAATGGTTGGTATTGGAAGGGTCCTTAAATATCATCTTTTTCAACTGCCATGGACAGGGCCATTGTCTGCTAGCCCAGTATGATCAAAGTCCTATCTACCTGGCCTTGGACATTTGCAGGGGTGGAGCAACCACAGCTTATCTGGACAGTCTGTTTCAGTGTCTCACCACCAGTATATATCTATACATTTTTATGTTTTTAACATTATAGGTCTTGAAATTAGTCTCATAAACTGTTTCATATTCTCCTCCATACATCTTAGTTTTTTCTTCCACCCTCCATGAGTTCACATCTGTAGAAGACTCCTGTGAATTGCCACATCATATATTTTAAATACACACACATACATACACATATAAGGAGAAAGACTGCATGTGTGTATTTAGCATCCTACTAAAATATGAATTAGTTGTCTCAGTTTTTGTATTGTGTATGTAGAGAGGCAGGTACTTGTGTGAAACAAAACATTTGCCTTTTAGAGTGATGCCTGCATGGGTCTGAACATTATTCCCAGAGGTTTCTGACTGTGGTGGGGTTTTACAGGGGGCCAGCAATGCATAAATCTGTACTGCAGATCAGCAGGGTCAGGACAGGTGAGTCCTTTGCGAAGTGATGGAGTACAGTGACCAAGTTACTGGAAACATGAGAAGACACTCAGAGCATGACATAACTTGAAACACTGGTGGCTTGGGTTGTCACTTAACTGCAGAGCATACAGAGGTATTGCATGTTGCATTGAGACTGGTCCCTAGAGTGTATGGTAATTAAATACTGTGTTGTCTGCTTCAGTTCTAGTCTCGATGACCTTGAAGTAAACAGCAGAAGTGAAGGTGTTTTGGACAGATACAATATACCCAATCCTCTTCTCGAACATCGAGAGGTGAATGTTTGTAGCAGAGATGGATTAGACTCTTCTGAGATGAGCATCAGCCGGACAGAATCACTACCCTTATCTATCAGCCCTCAGCCCAAGGTATTCAGTACTGTTTTGGTTTGGGTTGTCTTCCTGTTATGTCAGTCACTGAAAACACATGAGGAAGTATTTAAATCTTAAAGGGAAAAATCATTTCCCAGGTGAAAGTCAGAGGTGCTAGTCTGTCCAGGGAGCAGCATGGGTGGGTGTGTAGAATAGGTGCTCCTGGTTGTGGCTGGGCTTGGCAGCAGCCCATGGAATGGACCACTGGTGACTTGCTTCAGCTTTGGACAAAACATCATTTATTGGAAGTGTTTCAGAGGACATAGATTAAGTTTAGTGAATCAGCATTTTCTAGTCAAAATAGTTAGAAAATATTTAACCAGCTGCAGTAATGTGAAAAGACAACAGGATAAAACCAGCCTGTTGCCTGTTCTAAAGCAGTTGCCAGACTCTGAGGATATCAGCTGGGTTTTCTACAATGAACAGTGCAAACCTCTCCTCCCGATTATAATTTCCAAAATATTCTGTCTGCTTTGTTTTCTTTAGACCATGGTGCCATTTCTAATAACTTTAGACACATATGCACAGTTATTTTATATTCATAGAGATTTTTTAGATAAACATCTTACCAAAGTTTAGTTTTTATCTAAACTTCAGCAAATAATTTTGTTAGGAAAGAAAAAAGTCCTGCACAAATAGTTGATTTTGTTAAGACTGCTCTCAGAGGCAGTAAGGTAAGCAGTTTAGGAGTAGCTTCTTGAAATTAAAATAGTATACTGAAAAATCATGGCAAGTTCCTTTCAAGCTGTATCATTGGCATAATTGGGAATCAGAATGTCTTCTCAATCACAGTCCAAAAAAAGCAGCGGGAAGAGAGAGGATAACTGTTTTCTTATCACTAATTGCCATGGCAAAGTGTTAGTCTGTGTGAAATGTTGTTGTAGTATTGAAACACGAGAATTGGTGACCTCCATAGTAAAAGGAAATAACTTAGTCATCCGATATAATGGTGCAGAAAAGTAGCTGAATGCTTCTTGCCACAAAATTAGATAAAAATGTAATCTTTCTCTTAGTCTGACCTGCACAGAAAAAATATTTCATGAAATATACTAAAACTTCCCATGACAAAATTATGACAGGCTGTCTAAGAATTCAAGTGAAATAGTCACTAATGGTACTTAAATGTAAAGCTTTACTGAAAGCAAGTACATTTATGTATAAAATCAGTTGTCTCTTCCACAAATTCTACCACTGCTTTATTTCGGTTCTGCCGCTGATTAATTTCAAACCAGTACACGTTCTTATCTGCTGCAATTTCTTGCAGGAATGCTCACCCTCTGGAATTCGGTCACGCTCGTATTCCTGTTCCTCACCCAAAGATTCATTGGGAAGACCTCGCATTCCTCAGGACTTCACAGTTGGTGATTCAGGTGAAGGTCAGTGGCAGCTCTACTCTGGCTTTGAATATGCTCAACCCCATCTCATATTTACCTGCATCAACCAAGTGCTGACCTCTTAACTCAGGCCTCCCCTCCTCCTGCTAATTGCACACCCAAAGTCCGTGAAACATGCAGATCACACCAGTTCATGTGGAAGAATGGCTTATTTACTGTTAGGTACCCCTGCCATCTTCCGTTGCTCTTCTTCCATGTCCTGCCTCATCACACCACCCATAGCGGCTAATCCTTGGGAGGCCGTAAGATTTGTGATGATTGTGCTTAGTCATAAAAAGTAAAATAGACAAGAGTAGTAATCTTCTTTTCCAAAAAGCCTTACCCTAACCTTCTGTTGTTTGCCCTGTGGAAACTGAAAGGATGCAAAGGATGGCACAGAAATGCCTAGGGAGAATGGGTGGTCCCAGCTTCCCTTAGATCCTGAAGAATGTCTGAAAGTGGTGAATGTGCTGTGGTCTTCTCCAACATCAGAATCCACCTCCTCCAGCAAGTCAAGCTGTTACAGAGATTTGGATGCAGCGCATCCATATGCTGTTCTCCAGGGGGGCTGGGCTCAGTCCACTTCTGATCACTTCACTTCCTGTATCATAGAAAATGAAGAAAATGAATTTATTTTACTGTAATTTCTTACATATTGTTTCTAACATGTTCTATTTTAAGATACATAGTAAGACTTCAGATTGTCTTATGAGGGGGATTATCTACTGCAGCATGTAGCTGCATCATATTTTGCTGTTTCACTTACATGTTTGCAACCATTTGTATCCATCAGGTTAGTGAGATGTCTTTGTACAAGCAAGGAAGAAGTAAATAAGAAGAGTCTGTCTTGAGACGGATTGATATCAGATGACTGATAAGCAAGGCTCTGCAACATGTGTCAACTTAAAACCAAGTTTTTTTGACCTCATTGCCAAAGGGACTGCTGGTTTCACAGACCATTAAGTTTCATTCAGACTTATTACCTTCTCCAACCTGATTTAGGCTTGAGTTCATGTTCTTCTCATTCTTTTATCTCTTCCCCCTAAGTCACTCTGTTCTAGATGTTTTCCTGTACTGTGGAAACTTCCTTGCCATGCTTTTGAAACAGGCCTTTGTGCAGCACATTTGGCATGTGCTGTACCACCAGCTGCTGGCAGTGAGGGCTGAAGATGCCTAACTCTCACCCTGACCTCTGCAGGTTGTGGCATGGCTGCGTTTGGGTCCCATCACGTGTCTGCTTGATTGAAACCTGCCCCCATCCCTCTGCTCAGCTGCCAGTACTGGAGCATCTTACTCAGAGCCCAGCTGTGCCTGGCACTGTAGTGAGGTAGACACCAAAGCACAATGGCAGAAGTCTGATCTTTCTCAAAATGAGTACGAGGAAATAGTGGGAAATCACCATCTTTTTTTTCATGGAAGCTTTTCAATATGCTGAGCTTGAGAACAACTACTTGGTTTTATTTGAGAAGGTAATAGCAAGCTGTAACAGTAAAGGATTTGTCCCTGCTCTGTAGATGGTGTTCCCACGAACAGTGGTCGATCCCTTCTTCAAGCTCTCTCACTCTCTAAGTCAGTGTCCCTGCTCCACCCCTGTAGTAAGTACCAAGACCACAACCCTACACGCTGTTATGCATGAGTCTGTCTCCATCTACCTCAGGCATGTGGCCTTTGTGTTTTCAGAATGCATCCTGTTGCACAGGTTTTGTCTGGCAGCTTACTGAAATACTGTTCTGGTCTCATGGCTTCTTTGATAAGTGTTCCAGCTCTAACTAACATGAAGTGTATGTGTGCCTGAAGACAAACCAACTCCATGCAGCATTTTCACATTTGCATCTAACTTGAAAAATGGCACAGTCTGATGCTTCAAGTTAGGTTTGTCAGTACCTCTGTGATACTTCCAAGCGGTCTCTGCAGAACTAAATGACTTCTAATATGGAGATAGTAGAGGGGACTCTTAATTTTCAAAGCAATCTGGGTTACTGATCTGTCTCTATTTATTACTTTTTAGGCATTTTGTTGAAAAGTATCTCCATGAAATCTCTTCAGTCTTTCCAGGATGTAAATTTGTAATATGTCACCCAGTTTTGTCAGAACACAAGCTAGTAATACTCTTCTGTATGAAAGGGGATTTAAAAAAATGGCTCTAGATAAAGTTGCATTTGTGAATGTTAGAATATCATTAAGATATATTATGACAGATAAGTTAAAGAACAAATGGGAGTATAAATTGTTCAAGTCTGACTTGTCAAGTAAAACAAAATATATTTTCTAGTTCTTAAGAACAGATTGTCTGTAGCAACTGGCATTTGCAGGTATCCATTTCAGTTCTGACAAGTTCTGTCTGCTAACCATGGCTCAGTAGGACATGGTGTAGGAAAAGTTGCTTCTAACGTGTTTACTTTTTTGCTTCCCTAATTTTCAAGTGACATTGCAATTGCTTAATGACAAGCTTGTGGTCTGATGGAAGTCGCATGTTTCCCCTGAGCATGATGACTTCCTCTCGTGAGTGTTGGTTAACTGCTTGTGTCTTACAGAACGAGCATACAGCTTGCCCGAGCACTCCCGAGAGAAAAGGTAGGGTACTTGTCATACATGTGTCTCCCAGCGCTGGTAGCAGTCTATGTAGATACATGCTTAGGGTGGAGCAGTCATGTGCCAGGCCATCTGCATACACAGTCTTACACCCTGCACAGAGCTCATCCTGACTCCTTGTTGCCAGGCTCACTGTGATGTGCATGTCTTGCAGTGGGAATCTGCTCAGTGGGAGCTAACTAAGTAGGCAGCCAAATGATCCCAATAAAAGCAAGGGGGTGTTTGCTGATAGTCATGACAAGCTGGTAACACATCACACAGTCTGTGCACTACGTGGGCTATCATGCAGTCATGGAATGGTTTGGGTTGGGAAGGTCCTTAAAGACCATCCACTTTCAACCCTCCTATCATGGGAAGTTTTCCCTCCCTAGTCAGGTTGCCCAGGTCCCCTCCAGCCTGTCTAGTATTGTTAATTTTTATAAAAAGCATTTATAATCTTTTTAACAATGACAACAAAAAAGAAAACCAGAATTGAACACTGTACTTGTAAATAGTAGGCAACCACCATCCACATTTTGCTTTTTTTTTTTTCCCATTGGCATGTGTTGTTTTTGCTGGTCTGTGTTCTAGGATTCAGGAGGAAGAATGGGATAAGTATATTGTACCTTCAAAAACAGAGTCTGAAAAATACAAAGTGAGTCGGACTTTCAGCTTTCTGATGAATAGAATGACCAGCACACGGAATAAGTACAAGGTAATTTGAAACTTATATGTGTACTATTACTTATGATGCTATGATTGTGTGATTTATAGATGAGAATCTAAATTTTTATATAAAGATAGAACGTTGTTTATTACAAAACTACAGAATAAGGAGAACTTCAATCTTTTTTTTTTTTTTTTTTTTTTTTTTTTTTTTTTAATTTTAAAATACATGCAGAATATCCTGAAAGGGCATTAGAAAAACAGCTCTTCTTTTAAACAGTAACTTTAGCCAAATTATATCAGGGTTTGCCCTTTGCCATTTTTTTATGTTATGAATAATCTTATTTGACTCCTTAGCTGAAGTTGAAATATTGGAATTGCCCTCAAGAAATAGTTTGATGTATTAAATAAAAGTTATGCTTTTGTTCTTGCAATTACTCCTACAAGTGCTCAGCTCTGTAACTTCTACATTGGCACTTAATCAGTTGAATTTTCTTTATTTGATGTTAACAAGGCTTCTTGAATGAATAAGTACTGCTTAACATTAAAGAGTTGGAGATACAAGGCCTTCACAGCCAGACAGACGTACTGTGAAAGGCAGATTAAAACATTTGAGTGTTAATTTTGAGATATCTGAAATGTAGACTAATGAATAGCATTAGTTAGCAGCTTTAGAGGTGGATTTGGCCTGCTACATTCTACTGTGCCCCAGGATATTGTGACATATGTGGATGTGAAGATGGCTAACTGCTGCTGTGGTGATACCTTTGAACATTGCAGAGCTGGCTGTGAATATGTATGTCCAGTCCAGCAGCCATATGTAAGCGTGTGTCTGTGTGGTCTCCTAAACAGTGATTCCAGAAATGCTCAGAGGAATGTTTACTCACACCAGAAGAAGTACTGTAAAAATAGGCAAAAATTTTTAAGTTCATTAATGTTGTTAACTAATAGTTTATTTCCCATGTCATTTAATACCTGAATACAGGTTGTGTAAGGTTATGTAAACGTGGCTTTAATTGCACGGGCATGAGTTTCTATGAATTTCACAAGGAGATGCAAAGATTTTTACTTGTTCTGTTGCATGTGGCCAGTCTGTAAGACTTCATAAATTTTGTTTTCTGGATCTTCTGTTTTTGCAGGCTTATAAATGCCAGTTTTCCTTGTTAAGGTTTGCTGTCAGTGGAAGCAAGGCCATTAATGATGTTATAATAATATAGTATACTATTAGAAGTGCTCCTTTACAGGAAATAAATGTTCCAAAATGTTTTGCTCTTAAGAGAAGAAGTGTTGAATCACTTTATTTTCTTTCCTAATACTCCCCCTCTTTCTCCTGTTCCCCTCCCCCTTTTTTCCTGCTTGTGCTGTTGGGGATGAAGACAAAAAATAAAGATACCAAAGACAAAGAGAAACAGAACAGACATAATTTTATAAGTGGAACCTTCTCTGGAATTATGCCATGTATGGCCTGTGAAAAGGCGCTCCTAGGAAAAGAGTCCCTGCAGTGCTCTTGTAAGTAGCTACTGGTTTTAGTATGTGAATTTGCAATGCTCATCCTGAAGATCCTGGTTTAGCATTCCATTTTAAAAGGAGCCTTGCCTGGTTTAGGAAGTACCTATTTTATGTAGTGGGCTGAGTTGGGCAGGGGAAAGTGAGGAAGGAAAGCAGGTGATAGTTTCAGAAGGGACCACAGGCATCTTCCAGCCCAGCAGCACAATAGTCCAAGCCTTCCAAGCCAGGGGCTACTGCTTGAGAGCAACATCCAGGCTATTTTAATAAGGGGGCCTGGAGGAGGAAGTGTAGAGAAACTTTGAGGTTAACATCATCTGCAGACTGAGACCCCTATTCAGCATCAAGCTTTGAAATCTACTTCTCTTTCAGATTGCAATGTGATTGTGCATAAGAACTGTAAGGAGTGTGTTCCTGTGTGCACTAAGGTAACTGCTTCCACCACACTGTTCTTATTAGAATTGTTTTCCAAGGATTCTAGAAAAAAATGGTGAAGGGAAAAAAATGTAAAGGAAATTTGCCCAGATCCAGTGTCTATATGTGAAGGGTATTAAAATATCTTATGTGAGCATCATCAAGCACTATTGTTTGAAGAAGAATTTGTGGAAAAGGGTAAAAAATCATTTTGAAGAATTACTTGTATTTTTGCAGAATTACAAGGATAAGATGGGTAATGGTCTGCCTTGAGGGTATCTAAAGGCTAGTGGAGTCGATTTCCAAACTGTTTTCTACCATCTGGGAGTATTCCTGGTTCTGGAGGATTGGAGGCTTACCAGTTTGACACCCATCTACAAGAAGGGTTGTAAGGAGGATCAGGGGAACAGCAGGTCTGTCAGCCTGACCGTGGTGCCAGGGAAGGTTATGGAAGAGATCGTCTTGAATGAGATTGCATGACACATGCAGGACAGCTGGGAGATCAGGTCCAGCCAGCATGAAAGATAGGTCATGCTTGGCCAACCTTATCTCCTTTTATGACTGACCCACCTGGCAGATGAGGAAGAGCCTGTTAACCCTAGTCTACCTGGACTTCAGCAAAGCCTTTGATACCGTCTCCCACATTATTTTCCTAGAGAAGCTGGCATCCTGTGGCTTAGGCAGGTACACTCTTTGCTGTGTAAAGAACTCGATGGATGGCCAGGTCCAGAGTGTTGTGGTGAATGGAGTTAAATCCAGGTGGTGACTGGTCATGAATGGTCCTCCCCAGGGGCTGATACTGGGTCTGTCTTGTTCAGTATCTTTATTGATGACCTGAATGAGGTCATTGAGTGCATCCTCAGTAAGTTTGCACATGACACCAAGTTGGGAGAATGTGTCAGTCTGTCTGCAGCTAGGAAGGCCCTTCAGAGGGATCTGGGTAGTTAGATCTCTGGGCTGAGGATGGTGGTATGAGGTTCAACAAGACCAAGTGCTAGGTCCTGCACTTCAGCTGCAATTACCCCAGGCAATGCTACAGACTTGGGGCAGAGTGGCTGAAAGACTGTGTGTACCTGGGTGTGTTGGTTGACGCTCATCTAAACATGAGCCAGCAGAATGCCCAGGTGACCAAGAAGGCCATGGGCATCCTGGCTTGTATAAGAAATAATGTAGCTATCAAGAGCAGAGAAGTGCTCATCCCTCTGCACTCAGCACTGGTGAGGCTGCACCTTGAGTACTGTGATCAGTTTAGGTCCCCTCACTATGAGAAACACATGAAGGTCCTGAAGCACGTCCAGAAGGACAGCTAACCCCCCATTGTTCAGCTGCTTCTGCAGATGAACAAAGCCAGGGCTAAGGGTGATATATACTTCTTCCCTTAAAGTAGCAATAAAAATATGGTGAGGTTATTACAAGAAAGATGGTGCTTACAAAAAAATATATATGTAAGGCTACTGCCCTCATGGAATAGGGCTGGCATAGAAGTGCCACAGTGATACAGTGATACATTTTTCTAATCAGAAAAATGCCTCTTCCTGGTATAGCTGAGTTTTACATCATGGCAGCCTACAAGGAGAATGCTTCCATACAGAGTCTTCAGGGTAAACAAGGCTTAAACTGGACGTTAAACTGGTTTTTTAATTTATTTTAGTTATATTTCTTTTACTCATGGTGTAGCCTAGCACAAATATCTAGCCAAGGAGAGGACACTAGGACAGCTGAATTGGCAGTTTTAACTACTGGAACTTGTAAGCTGTTTGTCAAGAGGAGACGAGGGCCACTTTCTGACTCATGTCAGTGAGATGAGTTACAGAAAATGTTTACTGACCCACCCCAGGGAAACTACATATCTGAATACAGCAAGCTTTTACTACACGTTTTGGAAAGTACAGCTTGGAAAGGGAATCAGTTCTGCCTCTCATTCTGAGGCTCCATCAGGCAGCGTGTTGCCACAAATCCTTCAAGAATGTTTGACTACAAGGCCCTGAAGATTACTTCCTTTTCTTGTGGTCTTTGTGGCAATATTGATAGAGAAATTCAGAAAGCAATAGCTCAGTGGCTCTGTTTAGATTAGACAGATTCAGTTTTGTGTTGTACAAATAATGTTCTACTTTGTCTTAGGTTTATTTGTTACTGATTGAAATTAGGACCGTAGCTTAGGATTGTTTTCATGAGGCTCTTTTGTATGATGATACATGAAAGTGAATTACTAACTTGACTGTTCAGTGTGTTGTCAGAGGTGATTTCATTGTAGTTTCATAAAATCATTTCTTTTCAGAAATCCCAGGAGAGGTACCATAGCAAAAACAAACCTCAAGTTGGCATAGGAAGTAAGTATTAATAAGTAGTAGCCTTGTGTGTGTGTGTGAATATGGTATGAATAAGTTAAACCTCCTTTATGAAGTCATGGGAATGACAACACAAACAATCCTTCATCATTGTTGTGTTTCTTTTTTCATTTCAATATCATTAGGAAAAAGAGTTGTGCTTCTCATATCTGATACAGATAAGCAGGACTTCATGAAGAAATTCAGTTGTCTCCTCACCTACTAAAAGGAGGGTGAATTTTACTGTTTTGTTTTCAGTGAGACTGGAAATCAAATGTAGATAGTTCTGTCTGTCTTGTGCTTTTGAGTATGGCATTCACCATATGCATATGTATTTAGATCTCCTTGGGTTCAGGTTGTGGTGTGAGAGTATTTGTGACTGGGGATTGTTTTCTTCCAGTATCCACGTTGGAGCTATTCCACACTTAGCCGAGGGGTTTGTCTTTATACTCCGTAGTAAAGCATCACAGACTTTACTGTTGGGGAGGGACATTCGTGCTATCAGGTATAGGCGTATATGAAAACTGATAAGCGTTCTACAGTGTAACACTGTTATTGATGACATGCTGTACATCGTCAAAATGTTGTTTTATGCTTTGCTTCACAGATTTATTCTTTGGGGACATTTCACAGCCTGGGATTTCCTCAGTGCATTCTTCTTCCTCTGTACCTATTGGACTATCTGCTGGGAGGAGGGAGGCATTGCAGCAGTCCCATTCCTTGTCCAAAAGTGTCCCTGGTCCTGGCACCAGTTTTGAAAGGTAGAGGACAGCTACCAAATGCTAAATTCATCATTGAGTATTTCTAGGAAAATGAAACAATTAAATAAATGTTCTTTTTTTTTTTTTTTTTTTATTTTTTATTTTTTTTTTATTTTTTACCTTTTTGCCATAGAAGATCTATGCCATTTCCTGATCAGGACTCTGAGGCTAGCACATGGAGGACCAAGTCAAGATCTGAGGAGATGTTACAGGCGTTAGGGACATATTCTTCTATGGATTCTTTTGTGATGGAAGGTGAGAAGTATTGCCCTTTTTAACCCGTATTACAAGGTGCAAAATTCATAAGTTGATGTAGGTGTTGCAGGAAGGAACCAGGCGAGACTCGAACTCGTGGGTGCTCTAGGGTTGATTTTATTAACAAGCTCAGTGCAACAAACATACAGAGCTTGGGTCACTCCTAATGAATGACATCCAAGCTTTACAAAGGTCCTATGTTTATATGATCAGAAAAACATTACATCACTTATGTTATCCATTCTCGAGACTAATTAACATATCTTCAGTTCTTCTTTTCCAAAACGCTGTGTTTCATCTTAGGTTCTTAGCTTGTGCCAGACTTCATGCTTCACGTGTTATTCCTCTTTTGAACTTATCAAAAAATTCATTATCTTCTTTCATCTGAGCTATCCGAGCTAGACTGATCCGTTCCATCTGTCTCATGGTCATTAATTTATTAACTACTAAATAACAATGTCAGCACTATTATTGTCTAACTCTACTGTTTATAATCTCACAATAGTCTACCACCCCTACATGGGTCATGGTTCAGGGCTATACAGGGGATACATGAGTAGCATATTGGTTGAGAACTTTACCATTTTCCCTATCATAGAAAATCACTTCTTCTAGTAGAACACGTACTTTTACTAATTACAGCTGGGCATTCATTAATGTGATACAATCAGATACAACAGTCTTAAAATATAACTTATTTGTTTTTCCTGATAAGTAACTTTTCTATAACTTTTAGAATATTTCTGTATGGTATTGCCACTGGAAAATGATAGGGGAAACATACTTAGCATTCTTTTAGAAGATGTATGCTTTATTTTTTTGTTCTTCTGGTCATTTCCATTGACAGTGCACACTGCAAAACATTAACCTGCATCACTTCTGTTCCTTCTGTAACCCCAAATCTTATCTACCTCTGGCTTGCTGCTGTCCTAAAATGGCTGCGTATCATTGTGAGATGAATAGAAATAGTGTTTTCTGTAGTTAGGTGCGAGGTTGCATCTCTAAGCCATATGGCATTCATCCACAAAGGATGGTGCAGGTATCCCATGCTAGCTATCTACAGAATAACCAGAGAATCCCCAGCATCACAGCTACTTTCGACAATGTTGGATTTTGTATTTAAACTGTAAAAAGTTTCTCGAAGCAAAGAAGGATAAAAGGATTTAATCTGAGAAAAGAAGGTTCTGTTTGTTTGTTCTCTTCCCCCACTGTCACATTTGCATTTCAACACTTTGGTAATGCTGCTGACATCTGGCAAGCCTTTCTTTTGTAACACTGCTGTCAGCATTTGCAAAAGTTGTTTGAAGTTCATCCCTATGATGTGTCCCCCTTACTTAATCAGTAGATGACAGTCAAAGGAATGTCTCTTTGGCTGTTATTTATGAGATGTGCTGTTTTACCACAGTTGAGATGGATTCATCTCAGTGGATGGATATCAGTTCAGATGCGCACGAGTTTGAGGCGGAGTCATGGAGTCTTGTTGTGGATCCGATGTTCTGTAACAAGCAAGAAAAGGATGTCGCCAAGAGGCAGGATGTCATTTTTGGTCAGTATGTTAAAGCTTCATGTAAGTTTAAAAAAAATTTAACAATTGTAGAAAACAGAGGGAGCCAGACATATTTTATGCCTGGTAGAACAAGTTGTTCCATTTAGAATAATAATAAGATTCAAAGAATACTTTTTGTCACAGATTACAATGTTCCCTGGAGTTAGAACTCTAGGTTCCAGTATTGGAACAGGGTGACTATCTAAGACAATTTTACACTGTTCACTGGAACTCATTCCGTCTCCAGTTTAAGCAGTGGCTGCCCCAGTGCAGACAGTTGTGAGAGCTGTATTAGAGCAAGATAAAATTAAGACTTCTGACTGATATAATCTACTAGAATTGAGGTTAATACAGAAAAAGTGATAATGACCATATAATGAAGGTGTGTAAAATGACTAATATGATGTTTACCTTTATACTGCAGAGCTAATGCAAACAGAAGCGCATCACATCCACACCCTGTTCATTATGTCTGAAATATTCAGGAAGGGAATGAAGGAAGAACTACAGCTGGACCACAGCACGGTGGACAGAATATTCCCCTGCTTAGATGAGCTACTGGAGTTCCATAGGCAGTTCTTTTGCAGAATGAGGGAGAGACGGCAGGAATCGTGTGAGGAGGGAAATGAACGTAATTTTGTAATCAGCAGAATTGGAGATATCCTTGTGCAACAGGTAGAGAGGCATCAGTTCTGTTAATCCTTTATGTACTCAAGGTTCTCAAACAATGTACAAAGTTTAGAACTTCTTCGGGTGGGAAGAGGACTAAGATTGCCTTATAAAATTCAAAGTTTGGCCCCTTTATGTTGCAGGCTGAAGTAGTAACAAGAGAAAATCACTGCTGACAGGTAACTGTTAGGAACTGGTGATAAACTCCTACACATATGGTACAAGTGACAGAGCGATGAACTTGAGATACTGTTCCTGGTAGGAAGCAGCTCCCATAATATCATGGATTGCTGAAAACAAAAGCAGTGGTTTCACTTTGTCAGAGGCTAAGCAGAAGAATGAATAATGAAAAGAAGAAAAAGACAGTCTGTTTTCCTTACTCGGTCAGTTATGCATGGCATATCAAGGATTGCTATTTATGAGAGGAGGGGTGATCACTCTGGTTGTACTAGCTGTACTCTTTTCTAGACTCAGAGAGATCAGATGAATGTGAATAAGCCTGAAAGGAAGTATGTTTGAAAAAAGATGAAGCAGTGTTACGGTAGTTTGTCTACTTATTGGCAAGAATATGATGCTTGTATTTGTCCAGCTTGTGTTCCTCTTCTTGCTCCTAAAATGGCTAGCCTGTTTTCATTCTGTGTTGGTAGGACATGATAGTGAAATTTAGAGAAGTTGAGAAACAAGTAGCATGCAAGTTACAGATGCTGTGTGTGTAAAATACTATACTTTTGTGTGCATGTTATAAAATGATATACATACTACAGTCTGTGGGTATATGCTTTTCTGTTGAGCACAATTCAATTATTAATTTCTTCAGTTTTCAGAGGAAAATGCAACTAAAATGAAGAAAATATATGGAGAATTTTGCAGCCATCAGAAAGAAGCTGTTAATCTCTTCAAAGAGCTGCAGCAAAACAAGAAGTTCCAGAATTTCATTAAAGTAAGCTTCCACAAGAGTATGATCACTATGTAGTTTTTACTTTAAATTTAGGATTAAGATTGTATTCAGTATATTCAGTTACTCATTTTTAATATCTAGTAAAAAGGGCAAGCTTTTTCCTTTTTCAAGAGAAAGCTGATAAATCACATTTTCCTTTCAATATTTTGAAAGCTTTGGCATCCAGTGTGTGTTACATGCATGTTCCTATTACAGCATACCTCTTCCCTCAGGGCATCGATTGTTACTTGGGGGTAGTTCAGGTAACCCAACATTTTATTTTAGTCCATTCTAGCACATTGAGATCCTATTTGTTATTGGTGCTTTAATGTGAATTTACTATTGATAGCATGTATTTGTGTCTGTGCAGCTGAGGAACAGCAATTTGTTGGCACGCCGCCGAGGAATCCCTGAATGCATTCTGCTTGTCACTCAGAGAATCACCAAATACCCTGTTCTAGTTGAAAGGATATTGCAGTACACAAAAGGTGAATAAAAGCCGAGTGTTGTTTCATGTCTGAAATTGTAGTGCATTTCTAATGAAAGGAATCTGTAATGTTACAGTTTATTCTAAGGATGAATTCACTGTTCTGTGCAGAGCCAGAACAATGAAAGTATCTACTGTTAAGGCTGATATTGCCCAAACAGTGTGTCTGGTATATGAAGTCTTTGTCATGTTATAGCATGAGAATCTCTGGGTAAGGTCTAGAAGTCCAGAATATGTTCTAATGAAAGATATTGAACAGAGGATGTGAACTAATTCAGGCACGTTCCGCATGTTTTTTTGAAATGAATTACAGTCAGGTGTCTTGTGAGGTTAGGCAAATGCTTCATAAATTACTGTTCAGTTTTTCAAACAAAGCATTAATTATCCTGCAGTTTTGCAGAGCATTTTATAAATTCTATTAGTTTACAGATATTGCCTCTAAAATGGGCTATAAATTAGTTTCTAGAAAGCTGCATATCCAAATGTAAACATTTTGTCCTTGAAGTCCTATTCTAAGTTTAACTCGCAGCCAGAAGAGCAATATACTATATGATTTACTTAGATAAGGGAAAAAAAGAAAAAATGAACTCTAACAGCTTATAAGTGGGTCAGAAATACTCAATGTGTAGTTTTGACCAGTGAATAAATCTAAGGTGTCTGTCATCTTTTAATAGGGAAATCAAAGGCAAATACCTGCAATGTCTTTATTGCCAGGTTCAAGGTAGAGTTACAGATTTATCAATTTTAGCCTCACATTATGTTCATTAGTTCCCAGAAAGTAATGAGTAATGAATTGTCTTGAATATGTCAATTACTATCACATTGTTTATGTTTTATTTCATACAGAAGGAACAGAAGAACATAAAGACCTATGCAAAGCACTTCGTTTAATTAAGGACATGATTGCAGCAGTAGATTTGAAAGTTAATGAATATGAGAAGAGGCAAAAACTGATGGAAATTCTCAACAGAACAGAAAACAAAACATATACAAAACTCAAAAGTGGACACATTTTTAGGAAGCAAGACTTGATGAGAAAAGAGAGGATACTTCTTCATGAAGGTTTAGTGTACTGGAAAACAGCAACTGGTCGTTTCAAAGGTATTCCATCCTAGCACTGAAGTCCTCTACAGATAACAAATGGAAGTTGTCTGGTTTAAGAATGAATATATTTTATTACATGGTGTTGCAAACATAAATTTCTGAGGGAATGGTATTGAGAATATTCAAGTAATTGCTAGAAGAATAGCTCTAAAAGCTGCTGCCCTATATAGATAATTCCCATGGTTTGTTATTTTGTCCTGTGAAACATGTCCTTGTATTGCACATTTGTACTGCTTACAGCACTGACCATCACGTACTGTTCCACCACTGGGAAATAGACTATGGTAAAGAAATCCTGAAGCTATATTTGTCTGGAGCCCAATTTTCACTCTCAAGTCCAGAATCTAATTTTCACATGTTGGGATTTGGTTTCTTTTGAAACTTAACTGATATTCATTTTACAGCTTTACGAGCCTGTATGCTCACTGTTATTTCATAAGTGTTTTCATTAGTATAATGTTGAGCTGCAAGTATATGTTATAATGTGTATAATATTAGGCTGCATTTGAAAGCTTGGAGAAGCTCGTGGGACATTTGAATGAGAGTTTCTTCTTTCTGTGGCCCAGTGCTTCAGCAGTGTGCTGCAGGAAGGTGGACATCACAAAGCGAGGTGTGTCCCAGGAGGGTCAAAATGATGGCTTGCTGTTGCTTTGTGCAGAATATAGAATAATCCAGGTATTTCTTGTTTGGCTTACTGTAGGATTCTGTGAGTTACTGACCAGGGTTTCTTCTTTTTCAAAGATAAAAAAAGAAGTTAAGCATACCCGTAATACTTTTCATTAAAAACATATAATTTTCCTTTTCTCATTTTGAGATACCCTAGCTCTGCTTCTAACTGATATGCTGCTCTTCTTACAAGAGAAAGATCAGAAGTACATTTTTGCAGCTGTTGTAAGTATATTATCAGATTTGTGAATATATATGCTACTTCTTTATTTATGTACTTCTCAACAGTTAGATTGCTTTCTAGGTTATTCTCACATACTATTGAATTTCTTTAATACTGATAATATATTCAGAACAGTAATATACCAGGATATGGAAGGTTAATATTCTTTTCAAAATTGAGGGTTGTTTTTTTTTTTGAGAAGATGAAAACAACAGAAGGAGGTTTAGTGACATGCCTCATCTGATTATGAAGCTAGGAAGCAGAGCAAGCTCTTTCACTTATCTAAAATAAATTGTAAACAAACAAACAAAAGCAAAACACAACAAAACAGGAGAATAATTTTGACTGCAAGTGTAGTAGAAGTAAACACACATAAAATGCATTAAAGGTCATAGACTAAAGTTCTTAAACTATATAAATGCTATATAAACAAAGGGTCTCAGTATCACTGAGCCTCTGCTATTTGTTTTTAGCACATACACAGTGCTTTGCTTATTCATGAATATTATAAAGTATTTAACAAAATGGTTAAATATGATGTCTGAATTGAAAAACTGTCCTCTTCTAAAAGTGTGTTATTTTATGAGAGAGACATTTATTTTTGTGTGTATTGTGATTGTTCTTCCCAGGACCAGAAGCCTTCAGTCATCTCTCTTCAGAAGCTCATTGTAAGAGAAGTAGCCAATGAAGAAAGGGGGATGTTTCTAATTAGTGCTTCATCTGCAGGACCTGAGATGTATGAAGTTCACACGAACTCCAAAGAGGAGCGCAACAGCTGGATGAGGCATATTCAAGATGCAGTGGAAAGGTAGAGAAAAAGGCTTTCGCTTTCATCCTGGTAGTCCAAAGTGAAAAGGAGGTCATTTAGATATTTTTGGCAGTGTGCTTTTCCATTCTTTGTTGAGTTCAGAGACACCAAAACCTCACTGTCAATTCTCTCAAACTTACCCACATACTTCTAATTTCTCACTGAACCAACAGACCTTTCCTGCTCCTCTCAGATGTACTTACCTGTCAATTTAAGCTTCCCTTACATTTGTCTTTGGCACTGGATGCTTTCTTGAATCTTGCAAATGCCCATTAATCCACTGTGGATAAATCCCTAGTCTCACCGTGGCATTTGTTCACTAGGTGTGTCAGGGAAGGCATTACTTTCCAGGCGTGAGCCTTATGCTGAGCAACATAGACTTACAGTCTTGCCAGGATTAAAAAGGAATCCTTCAGCTTTGCTTATGCCTAGTTACTGCTTTTTATGGAAGTGGGCAAATGACATGGGTATGGTCTGTACCAAAATTGGTTGGTATTTTGTAGTTCATTATAAATTTTTGTAGTTTATTATAAATGCAGCACTGTACTGAAAATGAGTACATGTTCAGATATTATTTTTCTACTTTTGCTTCATTCCTACAGTTGTCCAGAGGAACAAGAAGAAGGAAAAATGGGTGAATTCAATGAGGACAGACGTACTGCTGAGGCTAAAGCATGCAAAATCCAGAAATGTCAAGGTACGGTACCATACCTGCCACTCTGACAGCTCCCATGTCCTGAGAGGTTAGGATGGATGAATAACATGCATATATTGGCTGATGGGTTCAGAGTGGCTTAATACGCAGAGTCACAGCAGAGAAAGCCATGATTGTCTGATGGGGCTACCCAAGGCCCCATCCAACCTGGCACTGAACACCAACTTGAATGGAGCATCCACTGCCTTTTTCCAAGCACTTCATATTTTTGTTTTTTTATTTTGAGTACAAAAGAAAAAGTGAAATGTATTTTTGAGAATAAACACTGAAATTAAAAAAATTGTCATTGAGGTCAAATAGTTTCCTGTTTATGGCAGTACCTCAAATATTCAGTACCTGTATGGCTTCACTTGTTTGTGGCTTTTTCTTGTGATTTAACCTCACAAGCAGATAAATACTATACAGCCTTTTGCTCACTTCATCCCTTCCCAGTGGGGTGGGCGAGAGAGTTGGCAAAAAAAAGTAGAACCTGTAATTTGAGATAAAAACTACTCACTAAGACTGAAAAGGAAGTTAATGATGATTTTCTATATTTACATATATAGACATGCTTATTAGGCCCAGGATAGCAATTCAGACAGCAGTATGAAGCACAGAATGTTTCCAGCTATCCAGTGGTTGCTTCCTCCACTGTAAGCACACGGCACTTGTATATAGTCAACCTGGCAGGCCTCATATTTATGTTTCAGCCATCATTCTCTGTACCAGAAAAGTTTTTTTCCATTTGGCTTTCTTAGTTGCAGCACATTTCATATGCATGAATAACCCGTACAGTATTATTCATGGTCATCTCCACCCCTTGATCTTGAACCTACATGTATGTTACATCTCTTTCATGATAGCCTGAGATATCATGGACCCACTAAGCAAGAAATAATTCACCCTTATGTTGCCAATACAAATCTACCTACCTGAACCCCTTCTGTCCTAGCAGCCTGATCCACTTGCTGGTTGTTTCAGTGTTCTTCAGTGGTATGACTCATGGGTACATGGACATCTGTCTGTGTGACATACCTTTACAACCATGTTCTCTACCTGGGCAGCAGTATCTTTCCAAAGTAGTGTGGCCCAGGGGTGGCTGCCAATTGTTCTGCTTCCCTTGCTTGTAACCACCCCCACAGGGCATTTTCCTACCATTCATGAGTCAGTATGAAAGCAGAGCATAAGCCACTTCTCTGTTCAGCAGTATCTAAAGCTAGCTGTGTGGCCTTTGCTCTTGTGAACTGGCTTGATTCACCTTCTCCTTCAGTAGCTTCTGCAGCTTGTTGTGTAGGACTCTGTATAGCAGCCTTCCACCTCCCATGCTTTCCCACAATACAAGACCCATCAGTGAACAAGGCGTGTATCTCCTAGTTCTCTAGTATTTTTTCATACTACCTTTTCAACACATGTCCCTTCCTCCTCTCATAGCATTTCAAAATCTTTGTCTATGATCACTTCCATGATTCCTGTGTGACTGGAGTTTCCTGTTAGAGCTCACTGTGTGATCAATGCAGACTGCTTACTGTATGTAATGTATGTAAGCTGTATGATGTGTGGAGTGAACCTGCCCTTCAGACATCCAGCCCAATACAAGCAGTCAGGTACAAGAGTATCTGTGCTTCAGTACCAGCCACTTCTCAAGCAGCTCAGACCCCTTCCTATGCTGCCTGTATCTCTTTCTCAGTTGGGATGTTGCAGGTTTTGAAGCCTGCCCCCAGCTCCAGAATACTAGCTTCAGCCTTGAGTCTCCTATGGTCCTTTATGCCAGAGGATCCAGATGGAGCCATTCTTCCTGGCTATAGTATAGAGCACATTTTTTACATCTTGTCCTCCACCATACAGGCCCAAGAGTTGCTGCGTGAACTATCTCCTGTTTAATTTGTTCAGTCTTCTTGTTGCTCAGTGCCCTGTGTGAAATTGCTCTTCCTCTGGGTCACTTGATAGAGAGCGGTTGCAATCAGACTGTAATCTGTAATATGGACTCTCCAGAAACCAACAACACATAGGAAAGTGTGTTTCCTTTTTGTAGTTGGAGGAGACATGGTAGACACTTTTTTTTTCAATTGTTTTTATTTTAATTTTAAAATGTAGAGTCTAATTTTGCTTCATTGGTTCCCCTGTGCACGGTTTCTACATCTTTTTACTGCTGTGAGGGAGAGAAATTTCAGCAATGTCCTGCCTGGGGAAAGCCATACGGGAAGGCATCCTCTACAGAGAGCAGATGTTCTTCTTTGACACTGACACACTGAATCAGCATGTCTCCTGCTGGCCTGAGCCAAGTACTTTTCCAGCATTGCTTATTGCGAGTTCAGCAGAAGTGCTCCAGGGTACAACCAAAGCCATGTCATTGGTATAGGACAGTGACCTACCCACTGTCTTTTCCAGCTTTCATCAGGACAGATAATGGATGAATTCAGTTCCTGGCTACTATAAAAGACACTGAACAAGTCTGTTGCCTAGCTCAAGTTAGCAATATCTGTGTGGTGTAAAGATTAGAAGTATATATCTGGAATGTGCTTTACCCACAGGATAAAAAATATTAATACAGTGTTCAATTTTGGTTGACAGAATCACTGAGTAACCAAGATCAGCAAATCTGCAGTTGCTTGGAAGACAAGTTGCATATCTATGCAGAACTAGTAGATATGAGTGGATTTGAAGATATTCATGTAGAACCTCACCTCCTTATCAAACCTGACTGTGGAGAAACTCCGCAGGCTGCTTCACTGCTGGTAGCAGCGCTCAGAGAAGGTGAGTTTGTGTGGGAAGTGTGCAGTGGTGGCTATTCAACTGCCATATGGGCAGATACTTCAAGGTAATAAAGTATAGCCATGTTGCCTTGTGCTCCAGTTCTTCCAAGTCTCAAGAGCTGGCTGTGCCAAAGGTTGGCAAAGAACACAAAGAAGACTGTAAGATGCATTTAGTGGGGATATGTTTAGTAAATAACATCTTATTATAAGCAGTTTGGACCACAGCATTATATTTCATTTGAGGAATGTTTCAGTTGCTGGTTGTCTTGCAGTACAGTCTTGTGAAGTACACCACTGGATACAGCATGACACAGCATCTGCTCCGCTATCTTCACCTGAGTTTGTTGATTTGGTGACAGATTTGAATCCTGTACGGTCATGTACAAACTGAACTGCAGACAATCTTGACAGATTTTCCAAGAAATGCCTGCCATAATTACTGTAGGAGCCACATTTTTCTGCAGACCGTCAGAGGGTGTATAGCCTTGTACTGTCTGTAGTGCAGTCCTCTGAAGGAATATAGGGAATAATATTTGTGGGTGCATTGTCTATTTGGAAGTTTAACTAAATTCCTGTTAAACTCAGTTGAAATGAGTCCTGATAAACTGAACCATGTTCATCATAGGCCATATGCTCTTTAAGAGGTATTGCAAGATTGTTGTGTTATCTAGAGTGAGAGCTGTGGGCAAATAATTACATTTCAACTAGTGACAGCAAATGTTGACCTCCATCATCATTTGGAACTCAGAGAACAATGTTATTGATAGAAATTGTCTTTGGGTCGTGAATTTGAGGCAGTGATAAAATTACAGATGTCATTTTATCTAAAGTGGCAACCTATACTGACACACCTGATTCTACCCACTCTTAGTTTTCACTTTCTTTCATTCTAATGTTATTGTTGATATCTTTTCATCTCACATTAACAAGTTTACAGCAATGTGTATGGATTTACTTCCATAATATAAATCCTGAGTTAACAGCAGACTCTTAGCAGTAAAGCACAGTAGAGAAGGATAAATTTAGGGAATACTTAAGCAAATTGGATATATACTCAAATCCATGGGACAAGGCAGGATAAATTAAAGTTGCTCATGGAGCTGGTCAGTGTCATTTTGAGGCTGCTTTCTGTCTTCTTTGAGAGGTCATGCTGATCAGGAGAGGCTCCCGAAGACTTGAAGGATACAAACACTGTTCCTCAAGAGAGATAATGAAGAGAACTACAGAGTAGTCAGCCTCACCTCAACTTCTACGAAGTTGATAGAGCAAAGACTCAGTGTTTCCAAGCACAGAGGGACAAGATGTGATTGGGAACAGCCAATAGGTATTCATCAAGTGTCTGAGCAACCTGGCGGCTTTCATAATGAGAAAAGAGCATCACATGTTTTGTGCCATGACATCTACAAATCTTTCAACACTGCACTGTCTGCAATATTCTCGCAGCTGAACTGGCAACATAAGGACTGCTTAACTGCTTGGAAAATTAGCTGGATTTTTGGGCTAAGACGATTACGATCAGCTGGCAATGTATTATTAAGGGATTCTCTGGGGAATAGATATTGAGATCATTACTGCAGATTTATTAATGAAGTAACAATTGAATAACTGATTGCAGCCTCAAGAGGTTTAGCAAAGACAAGTGCATAGGCCTGCATCTGGGATGGAGTAGTTTATGTGTTGATAGGTTGGATATTAACTAGATAGAAATCAGCTTTACAGAAGTGCACCTGGGAGTTCCATTCTACAGAAGGTTGACCACAAGCAAGCAGTGTGTCCTTGCAAGCAAAAGAAGCCAACATCCTAATGGGCTGCTGCATTAGGAGTAGTTTTTTCAGCAAGTTGAGGGAGATGGTTCATCCTCTGTTCACCCATGGTGAGAAGTATTAGTAGTGTGGTGTCCAGCATTGGAGTGCTGAGCGCAAGGCCTGTTGGAAAATGTTCAGTAAAGAGCATCAAGAGATGATTAGGGGTCTGGAGAACATGGTGTTTGAGGAGGGGTGATAGATCTCACTCCTGAAAGAAGGCGGCTTCATGGATGTTACTTTCTTCAACCACCTCAAAGGACTATAACAGAGAAGCTGAACTTTTCCTGGAGGTGCTCTGTGGTAGGACAAGGGGACAAGCTGGAACATGGAGAATTCCAATAAACTAAAGGGAAAATATACATACTATGAAGGTGGTCAAAAACTGGAGCATGTTGCTCAGAGATGTTGTGAAATAGCCATTCCTGGACATACTACAAGCCTGTGTGTACAAGGCTTTGAGTGACCCAGTTTTGTTGACCTGAGGGTTGGACTGTATAATCTTTGACTATTCCTTTCCATACTAAACTATTCTACAACTCACTGTCATTGATTTGTGCAAAAAGGATCTATTTCCAGGACCTCAGTAACTGTTCATATTTTCCTCCTTAGTTGAAAGTCTCCACGTTGCTGTCACGTCATCACAAGTGAATGAAGCAGACAGATCATCAGAGGAAAGTACTAAGGAATTAAGTTCGAAACACAGACTTAGTGCCAGTGAAACCTTGGAATCTTTCCCCAGTGGTGAGTAAAATTTGATGTTTTTATGTGTTCAGATTGCTAAAGTAATTGATACAGGATTTCTTTTTGGAAAGTTTTCTCAATCTGTGGCAGAATCAGTAGAAAATAATGTAATAAAAGTTGTCTTTGGGCAAACACTCTGAGTAAATTGTCATATAACTTCATTGAAGTGAGCAAACTGTTTGCTTCCATTGCAGTTTTTCCATAACATATGTCTGCAATCAGCATTATTGAGTCAGATTTGTGAATCTTCATACATAGTATTTATATGATTTCTAGTCTTCGTTGCTGAGCTTTGCAGCAAATGTATATTACTGTGTAGACCTTTTTTTTCTGGCAGCCAGTTTTGTCAGAAAGCATAAAAAACAACTTGCTAGTAGGATTGATACTCTGGTTATTTCAGCTTTAAAAGGTATAACATAATGTTCTTGCAAAAATAAAATAAAATAAAATAAAAAAGTCAAATGAAGTCCTGTACAAGCCGTACCTCCAGAGCATGTTTACTAATATGGCTACGCTATGAAATATTTCATAATTGAAATGCTAATGATTTTTAAAATAAGATTGTCCCACTTGTTCCATCCTGGCTTTGTATGTTGCTTTTCCCCAGCCTAGAATCCTTCAGCATTAGGTATTTACAGCATCCTGGTAGCTGTAAAAAAGTGTAGCCTTTGTTTCTGCAGACAGAATATGCTTTGCTGACTTTCTCTTGCATCCTATTGGGGTCTTATTTGTTAGATGCAGAAATGAATGAAGTTGAAGAATCACCTGAAGTTGATCTCAGTGCTTGCCCTGTTGAAAAGGAAATTTCTGATGCCAGTGTAGAGTATAAGGTATTGTAACTCATTTCTCTTTCATGTTGCACTTATCTCTCTGGGCACTGGGAATGTAAGCGCTGTACAGATTTTTATGGGATATCTAAAGATTATTCTAAGATTTAAAGCATGGGATAGGCACATTTCATCAGAGTCTATATAATTCAGTATAGTAGAATTCACTGCAATTAACAATGAATTTATAAAAACATTAAAAAAAAAAAGAAAAAAGAAAAAAAAAAAGAAAAGAAAAACATAAAACCCAAGAAAAGTCCAAACACAGAACAATTTTCCTACCAGGCTTATAGAGCAAAGGGTGTGGCAGCCACAGTGCTTTTGTATGGACCACTTAAGAGCCTGGTTCTCTGCTGTCATCATTCAGTACATCCATCCCTGTGGAGCTGATAGTATTCCCTCTGCTCCCTCCTCCTATTCACAGGATGATGAAAGTCTCCTGCAATGACAGAGACCTCAGCTAATGCAAGGAAGACCTGCAGCAGCAGAACTTCATCCTGAGAACAAGCATATAAAATAGGATGGATTTTCTTAATGCCAGCTTGCTTCAGAATTTTGAATTAAAATAAGACAGAGCAATTAGAGAATAGAAGAGAATCTGCCCATTTTTCAAAGTCCTATAACTCTTAAACAAATCTGGGGAAAAAACAGAATCTAAAGTCAGTTCTGAGCAGAATTATAAATGGCAAATAGAAGGGACCGGGAAGGAGTGCTAGAGCAAGAGCAACATGAATTAATATGAGAGTAAACTGAAGTATAATGGTTTAAGGCTTATATAGAACCACAAAAGCAGTAGAAGAAAGAGACTAGAATCGAAGATAGAGGACCTGAAATGAAAAGTTTGCAAGAAAAGAAGATGCATAGCATTAGGGTAGAGTCTGTCTCAGATCCAAAAGAGGATGTGTGCCTGAAACCTTGTTTTCTCTAAGTCTTTCTATACAACTCTAACTAATATACATATCTGCCTATAAGCCTTGCCTTACGTTCAACAACCTCATAAATGGGAGGAGGAACCGGGGGGGGGAGGGGGAGGGGAGGGGAGGGGGCATAGGAGGGAGGGGGTGCTTAAGTCTACACTTTGAAAAGATCCAATAGTCCCACATATAAAATATGCCATGGGGGTTACAGAGGAGACAGACACCTTTTTCTTAGAGGTGCACAGCAACATGATGAGTATCAAAGATTACAAGAAGAAGCAAGGAAAATTCTGACTGTAGATAAGGAAAAATCACGGATTTTTAACTTTCAAGCTAGCTTTGAGCGTCAGTGGGTCTAGAGGATCTCGAGCAAGCTTTTCCATCCCAGTTTACTTTTCCTGTCTCGACTGTTCGGGCAGCAATCATGTCGCATCTAACCGTGTCAAAATCAGATTGACCAGGAGGTGGCAGAGCGAGCAAACAAAACACGAAAGGGCTGTCAAAGGCAGAGGATGTTCTCCGGTCCTTGCCTTCGGATGCTGTTTGTGCTGCCCTGAGGTTGTGGGATGGCAGCACTGGGCTCAGGCAGCTGTCATGGGCAGAGAGCTAGAAAGTCAGAGCAAAAGCCCCCAGCTCTGGGGATAGGTGCATCAGAAGGAAGACCATTGCCCATGCAGTTTGTGGGTGCCAGGTGAGTAGAAGTAGTAGGTGGTCCCCACAATTTGAATATCCACATTTCTGCTGCTTGTTATTGTTCTTAACAAAGAGGGAAGAGGAGCTGGGGGTGTGGTGTTAGATTACAGCACAGGTTAAACACCTGAATCCATTGATTCTGACCTGCCTGGGCTTAAAGGACTTGTACTGAAGTTGTAAGTGGTGTGATACCATTACATCACTAGGTAACTCAGTTAAACCTTCCTTTTGCTCATTCTTCCATTGTATAATCTTAGAATGATTGAGATTGGCAGGGACCTCTGGGTCCATCTGGTCCAACTTCCATTGAAGCCCATGCCTATATCCAGTCTATGTCCAGTTTTCAAGTGGTGCTGCCTTTAGACGATGAGAGGTGCTTGAGTTAGCCACTTGCTTCCTCTGAGCCATGCCCAAGTTAGCTGAGCCTTTAATCCTTCTGCACACCTCCCTCGTTAAATCAAACAGGCTTTATAAAAACAAAAGAAGCGTAGAGTTGATCCCTTACCTCTGTTCAGTGTTTGGGTCTTCCTTCCTGCAATCTTCCTCACCTCACCCACATCTTCTCCTCCCCTTGCTTCTTCACACTCCTCCTCTTCCCTGCCTGCTGCCCATCTTAGCAGCCCAGTGCAGAAGGGCCAAATTACTTTGCGTCTGCCCTGACACTGTATAGCATCCCTGTTATATTCCCTCTGTTATCCTCTGTTGGCAGAGTGAATTTTTTGGTTGATGACTGTAGTAGGAAGCAGAAGAGGAGGTGAAGATGTGGGGACAGAAATACTATATGGAGATGATGGAGAATGAAAGGGCTGGAGGCAATGAGGAAATGGTGCTCCCATTCCTCAACCACATCTTCACTGTGTTTTGGGGCTTGGACTTTGTTGTTTTCATTGCCAGTTACTGCAATGAAATGGAGCAGCTGCTTTGCTCTGTGGTGGGAAATGGGCTCAGAAGAGAAGTTGGGAGAACGATCAAATATTCCCCAAACCCTGCTCTACTCCTAAAAAAAATAAAAAAAATAAAAATAAGAAAAAGAGGGAAAAAAAACAAACAAAAACAAGTAACAGAAATCATACAGGAAGTCTTTCCAGTGTAGCCTCAGAAAGGATTGTATTTTATTTCTCCACTGTTTCACCTTATCTTTCTCAGAGGAGCTGTTTTTCGTGCAAAAAGGATTATGGGTGGCTTCACCCCATAAATTTAAAAAGCTTCTTAAGAAAAAGGGATAGGGTGGAAAGTGCAAAGTGGCTGAGTGCCACCTGAGAGCAGCAAGCCCAGCTGCAGTGGACAGCAGCCCTGATGCTGGTAGGTTTCCCAGCACACAGCAGGCACACAGCCCTTGCTTAGCTCCCTGCACACCAAAAACACTCCCTATAACCCACTAATGTAACTGCCATCAGCTTCTTGCAGTATTAATGCCTTGATTTCTGAAGAGTCTTGAGTTGTTTCATCCTACTAGAGGTAACCTAAACCCACTCTGCTCAATATACAGAAGTCTGGTTACCATATTTCAAAATTGTCAAGTAAACAAAGAGTGCATGGAAATGTCTTTTCTGTGTAGCATTAGTCACAAGAGGATTAAAATTGTGGATGAAATATTTTTGTTTTTACAGTTGTGCTCACGATCTCTAGTGATTTCCACGGAAACTCCAGTGTTGATGAATTATTAGTCTTCATAGGTTATTGCTTCTGTCTTTTTTCACCTACTCACAAAAAGGTTTGACTCAGCACTGCATGTATTAACAATGTGGATATCTCTACGAGTTTTAAAAAAAAAAAAAAAAAAAAGAATTACCTAGATGATAACAATTGTAAAGTAAAGAACTACTTTATAAAGCAACATGTATTTATTTTAGGGAGGAAGTACGAGTTTCCCAGGATCTACAGGGACAGAGGTGAGTTTATTTAAACCCCAGACAAAGTGTAGTTAGTTAAGACTGAACAAAACTTTGAAAATCCTTCTCTTTTGTTTTCTAGATTGTACAAGCAATCCAGAATCTAACTCGTCTCTTGTACAGCATACAGGTGACTACTCCACAGGCAACTTTGTAGAGTAATTGGTTTTAGTAATTTACTTCTTAAGGCTTGTTTTCATATTGCACTACTTTTAGACATTATGTTAGAGGATACTTAGCTCTACTGACTGTTGTACAAGCTGTTTTACTGTATATTTTTGTTCTGTGTCGGTGATATGTTCCTATAAAAACTGAATAATGCCTGCTTGGAGATCACTCCCCTCCCTGCAAGGAAGTATGTACAGTCCAAACATCTAGGGAAGAAGTAAGGTGATAGCTCAAATTGAACTGATGTCAGTTCATGTACAGATTTCAAAATATATAGTTCAAAATACTGACAAACATAAGTATTTTGTTTAGAATATTATCCTGGTGACTTCTAAACCACACTTAGGTCAATTATGTGGCCAACCAACCCTTTGTAGATAGTTCATCATTGTTGTTTTATTCTGTAGAGCCTTAGTCAGAAGTGTTTGGTTCTTTTTGCCAAGTTAGAACATTTTAACTTATTTTTCCTTAGATGCAGTTTTGAAGATCAGTTATAAAATGCTTTATTTCAACATGTTTGTTGAAATATTAGGATATTTCTTAGCAATCCTGGAAATCGCATCAGTAGGCCTAGGCTGTTCTTGCTTTTCTTTCAGATCCAAGCAGTTTATTTTGTGATACTGGATGCTGTCACATTTTTAATGCAAGCCATGTCACAACATCCTTGTGAAGGATGACATATTGTGCACTTGGTTTTGAAAGAAGCTACTGAAACTTCAAACCAAAACCATGACTGCACTGCCAATTTCTGCTGGCATGGCTCAGGTGCATGTGAGAAGTGAGATGACCGGGCTGTGTTGGCAGATGTTTGTAGAACTGATGTTAGTAGGACTAAACTACTGCAGATTACCAAGGAGACCTTAATGTCTTGTGTGAGCTGCACTGGAAGCAGTGCACTTTTTTCTGTACTCACCAACTCTGTCTTAGGAATTGAGTGTTGCATTCCCTAGGTCAATGCTTTAATGCCCTCTTTAACCATGAAATACTGTTTTTCCTGTGTCTTTACATCATCTGACAGAACAGGACCCCAAGTGTAACTGAGGCGTGCAGCTGTAGCATAAACATTATATGTTATAACCCCAGCTGCAAATCAGAAGCTTCATTAAAAGTGCTTGAAATGGTTGCATGCTTTTAGAAGTATGTCTTGATGTAGGTGTGAACACAGAGTTCTCTTCATGAAGGCGAAACATTTTAACATGTTCTTAAACAAAAATAAAGAAATGCGTGGATGCTAATATTTAAACATCTGTTTGTTTTTTTAATTTCACTGTGGTGTCCAGGCAGCATTAGCTATCCAAGACAGCCACAGAGAGCTCCATAGGTTACTCCTCCAAGAGAATGAGAAGACCAGTCGTGGACATAGTTCTCGGTTACCGCCCTTCCTGGAACCTGAAAAATACCGTAGTACAGAAAAGCAAAGGGAGGAGCTGGCAAACATCAACAAACTCCTGCAGCAGTTCCAGCAAGAGCAGCAGCGCTGGCTGCGTGAATGCGAGCAGTGGCAGCAAGAGCAGGAGGTAAGGGCAGGCCTGCTGGAGCAGCGGGAGCAAGCCTGCAGCTGCCAGGAGGAGCTGCTGGAGAAGAGCCGCCAGGGGCTTGCACTGCAGTTACAGGAGTTCCAGCAGAGCCTGGAGAGGCTACGGGAAGGGCAGAAAGTATTGGAGAAAAAAAGGGACAGTATCAAAGTGCAGAAGAAACTCCTCTGGCACTGGAAGCATGGTTTCCAAAGCAGCCTGCTGCTGCCCACGGGGAGCCATGAGGTATGTTTTTCTCCACCATAACTATATCCCCAGCTGCAAAGACGTAGAAACATTCCCTGACAAATGACCTGCCATGCCAGGGCTTCTGTTGGCTGGTAGTGCCATGATGGAGTGTGTGGTTCAGGCATAATGTGGGGCTTGCTTTTGACCTTTGAGCACCATGGGAGCCACAGTCAAACTGATGAGTATTAAATTCAAGAGATGAAAATGTGTGTTTTATTCTGCTTTACCAGTGTGTTTGTCACCTTCTGGCAAGATATATCATGCCTCTCATTTTTTGTAGGAAAACATACTATTGTAACTCTTAAGGCATGTAATACTTTTAGTGAAGGGTTTTCAGGTACTCTCCTTAGCCCTGAACAGTGGAGAAGCAGAAACTGCAGGAGTAGGAGTAGCCTGGTTCTCATGAAGCCCTATCTATCAAGCGCAGCATCAGCTATATTGCTCCCCTGAAATGAGCAGCCCCTAAGGGAATCACCTTGGTATGTGGCTCCAGCTTGGACAGTGAAATTGCTGGGAGATGGTCATGGATAGGTGATGCAGTTTGAAGCAGCTCTGAGGCTGCTTAAGCATTTCATACTGACAATAGTTTTTCTTGCAGTTGAGTACTCAGGAAGGAAGCTGACTACATTCATCTCTTGCTCCAGTGGGTAGAGTCTTGTTTCCATTACTGTTCTTTAAAACACCTGAGAATCAAAACAAGTCACCTGATTCAAAGCCTGCTCACTAAGCAGCTTTTTTTCCCCTCAGGTTTTCATTTTCACGAGAAAAATTGTGGAGCCTTTCTTCAGGTCATCACCTCCCTACTTCTTCAGCTGGCAGCTGAGCCATAACAGGCAGTGACCATTCAGTGTCTAAGCTTGTGCATGAATGAGGAGATGAAGAATTGGCCTCTGACCTCCTCCTTTTCATCCAGCTTTTGTGACTATAGTGTGAACATGACTTTTCCATATATTTCTCACACAACTCAAACAATGAAGGCACTGTGTAGTAGTATAATGTGTGATAAAACTTTGACTTATTTGGCAATGCTTAAGAAGTGGATGATAAAATAAAAGCTGAACTTGCCCATCAGCTTTAATGAATGGGAAATTCGAAGTCTTCTGCAGAGGGAAAGTTGAAGGATGACAGCCAGATGCAGGGATGGCCAGGATGTCAATGACAGGCAAAATAATGAAATTCTGAGTGTCAAAGAGCCACAGGCATAAAATAGTTCTTAATCTACTGTTTCATTTGTGAAAATGGGTTACTTGTAAGACTATTTCACATGTGTTTTTATTTCAGATAAACCATGAGACCTGAACACACTTCATGCCCTGGGCTTGTCTCTGTCCTGCACTTTCCAATATCTCAGCAGCAGAGCCAACCCAGTATTTTTGCCATCTCTCTGAACGAGCTACCTAGCTGGTTTTGGATGGCCAAACATCATTACTGAGAATTGCTGTGTTTTGAGAGGGGCCAAGGCAAAATATATCCAATTACTGCTGTTTGTTCCTGAGTGCATGGGAAATTTAACATGTTTTGATATTAGCTTCTGGGAAACTGAATCACTATATGCTATGAATCCTCATTTCTGTGTGACAGTTAACTGAAGGTATCCTGGTATAAAGGTTGTTCTGGTGCTGGACAGAGATGAAAATATTGTTTTTTTGTTTGTTTGTTTTCTTATTCTGCAGATAATGGGACACGATCAGTTGGATAGCTTACGTGGTGAAAATGCTTTCTACTTAAATGAAGCTGTTGTACATGTGTCTCTAAGTGGCCTCAACAGATCAGATTCTTCTCTTGTTTATGAAGATGGTGTGTATGGGCTGGACATCTCAAACTCCAGTATAGCAAGGACTTGTGAAAATCAGGTGGACCACAGGGTGGATACTTCTTGTCAACCAGTGTTGACCAGTGAACTGTGCAAATCCACTGGACCTTACCAGCAGATGTCTTTATCCTGCAAAAGCAACAAGGATGCTTTTAATAATGGTAATTAATAACGCATTTAGTTAACAAGTAGTATGGGCAGAAAGAATTGTCCTAGGAAGGAAAGCAGCTTGGCTTTAGTGAAAGTAATCATTTTTGCTATAACAGTTGCATGCCATTTTACAGTCTTGCTGAGGGTAACTGAGGAAATGAATTGAGAAAACAGAGCACGAATATAGAAAATACAGAAATATATTCCTATTCTTTGTTGGCATAAAGGTACTCTATCCTAGCATCGTGTTGCATTGAAAATTCCCTGATTTACTTAAAACCATATTAATGAGAAACCCTAATCTGTTTGTCTCTCCTGTCGCACTGAGTCTAGTTTTGATCTCATGTGGCCTCTTCATTCACTATGATGAAAATTGTGGAAGAGCATGTAAAAACACAGCATCTAGAAATCATTACAATGGTATGCTTTTTGTGTAATAGCAGAAATGATCTGATGGGTTTTTCCTGCACAACCAAGAGATGCAGGTGGCACGTGGCAAATCAAGACTGCAGCTGACTTGCCCCCATCTTTCTGAGCTGGCAGCGTGGGATGACTTCTGTCCCAGTGACAGCTGCACACTACTCAGGTCACAGCAAAGACCAGTGGACAGCAGGATCAGAATAAATAAATAATAAATAGGACCAGAAGTTGAAAACATATGCAGGTACAGTGGTTCTAATAGTCTTAGGTCAAACACACAGGAAAGTCCTTGGTTAAGGAACTTACTCCTTAGTATTCCTTGTAAAGAATTAAGCGGGCATCCACTACAGCCTTCCTATAACATCATTCTTAGTATACAGATCGCCAGAAAAGCATTTTGTATTCAATGCTGACTATTCTCATCGCCACAATCAGCTAACTAAGCTGATGAGTAAAAGAGATGAGTATTTCTAGAAATGCCTAAATAATTAATCTGGTGAAACTTGTTCTAGTTTGAATGAAGCTGTCATTTTAGTAACAGGTCAGCTAAGCTAGTCGAAATTTGAAAAGTATCACATATGTGAGTTTAAATCTCCCAAAAGTGGATTCACTTGCATTGGCAAGTGTTCAGATGCAAGCTAACCAGTATATTCTCTACATTAAGCTCACATGTGAGTGTCTATTTTAATTAAATTGCCTTGCATCGGTGTAATTGCACTGATTCTTAGATGAGCTGGTGGTGCTCCTCTGTGTAAAGATGCCATTCTGGTAGCAGGGCACCAATGTAGCCCCAGCAGCCTGTGGAGCAGTGCTGGCTACACACCTGCCTGAGAGGCAGGAGCAGCAGGCTAGCTGAAATCTCTCTGACAAAGTCAGGTCTGTAAAACCTACAGCTACCGCTTTGGCTGAGTCATGGAGCACCATTGGCAAAGCAGCACAGCAAATTCTTGAGGCACCTTGGTGGTGCAGGTGGTACAGTGAAGCTCCCAGTGTGTTGCTGGAGCAGGAAAGAAGGGAGCCTGCCCACTGTGGGATGCACCATCACATTCCACAGTCACATTTGTGACTTGGAAGATGACAATTATGTCATGCTCTGATCATGCCATGCATGAGTCTGCATGATTCAGGCTTGCTTCTGTCATGCATCTGGAGCTGCCGTATGGAGAGCAGGGAATGAGAAGAACGCTGAGCTTCATCCTGAATGACAGATGGCATCTGAAGCTCCAGCAAGCTCTGTACATACAAGTGAAGTAAATCACTCACTCCTAAGCAACAGGAATTGAGCTGAATAGTGCAAACATTTCACACTAGGAAGCAGATTCCTTTGTGTTACTTTTTGGCCATGCTTTTTCCCCAGAGAGTTTGGCAAAGTTTAAAAAGTGCTTGTGGCTTTTCTTCCTGACTCCTCTGCAGGATAAAGTCACCTCTGACTGCTGTGAATGGAAACCAGTAGAGATACAATGAGGGAAAAGCCAGAATTTTAAAGTTAGTTGAAACTTTCCACATTCTCGTGTCAATAAAATGTCACATTTTTTCTGCACTTTTCAGTCAGCTCCATGCATGTCAAATTCATCTTTCCAAAACCAGTCCTAGATAAGATGTTAAAATAAAATTAAGGGAATTTGTATATATATTGAGTATATCTTTCTGGAAATAGCAGCATATTAGTGACATACATATCTAGATCTTGTATGTAGTTACTGTGTGCTCAGTACACGAATAGAATTTCTTGCTTTTGATTAATTTCCATAGAATTAGTAGGCATCCTACAAGAAGTCTAATCTGTCAAAAAAAAAAAAAATTGTAAATTATTTAATGAGAAACATCACTTGAACATTGTGTTGAGGAGTTAATCATGCTGCATTCAACTGTATGTTAAATACTATGCAGCTTAAATGGAAATTACATTCCTCCAGTGCATAATTTTCCATTCATATTTTCTAAGGTAAGACATGTGTCTTTACATAGCTAACTTCATGGTTATGTATGATTGCTTTATGTGTATGGGAGTGAACTTTACTGAAGACCTTGGGGCAAGTTCCCACAAAGCTGAAACTGGCACAAGTACACTCGCTAGAAAAGGTGTGTCAGTCAACAGGAGGAAAATATGATTGAAAGAAAAATGTGTTAATGCTTTACACTAATGGTTATGAAATTATCTGCATGAAAGAAGACAAGTACTTTGGCTAATTAATAATTGGGGAAGTATAGGTTTTGTGTCAGATCAGACTGAGAATTGAATAAGTTACGTCTTGCATTTAATTGACTTGTCAGGTTAACTAGCTGGAGTCAGTGTCTAAAGATTTACCTATGGATTCACCTCTTTGATTTCAGGAATCAATGCAATTTTAATTCATCTAAGCTTTGAAGTGAATGACATCATAGTAAATAGTATTGTGGTTTTTTTCTTTATTTATTTTTAACTTGATTTTGGGAGTTGTTTTTTTTTTTCCCAAATATTTGCAATTGTGTGCATCTCTGCACATAAATAAATGAGATCATTCGATTTTAAAGGAAGAATCCATTTATTGAAAAAAATGGTTTCTAGAGTTGTAAAGTATTTAATTCTCAATAGATAAAGCAAAAACCTGAATCAGTCCCAGAAACAATGTGTAGTATCATCTTTGTCCTTTCCTGTTCTTAAAGGTAGATTGTGCTAATTCTGATTGCCCAATTGGACCTGTTCTTAAAACTTTGGTTGAGATTCATTTATTTTCCCTTGACAATATTTTAGCTGAGGTTTAGAATGGCACATTATTTTTGGCTACCTGGACATCAGTCATGGCCTAATGACATATTATAAAAGCACCTGAATGTGTTTGCAGCAGAGAAGCTGAGAATGGTGCTGCACAGACTTGGTTCTTTCCTTATTGTTTCTGTTGATGTCAGAAGTTGTACAATGTAAAGCTGATGGAAATGTGATAAAAATCTCATGAAAGATACTTAGTAGTACAGTGTTAAAAGCCATCTGAAAATGTACAAGCTGTTTCCCTGTGGTTCCAAGTCAGTGCAGGATTTTGGCAAGGGCTGGAGCACAGTAACTCAGGGCCTTATTCAAATAAGCATAGCTGTTACTGCCAGCACTGGAGGTGGTTGGTGGGATCCCATATTGAGGATGTTGTTGAATAAGATGACTTTCATCAGTGGGAACCTGTTAAATAATGACTATTACAAAAACGCGTATGTGACCATTGTCAGTTAATTTCTGTAATGTTACTGCTGCATGAGCTCCTTTTGAATACATTTGATTCACTTATTTTCTGAACTGAAATGTAATTATACTCCACACAGTACATGTTTTACTGGTCTAGTGTTTCAGCAGCATCCTTTGTAGCCAAAAGATTATCAGCCATGGATTGCCTGTGGAATGGCATGGAAAGATGTTTTTTGTTTTTGCCTATTTTGAGGTTGTTTTTGCACTGTATTTCACAGCATTTGCATCAGTGGCTATTTTTTATTTTTTGCTCTGCATAAAGAATGAATTCACCCAATCCTTTAACCTGAGAAACAGAGGGAAACTCTTAAAAGTAGAGGATGACATGACTTTGGATCTCCAGGGTTTTCAGAAGGCCTCCTGTGCAGATGTGATGTTGATCTATTTTAAACTTTCTGTCTCCTTTAATTGAGTAAATGTTAATATGGGAACATTCAGTTAATTCCAGATTAAGTAGCCGCCCTTTGTGTACAACTTATTCTTTCTGCTCTTAACGCGGGCGGCTTTGTACTCAACTTTATTATTAGAATAAAATGAAATGGAAATGTGTAAGAATATGTACCTGAGTGACATCAGCACCCATATCTCACAGGTTCTAAATCACATTGATCTAACAGAAAGAGGAGGATCCTAATGTTGCAAGTGATAACAGCAAATTTAGTTCCTCTTTGTACCATAGAATGCTGAGTTTCATACTCTGCCATTAGATATCAGTATCTGTGGGGTACTCACTGGAAGTGAGTTGCAAGGGAGGTATTTTTTTCTTCTTGGGAGTAATACTTCCATTTGTTTAAGGCAGATGGCAAAAGAGATTAAATCACATGGCAGTGTGATACTAAAGTGAAAAATATGTCATTACATGGCATCTGAAGTAACGCTTTTCAGCTCTGCAGTATTAGGGTTTTGTACTTAATGTTACTAATTTTCTCATCTCAAAATACTCCTCATTTCTGAATGTGGCCACAGTAAATGCGGTGATATTGCATAACCTTTTAATTAAGGCAGGTAATGATATTCTGTTTTTATTCTGTATGCTGATTTAAGTACAGATTCTCCTGTGTAACGCCTGTCAGATTTTATTCTTTCTAGCATCTTCCCATTCATAACTCACTCATTAGGAGAGAAGTTTAAAATAGTGCCACGTCTTCAGGGTGATGAAGACAGAGTGGAGGTTGTCCATCCTGTCTTCTGCGGTACCACTGGCACTGGTGTAAATGTGTGCTCAGGCGTGCCTTGCCTGCAAACTTCATAAACTGCAACAGAATGATGGTCACGTTTTTCTCATTTTGCTTCTATTTGTGGTTCTAGCAATTTCAGTGCAGTGTTTTTTGAAGCCAGTGGAATTATCAGCATCAGCAAGACTGGAATGGTCTGGACCCTCATCTCTTTGAAGCACACCTACTCTTTACTTAAATAAGGTTGTTCCAGTGGATCTGGATTTTAGGAACCTTCTTTGAAGCAGAAGATGGAGAGAGTCCTTTGCCGAGGACAGCTCCTTCTGTTTTGTAGTCAGGCAGGTGCCATTCGAGGCTATACAGATCTGTGACTTCAGCAGTACATCTGCAGGGAAAGGGGTGATCTCTGAGGAAAAGCAGTTGCAAAACAATACAGCCTTGCTAATTGTTGTTTGATGTCAAGAAGGTACCTTGGGAGGTTCGTGTTTTCAATAGATAATGTCATCTGTGGGTGGAGGCCGGGTTAGGTGCCCTGCTTTAGTACATTAAAAATGTTTTGTGTATGTTTTTGTATTGCAGTTAGAGCCTGAAATAGATGCACAAGTATGAATAAATAATCCAGCCTAATGGCTGTGAGAAGCTGTTTATGAATGATAAAATTTTGCAAGATAGTGAGTATGCAAACACACCCAGGAAAATCATGTAGCTGAATCACCAAGTGTATCTGTCTGGCTTATTTTGAAGAGGACAATCTCATTTTAATTATTTAGTATAGTGCTTTACATATTCCAGGAAATGGCCTGTAGCATGTTGTGTAAAAGTAATGAAGCCTTAGTAATATGAAACCTCCTTAGCAGCATCTGCTGTTAAATATTTATTGAGAAACTGGGGAAGATTGTGTGTCTGTCTTCTGCTGGCATTCATCACAGGAGCACTCAGATGCCACATAAATTACATTGGCACTGGCCAAATTGCTAGAGGAGATTTCATGGAGTATCTTGTTCTGCTTCCCCAGATGCTGCAGAAAATTCTCCTTTGGGTGCAAGTTTTTGGCAGAGCAGTAGAGGGGAGGAACCCAATGCTGCTATGAAAGTTGTTTTTAATTTAATCTAATAGGAAGATCTCCAGCAGTAACCTGCTGAGATTCGCTAGGTGTCTGTCCCTGGAAGTGTGATCTAGAGCTAGAACATGAATGCTACAAAAATAACTGTAATTTGGCTTAGGGTCTGCAATGAAGAAAATCAAAGAAACCCACACGCCTTTAAAAGTTGTTGAATGTATTCTTTGTTAAAGAATATATGACAGAGCAAGGATGAAAAGAAAGGTGCTTTTTTTTTTCCTTTTAATTGAGGTTGAGAATGGTATGGTAGTTGTTGCTGACAGCAAAAACTGCAGAGAGGCTTTCTCCTGTGCAAAGGAGTTTGCCATTACAGCACAGCAGCAGGGTTGGAAAGGGAGAAGATTGTGAGATAAGCTTGTGTTTTAAACATGGGCAGTTGTAGCCTAAATCTCAAACTGAATTGAGGAAGGTATTTTAAAATGTAGCATAATTTTACCCTTCAGTGGAGAAATAGCCTGGTTATTGATGGAATGGGACCAAAGAAGAGCTGCAGCATGAAGTGAGGGGATGGGAGAGCACAGGAGGGAGCTGGACCAAAGTAGTATCCCAGGATTATGGAAGTATTGCTGCAGAACTACAGCAAAACTTGTAGTAAAGCCAGGGTGCAAGGAGGTGTAATGAATTGAGTTGTACAGGTAGAACCAGAGCTGCCCATAGCGGTGCTAAGCAGAAGCAGAAGAAGGGCAAGTGGACATGAGTATATTATCTTTACTTGAGAGAAGCACTTTGCTGGAGAAATGAAGGCACATGCTTATTTGATAATTGTGTTTTTTTCTAGCTTTGATGTACAGTCTTCCCTTTAGCTTTTATGCAAACTGTTGTTGCAGCAGTTAGATGTTCACAGAGTGTTTAGCGAATAATTAAAGATGGCATCGATTTCAAAATGTTTGATCACACCCTGAAACTTCCTATGCTTACAATGCAAAACTCTTAGAACGTGAATCTGTTCAATTTTTGCTTTTTTTATTATTATTTTTTTAAATTGACTGCTAGAAACAAATGTCAATGTGTGCGCTTCCTACTAACTCAATTACAAACAGATAAAAGTGGCTGAATTGAGCTGCACTTAAGAATTAGTGAACATTTCCCTGTCTTTTGAGCTCAGTGGAGACCAAGTATCTCTGTGACCATCTGATAAGAGGCTTCTGTCAGATGCTCACTCATAGCATTGCCTGTATTTTTTCCATGTTAATCACTAAGCAGGAGCATCTATTAAAGGGTACGATTAGCGTGTAATTGATTTGAAACAAGTGCTTTGCCTTATTTTTGCTTTTGCAGCAACTCTTTATATTGGCTTAGTATTCCTGTGCCAGTTACTCAGAATTTTTACATTGTCAGCTTTTACGAGTAAAAAAATAAATTACAAAAAAATAAAAATGATGGAGCTGGCTTGTTATCAGGAAACTGCCATATAAAGCCAAGGTGCTTGGATGGTGGTTTGGCAGTGTTTTATAATGACCTCCCCCTTCAGCTTCTGTTATGATGCGGTGCCCTCCTGTTACTCAGGAAAATATTTACTGAATTTGAGAGCACAGTTACTCTGTATTGGACCTGAGAGAGTGGCCAAAACCAAGAGTCAAAACCATGTTTTCTAAGGTCTTTGATTTAATGCTTATTTCAAAGCAAACTTGCAGTTGTTTTGTTTTGTTTTGTTTTGTTTTGTTTTTAAAAAAAAGCAAAATTCAACACCATAAAATATAAAGTGAGGTTAATCGGCACAATAATGCCTGCTAGTGGTTGCAGAGGGCTCAACAGAATAGTTTTGATGTGCAAATGTCCTATTTTGCTTCAAAGGGAGTGAATTCCTGTGCCAGAGATGCAGTTTTTCTCAGTGCTAATGCTAACTGTGTCTTTGGGAGGGAAGGAGAGGAAGCTTCATGGCAATGTGTTACTTGCAGGGTGCAAACTGGTGTGGGTTGGCAAGGATAGCATGGGGGTTTGCTGGCTGGTGGCAGAAAGGTGAGCTGGTTTCATCTACTGTCAAACTGTTTCTGTCTGTATCTTTGTTTAACAGTTCTCCAGCAAGCATCCAAGCTGGAGCTTTTACCTTCCTGACTGCAGATTGTAGCTTCACCTTTTGCTAGTCATGTATCTTCTGCAGATCTTGGGGTGTGGGGAAATAGTTGCAGATCAGCTGGGATGTCCACATGAGGATCTTGAAGGAGGAGGTTCTGAGTGTTTGCCTGTTACTCTCACTTTTGTCATCAGTTGGATGGATGTCCCCCTCTGCAGAGGTGCAAACTGTGGCCATGCCAGCATAGCAGCGGCTCTGTGCAGGCAGCTGGTGCCATTCCTTGTGATCCTCTGTAGGAAGGGTGTTCTTAGGGTTTTATGGTTATTTTCTCTTGATCACTTGAGTGCAGCTGTGTTTAATGAGCTGGAAAAGAAGTAGATCAATAAAACATGTGTTCATTGTTAGCAAAATACCTGTTGGACCATGTGTGTGTCAGTAATTGACCATCTAAAGCTTCAAAGCTCAGCACAAAGATGGTTTAATAGGGAACTCATACCTAAATAAATTAAGATTAAGCAGAAGCAGACAGCCAGAAGGCAGTATGCTCTGCCAAGGTGGGACTGTGAGCATTTAATGCACAAACAAGTTACGATTTCACGTCAGACCTATTTTTAAGTCTCTCTTATTGATGTGCATTAAAAAAAATAGCACAACAAAAATAGTTTAGAAGCTGTGCGCTTCTAAATCCAGCACGGCTGGTAACATAGCTATGTATGGAGGTTAAAACACAAATAATTTCAACCTATGGCATGCTGTGAACTTGATGTTAGATAGGTATCACTAACAGTGTCTGAGATTGAGATGCTTTTTAAATATTTCCTTTGATTTAACCTTGCTTTAGGTAGTGGTTTTGAGCTGTAATGAAAGAAGAGGGCTGAAATGTCACATGTCCCAAAACCTGGGGCTATAGGACAGGCACCAGAGAAAACCAGAAAAGCAGATCCCATTGTTTTACCAAACAAAAAGCTAAACAAAGAACAGAAACATGCAGAATAATGATTCTTCTAGTAATTTCAAAAATCCAAGGAATGGGCATGCAAATGAGTTACATTTCAGACCTTTATCATCATAGGCTTTGGATTCTTCTTGTTCTCTGCCTCCTAACAAAACAATGCACCAAAAGATGATGAGACTAATTAATCCAGGATCTAGTAGAACTTAATTGGTCATCTACTTTTTGCAAAAAGATCTCTGATTCATGAAGGTGCTTGTTTGCCTGAGAGATGCATTGCTGCTTTTTCCTGTTAGGATTGGTTACAAGTAAATAACAGCATTAACATTCCCGGATTGATTTCCTGCCTTACTCATTCAGCTGAGGAAGGAATTAGGCTCTTCTTTCCATGGTAACTTCAAGGTCAGAATATTTTCACAGTTTCTGCTGAGAGATGGAGTCTTGGTCACACCATGGTGAAGGGATGAGCTGCTCCAGCAGGTGAGATGCTGCTGCATGTCTTTCAGTGGGAAATTCATCACAAATCTATCAGACTAAAAAAGTGATCAAAACTGATCACTATACTGTTTGCCGGGAGGAAAGGGAAAGAGGCTGAGATGCTTTGAGTTCCCTAGGAAATCAGCTCTAGTGAAGGAATCTGGATGGAAACCTCTGGGAACATTCTTACAGACAAAGAGGTGCCCTAGTGTTGCTGGCGCACACTTTCAATGGAGCTTACAGGAGCTAGGCTGCCATTTGTTACTGAACTGTGATGGCAAATGGGAGCCTGCTTCCCTTAAATTCCTTTGAATATCCCAGACCTGGTAGATTTAGCACTGTTTTTTAGGTGTCTGCCTGTGCTTTGCATTATGCATGAGTGCCAGTGGGGGTGGGGGATTAAATACAGCAGCTCTGCCATTTCATATAGCTCTGGCCTTAAGTTGATGTGTCAGCTGTCAGTCTGGATGAACTTGGTATAAAAACTGGAGCTGGTCATTAGAAACAAACGGTAAAACCAAAACGTAACTATTCTGTTGGTTTTCTGTTTGATATTATTTTATTTTTCTTTACCCACGGATGAGTAATTGTTTTAATAATCTTTAACATGTTCCTTGCTCAAAGTGGCACATCTCTTCATTTAATGACGTTTTTGTTTTCTAAAGAGGGCCAAGATGTGACACAGGTCTCTGAAAGTCATAGCAAATCCACTCTTTGTGTACATACTGTTCATGCAACATAGTCCGTGTGATGAGTTCCCTTTTTTCTATTCTTGTTCTTTTTTCCTTTTTTTATTCCCCTTTTTCATTTATTTCCGTTTTCCCCTTTTCCTTTCTTTCTTTTCTTTCATTCTCCCCCCCTCCCCTCCTTTTTTTTTCCTTTGTTCTCTTTTGAAAAGCACCGAATATCCAACCTGTGCTGACCTTAGAACCGGCTCAGTTTTGGGCCAGAGGATGAATCAGAGACTTTCTGAGATCCTTTCTAGTGTGAATTATCATATGATGCTGAAAAATTGGGGTCAGAGCTGGAAGAGAAAGGGCTTTCTATTGAAAACACAGACACTTGAGCAGGGATTGCTGCCTGAAGTGTTTTCTAGCACCTTGTTAACATCATCCCCTCCTTCCCATAACAATCACTGTGGGCACTCCAGGCTTACCTGCAGAGTTCTCATTCTCCAAAGGAGAGAGGTGAAGGAGAAAATCTGTGGCATTTATTTGATGTGGAAATGCTTACATCCTGTGACAACGGACAGAAGGTGAGAATCAGTGTGACTAATGGGGTGTTTACTCGGCTTCCCGCTACCAGCCCCTGACCCAGAGCTGTGTTTGTTTTGGTGTGTATTGATCTCAGATTTGTGCAAATTACTATTGATCTCAGCTTTGTGCAAATTCCATTGCTTTGTCTTTCACCTTTGAGTGGTTTGTGCCATGCTGGTTATCCTGTCTGCTGGTGTTACAGAAAGGGTAGGATAAAGCAGTTAGGAAGCAGAATGCCACATTTCTCATTTCCCGGATCATGTTTTTAACCAGGAGCTGTCAGTTCTCTGTGTTGGAGATCAGACACTGGGCTGAGAACTGAGGTCCTCCCTGGAAATGATGTGACAGCTTTCCCACAGGCTCGTGTTGTTATTTTTGTTGTCTAAAAATATACTTAAGGGTCATGAAGTTCTTCTTTGCAGTTGTCTGGTACCTGGCCTCAATGTGAAGATCAGAGCAGAGGAGGCTCACCAAAGGCAGATGGTCCTTATTGGCCTGGCTCTAAATCTGCTCCAAGCCATTACTGCCCATCAAAGCACTACAGAGAGGCTGGGCTTTGGTTCTCCAGTGCTGCTCTATGGCTGCCAGCACAGAGTTTCTGGGCAGCCCCTTACCAGCAGCAGCCCCTTCACCTGTGCCTTGTTAGTGACCCAGGCCATTCTCTCTGCTTGCATAACAAACTGCCTCCTGCCAGGCCAGTCTCTGTGCAGGCAGCCTGCAGTGTGGCACCCACAGCAGGATGGGGCTTCAGCCTGGGGTTGCTGTTCCTTGGTGAGGAAAAGCCTGGTGCCATCTGAAACTGTCCCCTTCCCTGGTTTGATGGAAAGGCAGATACTTTCCACCCTGCTAAACTGTGTGTCAACCCTGATGGCGGACAGACTGTCACCCCCTGGATGGCCTTGTAGCATAACAGAATATCTGGACGGGACCCATAAGGAGTCCAACAACTGGCTCCACACAGGAATACCCACAAATCAGACCCTATGTCTGTTGTTGTCCGGATGGTTCTAGAAGTCTGGCAAGCTCAGTGTCATGACCACTGTTCTGGGGAGCCTGTCCTAGTGCCTGACCACCTTCTGGTGAAGAACCTTTTCCTGATATCCAACTGAACCTCTCTTGCTCTTCAGGTTCTTAGGATGCCAGGGCTTAAAAATAATAATAACAATAATAAAGAGAATAGAAAAACAACTAAGCTGCCAATAAATCACTTATTCTACCAGTGACAGCATGTGATTTGTTTTTCCAGAACGCTGTCAGTTTTCATTGCTTAGCTCTGCTGCTGAGCACTGTACCAGTTCATGAGAACTGGCTTGGAAACAGCTACTGCTTTAATTGGTGAAGCAATTACAGTTTAGTTTTGATGGTAGAAAATAACTGTGTGTAAGGTGTTTCTTTTCTAGGTTTCTTCAAATTTGTAATTAGGCTTCTCCAATTATGTACTTCATAAACTTTGTAAGCAGATCTTTCAAATAAGTGCTTACTGCCTGATGTTTTTATGCATGTAACTTTGTTAAGATGAATAGACTCGCAGGACTTGAAAGGAATATTAATGTGGGCAAAATTACCCTCAGTACAAGTGTTCAGAGATTGAGGACCTTCCACTCTTTTTACTAGATAAATAAAACTGAAGCATCCAGCTTGCATAGAGACAAGCAGGCTTAGGATATATTTCTGGTTTCTCTAATCTGAGTCAGCAAATTGTAATCTTTTACTAACGTGGCTATTAAAAAGAAAAAAAAAGTGCAAATGTCAACTAACAAATCTAAGCTATTTGAGTAAGGGAGTCCAGTCCTCCTGTGTTACGTACTGCAAATCCAGGGCTGTGCACCTGCAATCAAAACTTATTGTGGATTTTTCACAGAGACTGAAACTTGATCCCTTAAATCCAGTGTAAAACAATGAAAGAAGGGGAATTTAGGTTGCATTTTCTTGCATTCTGTGTCACCCTGGTACTGACCAACCACTGATGACATATAAATAACTTGATCCTGGCACCTGCCCTGCAATCTCCGCAGCAGGTACTGCTTTCTTACAGCTTGCACTGGGGTGAAGTACTGGAGGCTGTTTGCTTTCAGAGTATCAGAGTGGAGAGCGTACTGCAGGCAGTGCAGCAGTACAGTGTATTCCCAGTGTCATTGTAAATCGTGATCTTTTAGAGTGACAGTGAGTAAGAAAAACAATTGTCTTCTTTATGAGAGATTTCCATTGCACACAAGAGAGAAGGGATGAGGACTGTGGTGGGCACAGAATGTCTTTTTAGTTTCTGCATGAGTGACAGAAGGCTCAAAGAACCCAATGATGGTTTTGCTTGCTTCTGATGTTAACTGTGTGTGCGGCATGAGTGCCAGGCTCTGCTTCTTCCTGTGCAGTTGTTTTTCCAAAGCCCTTGATCCTGTTGCAGTAGCAGACGTTGGTTGGGTCAGGATTGTAGTCATGAGAATGGGCCAAGTATTGCAGCTTGTCTGTCACAGACTTTTTTCACACCAAATATGATGATCCATGTTCCTTTCTCATGCAACTCTGGAAACGCTGATTTGTAGAAATGAAGCTGTAGAAAAGCCAACTTCTATAATGTAGTTCCTGATGTCCTGAAATGGTACAGGAAGGGATTTCAACCACATGGGTGGTTTTTTGTTTTGGTTGGTTGGTTGGTTTTTTTTTGAGTAACTTACATCTGATTGCAAAAACCCTCAGAGCTGTGCAGGAAAAAAAAAGATGCCCGATTCACAGAATCACAGAATCACAGAAATTTTCAGGTTGGAAAAGACCTAGAAGATCATCTAGTCCAACCATTACCAATACTTCCCAGCTAAACCATATTCCTCAACGCAACATCCAAACGTTTCTTGAACACTCCCATGGTCGGTGACTCTACCACCTCCCTGGGCAGTGCATTCCAATGCCTGACTACCCTTTCTGAGAAGAAATACTTCCTAACGTCCAGCCTGAACCTCCCCTGTCGCAGCTTGAAACCATTCCCTCTAGTTCTATCACTGTCTACACGAGAGAAGAGGCCAGCCCCCAGCTCACCACAACCTCCCTTCAGGAAGTTATAGAGAGTTATAAGGTCTCCCCTGAGCCTCCTCTTCTCCAGGCTGAACAATCCCAGTTCCCTCAGTCGCTCCTCATAAGGCCTGTGCTCCAGATTCTCTGCATTTGTAGGAAAAAAATTGGATGGAAAGATGATAAACAAAAGATTCTTTAAAATAATTTTGTAGTGTTTGGGTACAAGTATTATCTCCACAGCTGAAGGACTGAGGCAAGAATAGAATAAGTGGTTTGCCCAAAGAAACAGGGATGAGATTGGTGGAAGAAGCTGACTAGTTATGTATCTGTTACAGACTGCAAGCACCAGTCAAGCAGTCTTTTAACTGGACTTGGCTAACTTGGTTCTTTTGCATCCATAAGAAAAAGGTCTTGCAAATAAAATTATGCATAATGATTTTACAACTGGATTATCTCATTAAAAAAGGTACTGATTATATGCGGTATGTTTCCCTCCAGCCCAACTCTGACAGCCTGAGTACATTTTTGTTAGTGTGTGTCTGGTTGGCAAAGTAAGGACATAAATGTATTTTATTGTAAAAGTAGTGACACCAATCCAAGCTTTTTCATGGCAAAGGAAAGACTTGAACAGATTTCAGTAGTTTTGGGCATGCTATTTCTCACCAGTCTTTCATATAATTAAATAATACAGGAATGTTTTCCCTTCTGGACAGATGTGGCTTTCTCGGAGATGGTGCTTTAGTACACTGCTATCAGAAAGTCACAGTTTTGTTCAGTGGTTGCATGGGCATAAAAGAAGACATCACAAGTCCTCCTCTTGTTTCTTACAGATCTAAATGCATCACAGATCCAAGGTCCCCAGGCTGGCAGTCCAAACCGTGGATCCATCCAACCACCACAAGTGGAAACGCTGCTGCTGAACCACCAGCCTGAGAGTCTGCAGGATGTGGGAAGTGGAGATGGAGGGGAGGAGAACATTGTTTACCTCTGATGGCTCACTATCTGATTTCAATAGCACTTTGGAAATATAATTGTGTTTGGTTTTCTAAATGTTTGTAGTTACTCTCTGTATGACCAAGTGGCTTTAAGGATAGTATTTAATACTAAATGCAAAATTTTCCCAATGATAAATATAACAATTAAGTTATTTTGGAGCCTTTTTTTTTTTTTTTTTTTTTTTTTTTTTTTATAATGTTTAATTTATGTTGTGATTTCAAATGCTTTTCAAGAAGCAGTGGGCATCAAGGGAGACACAGCATTCTGGAATTGCAAAGATGGCACCAAGAGCGATGAATGTGACTGTTCCTTTTCTCTGGAGCCTTCTTTCAAAAAGGGCAAACTGAGAGAGATGAGCCTGCTGTTTGGGATTTCAGGGTATGGATCAGTAGCCTTATAACTATTGAGATGCTATGTGAGAAGACCACAAATTGTGAATTATGGCTATAATCTCTTCTGAAATGTGCTACATACTCTTAATTATGGGCCATTTTCTTATCCCTTGGCTCAGAAACTGCTTAGAAGTGGATGTTTTTTATGGTATCAACATAACTGCTAGTAAGTGTTTGTTCATGTCCCAGAGCTTGTCATCATTTTGGTACTATTGCCAGGCTCTGTGCAGAGATGCTGTTATGTCAGTTTGTTATTATATTGTAAGTTATTTCAGTGTGTGCTCTTATGCATTAAAATTCAGTGGATGAAACTTCGCTGGTCAAAAGAAGAAATAGGGGATAAATAGAATCATAGAATCATGTAGTCCTAGAATCATAGACTTGTGGAATCCTGGAATCATCCAACTGTAGAGTCATAGAATCACAGAATGATGTGGGTTGGAACTTAAAAACCACCTACTTCTAACCCTCCTGCCATGGGCAGGGCTGTCACCTGCTAGACCAGGCTGTCCAGGGCTCCATCTAATCTGACCTTGAATGCTTCCAGAGAAGGGGCAGCCACAGCTTCTCTGGACAAAATAGTAGCCTTTCAGTTTAATCATTCCCTTTGGAAACTGCTGCTTTCCTATGCAGAAGCCATCCAGCTTCTTGCATTCAGGTTGGGGATCATCAGCATTAGGTAGTAAGAAATGAGGCCTATTTTATACTTTTTTTTTTTTTTTTTGTCTTTCAGAAATATCTGTATACTTTCATTGATTTTAATAAATGCTCCATGCCTTTCTGCAAAACTGTAACTCCAATGCAATGCTGGGTCTTCCAAAGAAATTTGAAAACAATAGGAAAAAACCTAAACCCCCTTGTCTACTTCCTGTGTTTGTGCAATGCTGCCAAAACAGCATTCCAGGCACCTCAGCTGGTAAAACCAATACTGGAGCAGGCATGTCCTGCAGCAACACGGAAGGAGCACAACTGTGTCATTCTGGGTTATCTGGTGGCTTATGGGACAGGGGAGTGCAGGGTTGTTTGTACAGATGTGAAGGGTTTCTGCAAAGTTCACACTGTGCAAAATCTGAAAGGAGCACAAGTTTGGATAGCAGATGTCTGTCAGCAAAGGTTTCGTCTTGTGGAGGCTTGTTTTCCAAGGCTGTTGTGCTGTTTGGGAACACTTAAAAGCTGTGCTTTCTGAGTTGTTTCTCCCTGTGCTGCCAGAATAGGTGTTTGGTTGGCATCTTGGGCTAACAATGGAGCAACCGACATTTCCTGTGAGTAGATCTTTTTGCCTAGATGCTGTTAACTGCTGTTAACTGTCAGTGTGGGAAGACTGGGCCTGCAAGTGTATTTTTCAGTTTCGATTTCCAGCCTTCAAGGCTCCTGCTCACCTGCACTGCTTTGTCATCTCTGAATGAGGAAAAAAACAGCAACAACAATCATGAAACACCTTTTTAGAATTTCAGAGAGTGTTTTCTGTGCTTTATGTTTCACAGCTAGACTAAAATTAGAGGGAAATCCGGCCTCTTGCAGACCACAGCCTCACTTCACTGATCAGCAGTGGAGGTGGGGCTGCTGTCTGGACAGCTTTTTACTAAATTTCTGAACATCCATCTCTGTTCCTGGGATGCAGTATGTCTTGGGATAAGCACATTGCCCTGGTGGGAATTTGGGAAAAACTAAGAATTTTCCTCCACTGCTCATTCTGCTTTTTATTATGCCTCTGCTGCAACATCTGGTGCTGGTTACTGTCAAATCCAAGCTGCTGGATGGATAGCTAATGTCCCAAACCAGTGTGGGAATTGCCTTGTAAGTGGCAAGGAGAGGGAGAGAGAGAAGGGGAGGATTCTGCTTCTCTCATCAGTTTTAATTGCGGGGCTGGGAGTTGAAAAGCCACTGACCGGGACTTCATCAGCTGTGCAAATTTCTCAAGTCCCCCAATATCAGACAGCATCTTATTTTGCTCACCTGTGTTTACAGTAAAACTTAAGGCACTTGGGGAAGGCAAAGGCAGGAAACAGGTGGTCTCTAGATTTAGGTATTTTAATTGTAGAAGATGTTTAAACTACAGACCAGTATGGTCTCGGCAGGTGTTCTTTATAACAAGATGTATTATGAACCCCTGAACTCTGTCCATTATTCAAGCATTTGTTAATACATAGCAGAATTTAAATGAAGCCCCAATGAGACTCAGTCATTTTAGGAGGTTGCATTTTCTGTCGCTGTCAGGCATGTATTAATGGTTCCTACTCCTTTCTAAATAGAAATATGTATTCAGAAGTACTTTCTACCCCTCAGCTTCATTATTCTCCTTTGAAATGGGTATATCTACATGTCCTGTTGTATTTATTTCTAACTCTTACTGCATATTGTGTTTGCTTTTCTTGATATGCTTGTCAATACATCTTGACTGTGAAAGCTCAAAATTGAATTTAGTCATTTATTTCACCGTTGAAATTAAAGAAACAAATGCTTTACTGCAAATCTCCACTACACTGGGCTGGGCTTTCTCTTTGTTCCTTATGTTTTTATTAATATTATTCTATTCTTAACAAAGAGGATCTTCTTCACTGCGATGTCCAGGATTTGTCCAGCACTTTCTCCTTAATGTCTCTGCATACTAGTTGTGCTGCCATATTTCACAGCTTTGGAAGATTTTAACTGAAGTTCACAATAAACCCTTATTCATCTCATTTTTAAGATGGTGAAGAAAAGGTCTCAAGCTTACGGCGAGCTGAATCAAAAGCCTTAGATTCATGCAGTCAATTACTTACAAGATAAGGCAAGAATAGAGCAAGTGCTTCTATTGGCTGTTGTTTAGGGTGTTAGGGTAAACTCAGCTACAATTTTAGAGACTTTTCACTAAGCTAGTCCATGCATAGATGTCAAAAAAACAAGCAAAATGTTTCACTGCATCTCAGTTAAGTTGGTACAAATTCCTTAGTAACGTTCTGTAATGTTGGTAAAATCATGTTCGTGGAGTTGTCTGTTCAGAGAATAACCAGGACGCTGTGCCATGGTCAAAAACTTCCCTAGAAATGTCAGTGACTGAATTCTGAAGGCGAGCAAAAGTTGCTGATGAAGTAGTTCTTCATATACATTTGATGACAAATGGGGAAATAACATGATTTCTCAGATATCTTCTAATTAATATTCTGTTTGAAAAGAGTTGCAGCCCCAAATCCTTCCAGAGAAGAGTCCTTAATGTTCCCATGTTATGCATGGGGTAGAAATGGCATAGGTTTTTGGACATCAGCACAGTGCAAAAGGTTGGGTTTCTGCTCTTTTTGTTACTGAATTGCAGTCCTCAAGACTTTCTTGCCAAAGTAGATGATTTTATTTGTTGATTTTCCTATCAAAGACCTGTATGTGGAAGCACTACAGAAGCTGTGAATATTCTCAGTAATCTTAGTTACAACAACAACATGTTAGCTTTCAGCAAAGTTTTCATCATTCGCTTTCTGACCAGTTCTAAGTTGCAGCTACAAAGCTAGCTTAAATTCAGTGTCTTGAATTATTGCACAAAGGCTTCCATTAGTAGGCTGATATGAAACCAGACCATTTTGCTTCTAAAATTTGAAGGAAAAACCTCACAACATATCCTTTCTAGCAGATACCTAAATAATTAACATTAAAACTGTCCATTGCTCTGCAAAAATGCATCATAAAATAGACAGCTAGGCTTTTTGTATCAGGAGATTACCGAAGTCTAAGAGGATCATGGAGGAACCTGGAGATGTTCTGTAGGCCACAGCAGCGAAATACTCCATAGTGCCATCTGGGAATGTCGGAGTTTTTCACAGACATGTACAGCAGTGCTGACAGCAGCTCAGTCCAAGTCAGTAGCTGGCTCCAAAATTCCCCAGGAACATTTCTTATGAATCATCTGCATAGATGTTCCTACCTCTTCTTCAGATAACACACTCTCAGGCCCCACTAAAGACATCCCCACCTCTTGCACAGTGGGACTCAACCCCACAGAGATCCACGGCTCCCAGTGAGTTCCGAGTTTGGGACTCAAAAGATCACAAAGGAAAGAAAAGGAAGATGAAAAAGAAAAAAGCACTCCAGATACAGAGGATGCAGGAAGAGTATATCCTGTCTCTGGGATGTTTTCTAAACTCCATAATGGAACCAGCTTTTCTTCTTGGGGAAAAAGCAATCAGTAATTATTGAACTGCTTATTGTTTGTGAGCTTGATGATCTGAGAATGGTTATATTCCATGTTTTGAAAACTGGTGTCAGACAGAGTGAGAATCAGGTATCTACCAAAGTGTCAGTGAAGAGTGCAAGTTGAAACAAGGAATTACTCCTCTGGAGGATGTTTATCACACTCAAGGAAACTTTCTTAACAGCTTTCTATAACGCTGCCAAACCGTGCCTGAAGGAGCTGTGCAGAGGTGTGAACATTTCGCTCTCCCATGCTTACCATTGCTCACCAAAAAGCTCTGCATGGATGAACTGTCTCATGAGCGGAAGATAGATTGTCCCCAGCCCTCCTAGGTGAGTGGAATGACAGTACCCTGGGATCAGCAGCCCTAGCTGTGGACTTTCAGGTAAAGATGCAGACCTGCTTATACAAAAAACACGTAAAATTAGTGTCACTTCTGGCTGAAGTATGTAATATCCAACCTGCAGTGAAACAGATTATTTTCTACTTGTGCACAGTTAGCCTAGCAGTGCCAAGAGCTAGTTATAGGCCAACTGGAAAAAACAAATTAAAGCAAATAAACCAAAGTAAGTTATATGAGATATCTTCACCCAAGCCCAATCTAGATACAAAAGCAGGGGAGAGTAGCCATTCTTATCCTCTAGGGCCTCTCTGCCACTCCTAATGCTATTGACTGTGTTACTGATGTCTCACTTGTGCAAGGAGCAGGGTTTCAGGGTGAGGTACTCTGGCTGTTAGTGAAGTGGATAACATCAGAGGGAGTCAAACTGCCGCTCTGCTGATGTTGCTTTCCTTTCACAGCTGCAGATGCCAGCTGTGGTCTGATTTAAAACCAGCGTGCAGCCACTTGGTAAATTGACAAGGTTGCCCAGGCTTCATTAAATCATCTCCAAGTGCTTCGTTCTTAAGTAATATTGAAACAGCTTGTATCTCAATGAAGGCTGGACAGTGGCAATGCTGCAGGCAAAGGAAGGACTCTGAGGCTCCAAAGCTAAGGTGTGGCATCCTTTGAAGTACACATCAAATCAGTCATTTACTTTGAGATCTGGGAGTGCTTCTGGATGCTCTATAGACAGAAAAGTCTTGCACATAGCTTTATTCCTTCTTCAGGATGGTTTGGAGACTCTTTCCCACATGGAGATGATGTCCCAGACTCAGTTAGCCTCCATGTTGTATCTAGACAGCTGATGCATAACATTTCTCAGCAGTAAGTCATGAGACTGTTAGAAATGCCACTGCTGCTGTTGAATCCTGTGGCATGTATCTTAAGCAAATATGACTAACTTCAAGCTGCTGCTCAAGGTTTCTGTTGGAAGGCTTATCAAGATCAGTTTCTTTAAGTCCTCAGTATGTATGTAAAGCTTGAGGACAGAGAACAAAGTAGGTGCTTTTCTACTTCTGGAATTGCATTATTTTTTTACCATAAGATGAAGTAAGTGGTACAGAAATTGCATATGGCCAATCCATGCATGGGTTGTAGGTGATCTATGGGGCATGTTCATCTGTTACCTAATGGCTGTCACAGGACTGTCAGAAGCACAGTGCAGGTTGGCATCCAAAAACCTACCTGCAAGAGGAAGAAGCTGTGTGATGCTATTAAGGCTCAGATCACCGGTGGCACACTCAGCCCTGCTTTACCACACAGGAGAGCAGCAGGGCCCCAGAGTAACCTATGAATCACACAGGTCAGCCACCTACTTTGCTGTCATCCCTGTGGTGCCTACCTAGAGCTGAGCTGGTTGTGTGCAGGTTGCAAAAGGTGGAACAGCACTGGGAGTCCACTCGCTGTACATGAGGCTGAATGCTGACTGCTAAAGGGTATTTCACAGTATAAAGTAATTAATAGTGAGTGGTAGACTCCTGAGCTGTTTCACTAGAAGTCTCAGTTTGCACGACGACTCAGTTTCTAATTCTGACCCCAGCTGTTTTCATTCAATTTATAGCATAATTCTTCAGAAAGATCAGGAGAACAACTTTCAAAGACAATATATCAGCACCGTGGGATGCCACCAAAAAGAGGAGAAACATTTTAACATATTTGTGAGGGCTTAGTCACTCCTTCTCTGCTTGTCCTGCAGGCAGGGCTGTGTCACAGTCCTACAACAGAATGCCCTGTGAGATGACAGGGGCTTCAAAACACTTCTCAAATATTCTGAAGATGCAAAGATGCAACCTGAATACTTGAAATATTCCTCATTCTGGGAAATTTGGAGCTTAGAACATCTGAGCAGCTGAAATTCCCCAGAATGCAGTCCTTCCATCTATAATTTCAATTAAATGTAGCTCAATTAGTGTTCACCGCTTAATTTCCTGATTGCTTTCTGATAGGCAGAAAGATTTCCCTAAACATTGCTCAGAAGTTTCCAACCTATTATTTCTGCAACTTCTGTCAGCGATTCTTGGGTAATTACAGAGATGGGCCTGAACATAAAAGAGATCCGAAGGCCTTCAGATATTTGGAACACGCAGACCTGATTCTGAATTCGAAAGACTCAAACTGCTCCACTTCAATGCTATGTTTGTCAAGCTTAGATTATGAACAGTCAGTCAAAGTGATATAAAATCAAAAATAAGTTACCAAGGAATGCCACAGGACAACAGCTTCTATAGTGTATTTAGGAATTTACTGATGAAAAAAGTCCACATGGGAATTCCATGAAATTACACTGTAACAATAATTTATTATTTAATCAAAGTTTCAGTGCTGACAAATAAGCTGAATGTGCTGGACTCAATGTAATCACCTCAGGAATTTACAGCCGAAAGGATCATCTCTGTCCCATGGCAGCCTTTGCACTGACTGGGGATCCACAGCTGTGAAGCATGAGATTGCACTGCCTGGTCCTGTTGGACCTACTGGACTCTCCTGGAGATGCCAGGTTTTGCCCATAGGTCCTTCTTTATGCTGTGATCAGCCCCTATCACAAAACCAGGATGCTTTTCTTTTCCAGAAGGCATATAACCTAAGCTCCTCTCAGTAATGGCCAGACATGTGCTCATCTATGGGCCCAACCTGCGGCCACAATGGTAAGAATGGTTTCTCCACACCACTGGTGTCCCCTCCAAGCTAAAATGGGGAGTTCTTGTGAACTGCAGAGTAGCTGTGCATTACACACTTCACACAAAGAGATTTTCTGATACTTTGCCCTCTCAGTCACTGTTTAAAGGCATTTGACAGGGACACGAAGCAGTGAAATGCCTTCTGAAATATAACATCTCTGTGAAAGCTCAAAATTCAATTCTATTTTTACAAAGCAACAGGGGTCAAGTATGGTTATAATAACTAACAACATGTGTGTTGTTTAATCTTCAAAGAAAGTATTACCTTTAGAGGTCCATAATTTACTCAGTAAATATTTTTTCTCTTACTTCAAAAGGAAGCAATAATTAGATTATCCCTGCACTCAGAGTAACGTTTAATTTGTACATACTTTCAGAGCAACACAGTTTTCTGCGTACAATAGCAAAATCGTTCTTTTCAACTCTTGTCTGTATGCAGCCAGTGTTTAAAGTTGTAATTTAATACCCAGAGGAAAGACACAGCAGTTTATGAGATGCAAACGCACAGAGGTTTTCCAAGCCAACATGCCCTGCTGTCCAGTTGTCACAAGAGTGCAGTCATGGCCTGAAGCCACCTGCTCCTGCCTCCTACTTCTCATTATACCTGAGACCCTTCTCAAATCATTTGTCCTGTTATCCTGTTATTAGTTGGTTAGATTGTTTGGGTTTTTTTCCCCACTCAGGGATAATTTTATGGATTCATGACTGTTGTTACAGGACAGAAAGTGTTGGGTGTGATTATGGCCCCATACAGCACCCTGCCCCAGCCCACCAATGGAGCTTGGCCCCAGGGGACCAGAGCTTCTTGGCCTTCAGAGAGCTCTGTCCTACTCCTGTCTCTGGGGAGAGAGCTTTCTGGGCACAAGCAGGGTGGAAAACAGCAGGGATAACTCCTGCCTCCCTCTGTGGTTGTGTTCTAAGAGCTTTCACCCAAATATCCTGCTGCAGGGTGCTGTGCTGGGTACGAGAAGGGCCACGTTGTCAGTGGGTCACAGTCGGACCATGGCCATGAGGACTGCCTTCTCCTGGGGGCTGTAGATTTTCATTCTTGGCAAAAAAAGGTCTTGAAGTCTAGCTTTGTTGAGCAGTCCAGCACCATCACAGTGAGACATCCAGCCCAGTGCATCATTCAGTGTAGAGAGAGAGATGTGTATCTAGAAAAAAGCTAGATAGAATGTGGCGAAAAATGAGAATGGGGCTTCCCTTGCTAAGATAGTCACCAAAATATATTGTTTTTCCATTAGCTGTATCAGCAACAGTAAGCATTAATCCACGTTCCCTTAGGATTTAAATAATGGGGAGCACACCTTGCTAAAACATATGCTTGGTGACTGCTGATAACATATGGGAACTAGAGAGATAGGAAATACACCAAGGAAATGCCTTTTTGCTGTTGGTATTTTCATAACTGCCCCTAGGATAGTTGTTGCAAGAGCAGGGTTGAAAAACACTCCTATTCATTTTCTGAAGCATGAGAGGTTCTTAAACATAAACAAAAAAGGGGTAATGGGCTTCTGCCTAGCCTTTGAAAAAGAGCAAGTCTGCTTTAACGTGACTTAGCTTGAGCATTATTATACATTTTAATGAGGTAATACATGTGGAGGGGTCAAGTAGAGCAAGGACTCATTCTGTTCCCATCAACTCCGTCACTACGCTGCTAAAATGAACGTAATCTGATGGCCACAGTTTGAATAAAATATGTAGTCTAAGATTCTCTATTGAATATTCCAAGTCAGGGGAGTCTGTTAAGCATTGTTGCCATGGGAACCACATGAAGGTTGGTTAATTAAGGCCTGAGCAGATGCCGTGTAGTATGTAGTGTCATTTGTGCTTTCTACTTGTAATTAATATGCATGTGTGTCTGTGCCTGCATGTGTGTGGGTGAAAAACAAAGGAAAAGAAAGCTATCCACCTTAATTTATGCTATGGGTAAAAGGAATTGTTGATATACAAAAAGTGATGCTCCTCTACATGCTGAAAGCACAAATAGTAATAATAATAAAAAAAGACTGTTAAAATCAGCATGTATCTGGGTCGTCATACTTCACACTTTTTTGTGCCAAAATCAAACACACAAGCTTCCCTCCCGCTTCCTACAAAATCCAGGAATTCAGAAGAGCTGGTTCACCTGTGAAATAGATCAAGATTAAAGAGTAGCTTTTAATGCTGGCTGAAAAAGCTCAGATGTGTCATAGCTTTTGGGGGCATTTATACGTATACATAAATTTAAGCATGCAAAGAGAGAAGGGAAGCTTAAGCAAGTGTATATGCATGCAGGTCTTAGGGCTCCTTGCTGTCTGTGGGGTACTACTGTGCTCAAAAGAAGTACCAAAAAATCATTCTCAAACCTTCTCCCTCCCCCTTTGCTCAATGAGGTTTGCTATATGCCTATACGACAGCTTGAGATTGCTAAGACAGCACTGAATTCTTTCCTCTTTGCCTAAGAGTGAGGGAACACTGCCCAGTTATCTGATGCTTCAGGACATGCATTGAGCTTCACAGTGTCTGTTACCTGGGAGAAAGAGGACACTCATGGAAAAGGCTCCGTCCAGAGATTAAGGTCAACAGTGGTCATCGTTTCTTCCACCACCACTCCTGTTTCCACCACTCACTGCCACTGCATGGGGAGATGGACTGTCTGCAATATTTGAAGCTTCACCCAAAAGCATGGGGGAGAAAACAAACGGTGAGCTGTGCAATGGAAAAAAATGTGACTTGAGCATCATCGTTTGAGCTTCTAGGAAGTGTTGGTACAGTGCTCTGGGGTAGCTGTGGCTGACTGGTGAATACCTGCTTGTACTGGGACCAAAGTTGGTTGAAAAAGAAATGCAAAAATTGCTCACAGTCTTCCCCAAGTGCATTTCATTGAAAAAGAGCAGTCAGGTCCTCAGAACTGCACGTGCTGCGTACAGTAAAAGGAAAATCTTTGCAATGTTTCCAGTTGAAATTTTGCAAAAGCCTCAGGGCTCTGTGTTTTAAGGGGACAAGTATCCAGATTTTCTTAATAAAAACACATGTATGTAGCTGCATCTTTTAGCATTAAGGCAAAATTAAGCATTTTCATTTAAAGAAGTAGAGCACAAGCACAAAGACAGTAACTTGCTGAGAGCTATTAATTAAAATATGTCCATGGCACAATTCATATCCTGGATCCTACTTTTTAAAGTGATTTTCTAAGCATTCTTGGTGAAATTTCATATCACAGTCTACTGCTCACATGACAATCAGATACTTGAAAAACTTACTATTTTTTTAAATACAATTAGTTGTAGTGTAAAAATCTCTGAATCATCTTTTTGACCAAGGAATGAAAAATGATGGATGGATGGTTCTTTTTTTTTTTTTCCCAACTGTGAGAAGTAATAGCCAGTCTAATGAATGCTGAAGCACGTCTCTTTCCCAGGTGCTCAATCCTCTTTCTCTTTCCAATTTGCCTGCTAAATCTGCTGCACTTTCTGCTCATTTCTTAATATTCAAGGATTATCTCAGATGCTCTCCTGGGAAATGTGGCTTCCTTAGGGTTATGGAAATAATTAGAAAAGATTACAGCTTGCTTTTTGAATGAGTCTAGATTTATTTGTGTTTTTCCTGTTGCTAATGAGAGGCTTGCTTATTCTCACTTTGGTTTTTGCAGAAAGAAAAGTACCACCTAATCCACAGTATGAAGAAAAAGAACTTTAAAAGAAGGCTGAAAAATTAAAGTGACTGAATGAATTTGATAAAATAGATAAAATTAAACTGAACACTGGTAACCTTTTCAATAGGAACGTCTGAAATAGACTGCAGATATTGATTCAGATGCCGTGTCAGTAGTATGTTCAATGAGCAGGACTGTCCACAGTTTTGTGACAAAATTCAGGTTGCAAATCTCTGCCCCAGTCCTGTAGCATTAAGCAAAAAACTCATACCTTTCCTCCGAGTACATGTAGACATGTCTACACGCTTTCTTAAAGCAAGTAAAATAGTTTCACCCAGAGCATACTTTCATAATATCCTACATCAAACTTTCCTTATACAGATTTAGTGTATTTAGTGACCATCTACTGGATTTCAATTAGATACTTAATTAGTTTTAGGTAGACTTAACTACCTTCCTGCCCCGTCCCTACTTAATTCTATGCATCTATATGTTGTTGGCTGATCTTACAGCTGTTTGCCATCTATCTCTATCAAGTTTATTTCCCCTTTTCAATAGTACTGCATAGCAAAACGTGGCTATGCTTTCACATTATTTACACAGAAACCCACCTGCAATTCTTCATTAGATTACCTTCCCCACATACTGTTCTCCCTTCCCAGTGCCCTTAGTTGTCTGTCTTCCTTAGCGAAATTTGAAATTAGTCTTGAAATGGTCTTTTGTATCTGACAGCTATTGGATTATGCCTGCACAAACCAACACCATTAAGTGCCTTCACCTAGATATAAATCAACTAGCTTGGACGCTACAAAAAATGCAGCCATGGAAACCCCAAGCTCTGCATGTGCTAAAATCTTTGGCAGGGAAAATGACCTGCAGTGATTGCCATACAGATGTTTCTAAGATGTTTGTGGTATCCAAGCCAACTTCAGGAAACAGAGCTTGGGTACTGTTAAGGAGTTTTGCATCTTCTAGGACAAAAAAGCCCAAGGTCTCTCAGGGACTGTTTAGTGCTAAAACATTGTCAAATAGGGCAAGAACAGAAACTCATGTTCTACATCAATGTCTTAATTTGTTTTCCTAGCCACTTAGAACAGAACTTAACTACACAACCTCTTTAGCAAAGTGTTCAGTGTGATCTCTCGTGCAGTTCTTCAAACTACATTGGTCAGGGGTTCATCAACAAAGACAAATGTAAAATCTTGCATCTGGGTGACCTTAAAAAATAGCCGTTGGCTCTAGTGGGCCAGCTGAAGCTGTGTCAGCAGTGTGCCCTTACAGCACAGAAGCTTGAGCTTCAAATTCAACAACGTTATCAACGGGTCAAGGGAAGCAAATATATTCCTGCACTAAGTACTTCTGATGTAGATCAAGAATGGTGGATCTATCTTGGAGTCCCAGTACAAGAACTTATCAGGAAACTGGAGATTGGAGCCCACGGGAGGATGGAGAGGATGTCATACACAGAGAGAGCAGAGCAACCAGGGTGGCTTGGCCCACTAGAAAGAGTGCTGCACTGGAACCTTTCTGCTGCCTTCACCTGGCGAATGAGGGATGCAGAGAAGATGAAGACAGACTTCTCTCAGAGATTTACAGCGGAAGGACAGCAAGAAGAACATGAAAATAGCAGCAAGAAGAATTTCTACTATGTTTAAAGAAAAAGCATTGCAACGTGTTGAGATGGGAGGGAGGATGTGTGCCAGGACATGAGCAGAGAGGCAGAGGCACAGCTATTCAAGAACGCTACTAGGCTGATACAATGTGAACATAGTTCTGCTTTGAGGGAACCAAACACTTCTAGAGATCTCTTTCAACAGGTCACCCACTGATTTTATAGGAATTACTACCACATCTATCCTGCCCCATCCTGTCTACCAGCCTATAAAAGCTTTATTGTCTGTATTGCTCTTCTGGTGCCTTGGCATATCGTTTGTTTTTTACCACCTCCTTCATTCCGGCTCTGACTTGGAAAGCATACAACAGAATTTATTACTGTGAACAGAAAGTTTCTAGTCCTTTTTCAATTTCCATATTATGACATTACTCAAAGTGTTTTTTTACCGATAGTATTTCTAGTGGAGTCTGTTCTTTCTTAACCTGGATTTTATTACACAGGTATTGTTCTCTGGACAATATGTAACTGTGTTACTTTGGGCACAACATTGAAAAAGGATTTTGCTTCTCTGTATTATTTTTGTTTCATCTTCAGTGTAGCTGATCTTCTGCAGGCAGTGGGCTCAGAAGATGCGTTGGAATACTTTTGCTTAAAATATTCTTCTTGGACTGAAGAACATAAGCCTTGGCTTCACATGACGTCTAGAAATAATACCTCAGGCAATGGAGGAACTGAAACATGATAAACATCAGTCTGCATTGTGTCAGTTTATCAAAGCTACAGAATAAAATACTAGCTAATATACAATTTGTTGCTGAAAGCCTGTGATCTTAATAGGCATTTTTGCACATAAGCATATGATATAACCTCAAAGTAATTTGTATCCCTTTTTTTATCATTTGAATCCAGCTAATTATCTTTTTTTTTTTTTTTTTTTTTTTTTTTTTTTTTTTTTAATGTGGAGGATTCAGTTTCAAGTTCTTTCACTTGCACTGATTCAAGTGCAAATTTAAGGTTACTTTTTACATTTTATTTTATTTTTCTTAAGCTTTTTAAAAAGGCCAGTTAAAGAAAAGGGAAGACTTGCATTGGCTTCAGTGGAATCAAGCCAAATACCATTGGGAACATCTGGGAAAGGTACCAGCCAGGCACACACAGCTGTTCCTTTACTTACCAGGGACAGAAGCACCAGTGGAGGAAAAGCCACTGTCTCACCACATGGTGTGTGGTCTGCAAGGGCGACCACCAGGGTGTGGAGAAGAGTCCAAGGAGGCCATGTAATGGACTTCCAGTACCTGAGAGGGCCTTCAGGAAAGCTGGGGAGGGATATTTTATACTGACAAAGACTCCAGTGTTTGGATACTGCTTTGTTCATGGCTGATGACATAAGGACAGACCGTAAGGGCAGATATAGCTGATTTGTAAATTATTGCAGAGAAGAGATCGTGTGTGTTATGGCAGACTGAGAACAATTGGGAAAATTTCTTGGAAGATCATGCTACCTCTGATATTCCTGGTCATAGAGGGCAGGATGTCAGGACTGCAGTGACTTGAGATGACGTATTGTTTTCAATTTTCAATATGTCTTTTTCTCATTAATTGTGAAAATTGTTTTTTTCAGCCTTGCTAAATGAGAAAGAGAAGGCTGAAAGAGGCATACCTGCCATCTGTCACATCTGAGGATGATATACCCATTTGTTCTGTTTTTTAAAAGCCACTGCTTCTTTTGATATTCCTATACCAGGATGAGTGACTTTCCTTGTTGACAGCCAAGAAAAATGATTTGGAAAAAGCAAATGACAAACTTTGAAGATTCCTGATAGCCAAAGCTGCTCACCTCTCCCCTCCAAGCCCAAGTGGATTAAAGATGTGAGAAAGAAGGATGGAAAATGGCTTAGTGTTGGGGTCCCATTCAACTCTGCATATTCTAGTGAGAACCCAGGGACCTCACGTGCTCTGTGGCTGCAGTAGGATTCCTGACTTGTCATAGTGCTTCTCATAACACAGGACCACTTTCTTCTTCTGGTACACAATGCTTTGTACCAGAAAACCAAGGGCCCAGGATATTTGTAATGGTGTTGCCAAGGCCAACAAAGAGCTAACAGACAGAAATCCTTCTGGGACATGCTTACTGTATGCATATCTCAAGACCCTCCTGTCTGGCATGGAGACTACAGTTATTTTTCAGGAAGCACCAAGATAAGGCACACTCTGGGAAACAATGAACTCTAAGTCCAGACTGAGGAACTGCAGTTTTGCCATTTCACATTTAATTTGTGTAGAGGGAATATGTGTAACCATTTAAAAAACAAACAAACAAGGGCTTGCAGCAAACATCAGGCCTCCTGTATGTCCATCAGCTGCAAGAGTTTCAACCTGTTACTTGCAAGGGTTGGCACTTTTGGCTGTGATGTTCACCATTTTGCTGATTTAGATCAGTATTTCTTTGGGTCCACTGGTTGTGCTGGCAGTGAGAAGGCAGGAAGTTTCAAATGCATCACTATCTGTTTGTCAGTCTCTTTATCTGAGTATTAATCAAAGTCTAACCACATGTGGACCTTCTTGGCAGAACATACTTCACTAAGCTGCTGTGGAGCCTTTTTCATGCTGGTGTAACTTGTATCATGCTTGTATCTTTAACCTCAAAGAATTCATCCAGAAGCCTGGAATGGCCAAGGATGACAGGGACCTCTGGGTCTGTATGGCCCAGCCTCTAATCAAGCAAACACCAGACCAGGGTGCCCAGGGTCATGTCCAGGTGGCTCTTAAAGATCTCCAAGGAGGAGGCTCTACAGCCTCCTAGGTCAACTTGTGCCACTGCACCCTTACTGTACGTGTCTCCTGCTGTCCGGGAAGAACATCTTGTGATTCAGTCTGTGCTCATTGTCTCTTGTCCTAACACTGACCACCACTGAAATAAGTCTGTCTCTGCACTCTCCTCTCAAGAGTTCGTGGACATTGATGAGATCACTTGGAGCCTCCTCTCATCCAGGCTGAATAGTTCCAGTTCTCTCAGCCTCTAATCATAGAAAAGATGCTCCATTTCCTTTGTGGCCCTCCATTGTGCTCTCTGCAGTTACATTCATGCCACTCTTGTACTGAGGAGCCCAGAACAGGCACAGCGCTCCAGCTGTGAATGCCAATCTAATACGCCATTCCTCAAGCTACCTCCTGTCACCCCGTGGGAAAAGCATGCAAGAGCAGTCAAGTATCTCAGCAGACAGCTGTGTAGCTTTCACTCAGTAGGATCTTGCTTGGGGAATTCATCCAGTCTGCAGAAAAAAAAAAAAAGAAAAAAAAATTAATGGTAATTGTTTCTGTTTCAGCAGTTCTCGGTTTTGTTGCCTTTGAACTGTGTCTCGAAACAAATACCTTTCTTCTTTATTTTCCTCTTGGGACTGTCAGGAGGTCTGCTTTCAGGTGGTTTAATGAGAAACAAGCCTGTGTCGACAGTATTTAAGGAACATGATTAATTGCTAGAGTAAAGGGCTGCAGCATGCCTCCACATAACATCTACACAATCAGTCAGGGCCAGGACTATGTCCCCTCAGCAGTGAGATTGTTACCTGATACAAAAGGAAGCCCCAGTTTCCCCACACCAGAACCTAAGCCATGTCACTGCAAATGGGCAGTTTTGGCCGTGTTTGGTCCCATCTCACAACCCTCTTTTTCAGACTTGCCACCTGAATGTTCCTTTGCCTTGCAGCCTTATGGCTGTAGCTGCATCTTTAGAGTCCAAGGGAGGGTGCACCAAGTGCTTTGCAGCAGCCTAGCCAAAAGGAAGTGGGAAGTAGTTCACAGAGTAGGCAAGGTCTTTTTTGGCAATTCCAGCTCAGCTGAAGGGCAGAAGAGGAGGCTCTGATCAAGGGCTACGCGTGTTTGTGTGTAAAGGGATGAGCTCAGTAGTTCATGATCGCTGATCACTAAGGCTGTGTATTGCTTGGGGCTGGGATCATCTATGTTCACTGCAGCAGAGCCTGCCAAAGCCTCACAAATAGTACCAATTCAATAAAAAAAGCTTAGCATCAGTTTGCCTTCCTCACCAATGTAGCTTGTAAGGCTCCAAAATCCTGAAAAATTTTAACTGCAGCCTAATCACCATAGGCCTTCAGGGCATTTCTTCTGCTTTTTTTAATGCGTACTTTTTCTTGATATTCCTGAACGGGGGATATCCTGTGTGAGCCTTGGGAAGGTTCCTTGATAATTCAGAGGCCTCCTTCTTCCAGGAACCACTCCGGTAAATCCATAATGAAGGTTCTCTGCATGCCAGAAACTGAGTCAAATGTGCTGGGACGTGTTGGCTGGGACGGACCATTTTTCTGACACATCTCTTTGTAGCATGTGTGCTTGTTCCATACTTCTGAATGTTCTCTCCGTGTAGGTGAGTGTTCTTCAGATCCACTTCCTACTTTGATCCCTCATGTGGCATCGTGGCAAAAGAGGTTAGTGTTTGTGCTTTCTTGTCAGTCTAGAAGATGAATGTTACGGTTTGTTTTCCTGGATAAAATCTGTGGTGGCCCAGAGTTTGTCAGCAGAGTCCAAGTCCACACTATTGCATGAAAGGGAATGCCCTGAGCTGGCTATGGAGTGGGCTCCTTGTTTTGCAAATCAGTTTCCAGCCCCTCAGGCCACGCCAGGTTTTCTCTAGCTCAAGGAATGAGCTGCTGAAACCAAAAGTGTACCTCTGTGCTGCTCTGGGAGTTGGGACTAAATCAGACCAGCACTTTGCAGACAAGAACTCCCAGACAAGGCAGACAGACAGAGAAAATTGTAATATCCCCTGGTAAAACTGGAGAGAGACACGTCAAGGGCAAAACCTCTGTCCCACATATTATCGGGTCAACATATGGGAACGGGACATGAAATTTTACTCATACCATACTCACATTTAATTTTACTAAGGCTGGTTTGAAGTAATTCAGTTGTTGCCACTACACATATCTCTGCTTAAGAAAAAGCAAGCAAACAAACAAAACAACAAAAAACCCACAAAAAACAGCAGATTTGAGAAGTTTCTCTGTTATTCACAACTGATTCCTGAATAGGCAGCAGGAGGTGGTGCCTAAAATGAATCATCATGGCCAGCATGAATTGTGGAAATGCATTGAAAAAATTGCTACTGAAAGGGCAGTATTTCTTCTCCTGCCAGTACTGGTATTCACAGCAGGAGCAGTTGTGAAGGAAATTATGCACTGTGAGAAAGGGAAGAAAAAGCAAGCACTGTTGTTGAGTAAACAATGTGACCAGTTCACCGTGTGTCCAAGTTCTGCTGGATTATTGCATGGCATTTTAAAATGTGTAGCAAATGCTGTTGCAGCAGGCAGGAAGTTGTTCAGAGCCAGCTGCAGAGCTTGCTTCATCCACTAGACCTTCATTTTTAGGGCTTAGACCTGCAGTTGTGATTGCAATGTACTTGTACCTGATTTCCGTCACCTGACTGTATCATGTATGGGGTTATTTACACTTTGGGGACAAACAGCTTCTCTCTGTAAAACATGACAGATCAGATTGGTGAGGTTTTGCACTGATGCTCTTCTTTCACTGCTCTTGCACTACAAGAAGCTCAGAGCAAAACCTTGAATATATATATTACATATATATATATAAATATATATATATATTATATTATGAAGTAAATGCCCCTTGTAAATTCTATGGCATGCTTTAAAGCTTTGATTACTCATCCCACCCTGAGCTGAGATACTACTGATCCTTGCAGAAAAAAAAGGAAGACTTTGAAGTCTACCAACATTGGCATGTCATTGAGTAGATGAGCCTTAAAGGGAAGTGCAAGCTCTTCTTTCTGATAGAAGGCTGGCATGTCCCTACAGATTATTATTTTTTTTCCAGATCACTTCAGTTTCTGTCTGGCAACTTGCAGCTTGTGAAGCACTGCAAGGTAAATATAGCCATGCTGTGTGGCATTAGGACTGTGCCCGTCACCTCTGTGCGTGTCCTCCAAGCTTCATGCTCCCAGTCTGAGAAATCAGCAAACTTCAGAGCAGATGAAGGATGAACCTGTAAGGGCAGATCTGCAACCAGCCTGAACTGGAGCATCTCCAGCATAGTGGAGAAAGACGTTATGCTGATTTACACCCTTTGAGACTCGCCCAAGGTAATGGCATGCTCTTCTCTGACTTCAATAGAAGCAAGCACTGGTGCTGGGAGAGAGGCTTCCTTCCACTAGAGAAATAACACAGCTGTAGACGAAGTCCAAGGGAGTGAAGCATCAAAAGCTGCCTCAACAGCGGTGGTTAGGTTTAAACAATATGCACACCTTTAATGTGCCTAAGAGACAGGGTTCAGATGTGCGAGCCCATCTTTTGTGTCTTACGCCAAGAAAACAGATGTGTGAGTTGTTCCCTAATTGCCACAGGCAGTGTCACATGACTAACTCAGCATCTCCCAACACCGGGCATCTGCCTAGGTGTGTGATGAGCAGTGGGAGGAAATCGTCTGGGTACATACATTCCTTGTGGTAAGGCAAATTTAGGTCTGCAAAGCCAATGACTAGCAAATATCAAGTGCTTGACACAGACCTCTAAATTACAAAATCACAGCACTTGAAGTGCCTTGATAACCTATTACAGAGTTTGGATGGAAGGGGAACATCGGCAAATGTGCTTGCAAATAGGGTGTACTGTTGAAAATCCCTCTCAGAGGCACTGACAAAGAGAAGCTTCTGCTTAAGGAGTAATGTTAAAAACAGGAAACCAGTCTCTCTGTGCAGGTTGTTTTGTGTTTTTCAATTACTGTGAAATCAGTGTGGGAGTACCTGAGGGTAGTACTGCCCGCTGGCACAGAGTGGAAGGGAGAGGGCATGCTCAGAGCAAACTACCTTGTAGACCATTAAACTCACTTTTTTTTCTTTTTAAGGAAATGTCTCAACACTAATGTTGGAACTGTAGCATTCTCCTCGTATTCCCTTGCAATTTGTTGTCCCTAAATTGCTCAGCAAGGTGCTCATCCTTCAGGGAATGCTCCTGCTGCCTTTCAGTGTTCCGTGGTACCCTGCACAGATCTGCTGTTGACCTCCTTGTTTCTCCCTGCCTCTTATCTCTGGGCAGTCCCTGCCTGGAGCATAAATCTAACCCTGTCATCTCTATGGTGTCATCTCCTGAACTACAGCTGTGCTCATCTCCTTCAGTTCAAACCGCAATTTTGGTGAGACCTTTCTGAAACCCTTTTCTTTCTCTCTTGTCCTACAGAAACTGGACAAGTGCTGGAGTGCTAGGACCAGTGTAGGTGACGCTAATCAGCACTACCTTGTTGCTTTTCTGCATCCAACAGCTGTTTTGTCTGCCTTTCATTTTTGTATTTGGTTGGTCAGGTCTCTGGGGTGAGCCTTGTCTCTGTTAGCTGCACCGAATGATTTCTCCTTTCAGGGTTGCAGCTAACAAATGCTACAATAGCACAAATAAATGTACTTGAAATGTGGGTACCTAAATCCAACATTAAAGTCTCTGTGAGAAGATTTGTTGATCTATATTTGCCTAAGAGACAATGTGCTTTTGACTCAAAACTATTCCTGAAAACAGCTGGTTTCTACAGCAAGTATTATTTGGTCACAGGCTTATGGGAAAAAATAGCTCACCTCACTGCAAGAATAAAGATAAATGCCTTCCCCTTGCCTTTTTCAGAGCTCAAAAAAGCCAGATTTATATCCACAGATCAAAAAGATACCCTATGTGATCGAGCAGATGATTTCTTACTTGTTTTCAGTCTAATAAAACTGACTTGGACTGTCATGCAGGATTGGAGATGTCTGACTGATGGTCTCAAGGAGACAGTAGCTGGCTGGGTAGACTTTGGGCCATTTTTCCAATGACATTCTATCTCTTGTGATTTATTTTATAAGTGAATGTAGCAGTGCCTTTACAGAGTTTCTGCAAAGGCTTGCTTTATGTGCATATCTGCTTGCTCCTCTGTGTTAGAGGCCTCACAAGCATGTTTTGCAAGACAGAAAGAACAGCCTTTTAGGTGGGGATGTGCTTACACTCAAGGGGAGCTTTAGGAGCTGAGAATGGAGTTGAGGAACAGAGAAGAGGAAAGTGGCTGCTGGACAGATGTCTGATTGTGGCCATACACCAGAGGCTGCATGTTAAAAGGTTGGCATCCAGATATCCACATCCCATTGGATGCAGCAGCTGCATCTCCTAGGAGCTAGGTGCTGGGCATTAAAGACATCTGGGTAGATGCCACCACAGCTGCATTGTTTCTTGCATAGATGGCTCATTACCAGTCTTGCTTATAATATTGCTTCCTGAAGGAGCACAAACAGCTCTCCCTTTTCTAAATAAGCAAAGCAGCTGCTTGTGTTCCTGCCCTGCCACACTACTGCCTTTCCGGCACTAGATTACCATGAGCAAGTCAAGGGGACACTTGTGAAGAAGCAGACTGCTGCTGTTCAAAGGCTGCCATCAGCCAGTGGTATCTTGAGATAGAGGGGAGACCACAAAGCAAAGCTCATTGAAGGAAAGGGGTGAGTGTGATCAAAACATCCTCTGAGAATGCATTTCATGGCCCTCCTCCTGTGGCCATGTGAGTGCCTCCTCTGCTGTGCCACTTGCATACCCTTCTCAGAGCTCTGATCAGGGAGTCAGCTCTTCCACACAACAGTCAAACAGATGAACTACAGCCCTCTAGCACCTGCACACTCGGTGCTCCCAGCCCTGTCATTTTGGCTTGTTCAGCACTTTCTCCTTTAAGCCTGTTTTATAATGTCTTTGTGGGTGATAGGAAAGTAACTCTCATATATTTGTTGTAACTCTGATTCTGTAAAGGCATGTGCAGGGCTGACAGAGAGATGGCACAATGAAGATGTCCCATAGGAGACTTTCTTGGTCCACATTCTTTTTAAAGGAGATGCCTTTATTTCTTTATTTTGGGTGAAGACTTGCAGTTTTTTTTATAAAGACATTGCAGTGCCTTTGTTTAGGTAGCAGTGTTGTTGTTTTTTTCCCTTCTCCTTCCCCTCCCCCCCCCCCCCCCCCCCCCCCAATTCTTCATAAAGGCATTACAGTTCTCACACTTCATTTTTCATATCTTCCCTCATCAAATTACTACAGCTCTTGGGGTCCTGAACAAATGAGAGTAATCACTCACTCTAATTAAATGTTCCATATTTTATTACACACTGCATGCAATCTGCAGCACAGAGGTCTCACACGAGGCCCACTTCATAGGAGGTATCTTCATATCTCTCACACACACACCTGAGAGCAGAGATTTACATTGCAGTGGTGGCACTCAGTGTCACTTGAATCAGCAGCTGCCAGGATTGGCTTCATCTGCTTCTGGGGCTGAGTGAACAGAAGATGGCATACATTCAGCAGTGAGAGCAGACAGCACTTCTTACCATGATGGAGGTAGTAACACCTCTGCAGGTGAGAAGCCTCTGCAGCCTACCGTGTATTACTGGCATCCCTCAGGTGGAGTTTGAAGAACTCTAAAAGGGAGCTCTGTTTCCTGCCCAGGGATCCGTCAGCCAGGCTGGACAATTATAATTGCCCATGTAAGTCTCTGAAAGCTGTCGGGAGCACGGCATTAAATTGTATCCCTGGAAAGGGTTTGTGTTCTCCACTTTCAAAATTGAAGTGTCGTTAGTAAATTTATTGGGGCAGTTTTCACTGTTGGAACATAAATTATTGAGAGGCCTGAAAGAACTAGCTCAGGAAAACCTGAGTAAGTGCCCACAGCCAGCAAGTCCTAAAGAAAGAAGGAAGAGTGATGTTAGCTATAACTGCTGTATCTATCTCCTGTCTTGGTCCTGGAGGACTTTGCAGGATTTGCTGGGAACTGATGCTGTTGATTCAGAGGAAATGAGCTCTTTCCCACATCTACTTATCTCTTTGGATATGATGTTCTTTGATTTCCAGGCCTGTTTCTTTTAATCCCTTGGGTAGGAAATAAGAAAGGAGAAACAATGTAAGAGCTGCTTGAAATATATTTATTGAAACCCTGATCTCCAGAGAGAGATAGTGGAAACTATGCAAGTCACCCTGGAAAAAAATAAAAAAGAATAATTTAATAAGCAGCAAAGCAGCAACAGAGCAGGAAGTTCAACAATAATAAAAAAAAAAAAAAAAAAAAAAAAAAAAAAAAAAAAAAAAAGAACCACAACTATAAAATTCAGAACTAAAACAAAGAAACCACATAAAGTACGTATTCCAGCACAGAAGAAGAAATAAAAAAAGGAAAGAACAACTGTAAAGGATATATATTAAAAATGACCTTAAACATAACAATGAATCTATACCACCAAACTTGGAGGCTGTCTGGGACCTATATTTTGAGACATCAGCACATTAAAAGCCGGATATTGTCTCTGAAACCTGAGCTGGGGGCTGTGTACTCGGACAACTGTGTCCACATCGTTGCTCCTGAGTTTCTGTGCTCTAGAGAGTCTGAGCCCTTTCCTCTTTGTGTGCTGCCCAAGTTCCCAGTCCTTTGCAAGGCAGTAGACAGTCACGATGCAATTACCACGGGAGGCTAGAGCTGCGGGTTGCCAGTCCTGTTAACAAGCTGGTTTCCCATGATACTGAATAGAGCAGTCCTGAGGACAGGGCTGAACCATCCTCAGGGGGCTGCGGGACTGTGGGCAGCTTGCTGCCTCCCCCACATGTGCTTTTATATTCCTGCACATAAAATACACACACAGGCATATATAAGCAAATATATATATATATGCATGTGTAGGCATATATATATATGTATGAAGTGTTATGCTCTTGGCTTTCTTGATGCGTGATGCAATTTGTTTCTATTAATTGAAAAACAAATTGCACAGTTCATTTTAATTTTTGTTTGAAGTGCAGTAGCTCTCTTCAGATGAGCAATGACTTCCCAGGAGACACCACAGAGCTACTGGGTGTCCCCCCAGGTACTGCAGATTGCAGCAGCCATCAGATCAGACCATGCTCTGATCCCTCTCCTGCCTGAGCTAGCTCTGCCCAGAAGGGCTGCTACACTGCAGATAGGTGGCACAAAGGCAAATGGGTGCTGCCACACTTGGCTCAGAAGGGAACAGAGCTCAGCTACCTCCAGTGCTCACTGCCTCCTAGGAAGCAGTTTCTAAAGTCAGCCCAAGGGGGAAATGAACGACTTCACAACTGAGTTGCACACGTCAGTGCCACTGCCAATAACCCATCTCAGACAGAGACGGGGGTTAGTGTTGGGAAAGTTGCTGGCTCAGCAAGTAGTGACAGAATGCAAATTCTGACAGTCCATCCTCCTCTGAGGCATCTGAAAAATATGTTTTGAACAGATGTGACTCTTGTGAGAAATAGTTTTAATAAAGCCTCCAGCTTTGCAGCTCTTCTCTGCTTTGCTAAGCAGCCTGTGACACAGTCTGTCACATTTCCTTCTGTGGGACAAGCACCTGAAACCAGGATATTGTATTGGAAACCTGATCTACCTTATACAACAACCCTGTGAAATGCTTTCCAGAATAATAAAAGGGTAGTGAAGGTAAGGCAGTATAAATGGCACAACCAGTGCACAGGTATCTTTTCTCCTCTCTTTGTATCACAACACATGCACAGACAATAAGTTGTGTCAAAGAGCATAATCAAATTTATCGTTTCAATTAATCAAAACGTAGGAAATGCCAGAGTGCAGATTTCCTGTACGTTTCTGTTGAGCTTATATTTTATGCAGCATGATTTAGTTTTAAGAAACTCAATATTAATTTACCCATGAACCTATACCTCAGTAAGCACACAGTGAAGAGTCTCCTTAGTGAGCAATTATTCACTGTTTCATTCTGTCCTTGCTATTTAATATGAGGCTTTATATCTTACTTATTACTCATCCCTGTAAATCCTGCTGTGAGGACGAAGATATTAACTGCTCTATGGTTTTTTCTGTGGTACTTACTGTTATGAAGCTTGAATGTTTCATACAAATAAAGAGTATATCCTCCCCCTAGCTCTGCAGGATGATGGTGAGTTATTTCAGCTGGCAAGCTGAAACAGACTGATCAGGACCGTAAGTTCTCCCTAAGTTTAGATACTTAGTTTTGAGTATTGCTTAGACCCTGAGCCACTGATCCCATCTCTACCTTTCACCTGGTCCCTCTTTTTCCCAGTGGGTTGAGGGGATATAGCACAGATGGAAGGAAGGCTTTTTGGCTTCCATCTAGTGTCTGGGGCTTTCTGATCTACGCACCCTAGTCATGGCAGAAAAAGGAAGAACTCTCTTTGCACTTTCACTGGGCTCGGTCACTCAGCGCAGGAGATAGACTAGTACAGATGGACCAGGAATTTTGCAGGTGTGCAAATGTCGTGTGTGTGGGGCACAAGTCCTGTTTGAATAGTTCCCAAATCTTCAGCTGACAAATTCACTTAGTAGAGATTATTTTTTAAGCTAATGGTCAGGACAAATTTGGGAATGCAGGCAGTGAAGTGGTTTTATTTGGCTTGACAAATCTCTAAGTATCAGGGCACCCTGAGACACTCATAGCAAAGGCCACTGGAATGCTTTAAAAACGAAGCAACATGTCTTTCCTACCTTGCAGTTCGTAAGTGCCTGAACTCTATTTTTTTTTCTCCATCTGTAGAAACCAGCAGTACAGAAACTTGATGCGAACATCTAGCACACATAAAAACAAATACAAATGATCAACAATATAAGGAACTGCAAACAGGGTCTTAAAATGAGAGGTGTCTGGTAACCATAAGAATGGGTGGAGCTACCAGCCCTTGTAGTTACATTTAATTTCACCCATCTGAAGCAGGTTAGATGTGCTCTGCGTCCTTGCTACAAATCTTGCCACGCTGCTATATACGAGCTCCCAGTTGATGCTGAGCTGTGGGTACTCAGACAGATTTAATTCCTGGGGTGTACTCAGGCTGCTGGGGTTCACCAGCTGTTCATTGGATTGGGCCTGTAAGTGCACAGAGGGAAACATGTGCCTGCATGTGTATGCAAGTACATGTGCTTGTGCACAGATGACGGAGGTGTTTGCTGCATGACTGATCTCACATTGGAGCCATGGCTGTGCCCTGGTGTTCAACAAGATTCAGAACAGAGCCTGGCCCTGTAACCCCCAGCATTACTCAGGGGTGCAGTGTTGCTGCTAAGCTGAAATGAGCTGTGTACATCAGCAGGTGCTTGTTTGCCCAGTGACCAGACATAAGATGAGCTGCAGTGCCCATCTGCTCAGCCCCAGCTCCCGTTCAGTTAATGGGTAGGAGCAACTGCCCTTTGCAGGTACAGGGCAGGAGCTGTAGGGTACAGCAGCCCAGTCCTGAGAAATGAGGGAACATCTAGGCATGGGGAAGCAGCACTGTAAATGAATCTCTGCAAAGTAGTAGTGCTCCAGACTTCACATATGTCAGTAGAAGCTTTCTAAAAGGGCAGTTCCCACTCTTAAATGTCAGACTCAGTGACAGCACCGTTGTGACGATGTTAGTATAGGAAGGAAAATGCTTCATACTTTCCGTACAGAGGCATGAACCCTCATCTCTGATGTCTCACGAGAGTGTCACAGCCTATGTCCACACTCCAGGCTATGGGGAAAATGGCAGCACTCTCATTCTCTCCCCTGAGACTGCAGGGCAAAGGAACAGCTGTGCTGGGTCTGGCACAGAGCCACACTGCAGATTCTGACCAGGTAGCGACTGGGAGAAGAGTCTTTGTCAATATCCTCTAAATACCTTTTTAAGATAAAAATCTGTTTTTTTCCACAGGCAAAGAAAATTACTCGGCTTTATTCCTGGCACAGTGAATGCAAAAATAGCCTGGCCATAGTCTCAAGCTATAAACCTACAGCAAATAAGAAAAAAGAACTACTTTAAAGTAGATTTTTTTTTTTTAATATAAAGAGTCTACTTGGGATGGCCCCAAATGAAAGGGAATTGCTTTATCTAATCTTGCCAGGAAAAGCATTTCAGCACAGAGGAGCATGAAAGTGAATGCCTGACCCTCCTTGGAGGCCAGTTTCCATATGGGGTCAGGCAGAAACACAGCACCTGATGATGGCTGGAGATAAATCCTGGATAAAACACAGAGGCTGACTGAGAGTTCAGGCTTTGTGGTTTATTCTTGAGCCTTATCACTGCTGAAAGAAAACTGAAGTGATTATATAGTACTTTGAACTTAATGGAAAGAAGAAAGATAGTGAATGCCTGATTGCATCTCTTCTTGAAGCCATTCAAGTAAAGGCCATTGCCCAGTACACAGTTGCCAAGGCAGCTTTGACTGGCAGCTAGATAACTCAGCATCCTCTCTCTAGCCTTCCCTGGTAAAGATTAACCACATCATCTCACTTGCCTTCATACTTCTAGCAGGTTAGAACAAAAAGTATTGCACGTGCCTTCAGCACTTTTCCCATTGCCTTCAACCTGGATCCAGACCAGGCTGTAATGACAAGAGCGGGCTTCCAGAGAGGCTGGGAAATCCGACTCGTGAAGAACATGAATCAGAAGGTGGGCAATTTGACCTTCTTAGACTTCCATAAAAACGAGCTGTGTGCCATAGCAATTCCTAAATTCCTAAAGAGTAAATTTACCAAAAATAGATGAATTACTGTTTTTGTTTGGTTGTTTGTTTTTTTTTTTTTGTTTTTTTTTTTTTTAGGAGGCCGATGCCGTGGTGAGGTCTGAATTCTGATGCTGATTGCTTCTGATGGGCATGACATGGTATGTATGGGAATAACCAGAGATGTGTATGCGCTAGCTGTCTTGAGGGGCTGCAGGAAGAGGTCTGCCTGGGACCTGATGTAAGGACATGGATAGGAACAAGGGTAGTGAATTTTAGTCACTACTGTGTATAAGAATAAAACGAGTTGTCCCACAGGTTACATAGCTGTCACTGGTTCAGACCAGATGGACAACAAAATCACCATGATGGAACTTCGAAATTAATAATGAAGTTATAGTGGAGAGAAAGAAGATAAAGGACTGGACTATAAAGACTTGGTAATCATGATCAAATCACATCATCTTCCCTTTTCATGTTCTTCCAGGAGGGCCAGTTCAGCATCTAGCAGCATCACCCATCACTGGCATTCACTTCTCTGCTGAAAATGCTACAGATGGCCACGAGAGGTCTCCTCCACTGATCTCTGGAAAGATCATGCATGTCAAACAGAAGAATGCTGCTGGAAGAAAAGCAGACTGGAGCTTGAGTTGGACTCCAGGTCATTAAGAGCCAATGTGTGCAGGACTCGGGAAATGGGAAAGAATAGAATAGAATAGAACTTAGTGCTGGAGTATGCAGAGCATTTGTACTAAAGCTGATGCTTAGGCATATATCAGAGCTAATTGTTGGCAGCAGCAGTGGAAGTTTGAACCTGTCAAAGAGAAAGTGTGAATACACTTGCTTTCACAAAACAAACAAACAAACAAACAAACAAAATACATTTATCTTACTAACACTGCATTATCATACAAACATTGCATTGTACAATTTGCAGAAGACTTGACCTGGAACTGAGCTGCTGAGCTGCTGGTCAGCAATGCCCTCTTGTTGTCTGTTACAAAAGAATGGCAAAAAAAATCCCTGCACTGCTTACTTTTATAAATAGCTGAATTCAAGGGACTGGTAAGAAATATTTCTATTCTTCAGCTGCAGAAAAAATATAAAAAAGAGAGAGATTTATGGCCTGCATGTAGGTTAATCACATGCTTAGCCACAGGAATCAGGTACTTTTATGTGAATCCAACCAATCAGGAAGAGGCAGAAGAGGCAAAATTGTCCCTCATTCAGAAACAGAAAAATCACTTCCATAGGGTACATTCTAGGTCCACTCCCAGTAGTACTGAGATTAGTGGGAGTTTGCCTTGCTAAAAAGAAAGTGTGTCTGGGAACTGTTTAAGTACATCAACACTCTCTTTGAAGAGGGTGAGATACCATTTAATTTGTATGTCAGTGTGGCTGTTTTGTTGCATGTTTCTTATTGAATTCAGTATGTGACATACTCTGAAGTGTAGTTTCAGTGTGTGAAATCAGCATCAGCCCACTACCCCACACTCAAGGCCCAGAAAAGTCCCTGCATCTTCCCCAGTCCTCCATGTCCCCCACACGTTCCCTTCCACCTGCTTTCTTCCTTTTGGCTGTCTGGTGAAGCCCCCAGTGACCAGAAAAAGGGAAACATTAATCCTGTCTATAAGAAAAGGAGAAAGGAAGACCTGGGAAACTACAAACTGCTGAGCCTCACCTCTGTGCCTGGGAAGATCATGGAGCAGATCCTCCTAGGAGCTATGTTAAGGCACATACAAGACAAGGAGGTGATCAGAGACAGCCAGCATGGCTTTACCAAGAGCAGATCTTGCCTGACCAATCTCGAGGCCTTCTATGATAGTGACGGCTTTGGTAGATGAGAGAAGGGTGATAGACATCATCTACCTGGACTTCTGCAAAGCTTTTGACATGGTACCTCAGCACATCCTTCTCTCTGAATTGGAGAGGTATGGATCTGGAGTATGGACTGTTCAATGGATTAGGAACTGGCTGGCTGGATGCAGCCAAAGGCTGTGATTAATGGTTCTGTGTCAGGGTGGAGGCCGGTCACAAGCGGTGTCCCTCAGGTGCACATAGCAGGGGGTTGAAACCAGATGATCATTGTGGTCCTTTTCAACCCAGGCCATTCTATGATACTAGAATTCTTGTATCCTCACCTGCAAGTAGCTGGGTGCTACTGTCCAGGTGAGGCACACCAGCTATAGGCTGGAATGGGAGCTCTGAGCACTTTGCCTCCACCAGAGAAAATAATCTTCAGGGTTTCTCATTTCCTTACTAAACTGTGCTAAACAGGTATAAAAATCACCAGTTTGCCTGCTTTTTGGATGTCAGATTTAAGCATTCATCATGAATTTTAGTTATTAAAAGATGGAAATTCTTATAAAAGGTGGAAGGGTAATCTGTACGTGCGTGTGCATGTGTGTGCATAAATGGGTAAGAACAAATGATGGAATAGCTTCAAAACTGAGTTTAGACATGAAAACAAAGGTTTCTGGAGGCAAGGTGAAAGCAAAGCCCCAGTTCTGACTGTGCTGGATTTTGTGAAAATGTGGATACAGATCTAGATCCAGATTCAAAAACCCTGCTTCAATAATTAATTCAGAGAGGTTCACAGAGCAGCACTAAAACTGTGACTGCTTCCTCACAATGACCTTCACAGTCTGAAAGTCACACTTACACTTCCAGACGACATTCACAGATATGAACTCCCTGCAGTCAGTACTTACTAACCTTCAGAAAATTGGGTGTTTTGAAACTGCAGTGGCCCTGGGACCTTTTTGGTTAAGCAATGTATTTTAAGCACCCAAGATGTTTCAGAGTATTATTTGGTGGAGCACAAGCTACACCTCAGAACAAGAATCAGAAATACAAGAGCTGGTTAAAGCAACCTCACAAGTATTGTGGGGTGAAAAGTTGAAGGAGGAGAGCTGAAAGATGTTGCTTCCTTCTCTGGCACCTGTGCAATGCCAGGTACATCTGCCCACATGAGAAGGGCTGTGACCAGTCTCTTCCCACTCTGGGCTTTGACTCAGACTCTCCCCACAGATGCCTTTGAAGCTGGTGCCAGAGTTTGCCACTTGAAGAGTTGCTGAACTTTATTTGCTATTCTTGATGAAGTATTTTGAGGTGGACTAATCTCAATCAAGCTGAAAAGCAACCTGCTGCCTTAAAATGGTTCTTCAGAGCAACTATGCTTACTGACCCATCCAAACCATGTCAATGGCAGCCTGTAGAGGATGCCCATGAGTAGCTTGTACCAGTGGTGTGCACAAGCAATGGACTTCCTTGATGAGAATATTTGAGTGCAGAAGTGCCACTTGCCCTGGCAACTGGTTTTTGCTGCACCATCCTCTGTGAACACTGTGTTTATCAGATCCTTTTGCAGTCAAAGAAGCTCTCTGAGCTCAGACTAGGTATAACCTCCTCAAAATGCTTCACCTAAGCATTTCTCTTAGTAACACGCTTCAGTTTCTGTCCTACTGGTGTATCCAATAAACTCAGAATTATTTGGCAGCAATGAGTTGCTTGGCTTACCTGTTTCTTTCTTTGTATTTGTTTTATTCCCAGACATACAGGATCTTCTTTGTTTATCTATGTATGCAGAGTCCTGGAACACAAACAGGAAAATCAATACGTGTGTGGTTAACAAGCTCCTGCATCAAGCTGGCAATCCTAACTGTTGTGTGAAGTCATTCCCCAATGGGAGAATACTGAGAAATGAAGAATTAACATTAATGAAAAAGATCAGGTTGAGAAATCCAGCCAAGAAGATGCAAGATAATCTTGAAAAGACACTTCCAACCTATTCTGTTCTGTGATACTATGAAGGCAGCAAACTAAAAAGCTGTGATAACTCCTGTGTTCTTGTTACATGTTGACAATAAACCCTTTCCAGAGAAGGTAGGAAGATAAGAGTGACTGAATTATTTTTTGCTGTGGGATTTCTGATTTGGGAGACTTCCTATCATTTGAATGCTTTATTTTTTAATCTTGAAGGTTGTTATTTACTTTTACTTTCCTGTCATTTTAAGAGAACAAGGAGGGAAAGCAACATCTGAACTATCTGGCACTCGTATTCTGTTGGCTTATTCTGATCACAAAGGTTATGAGTTCCACCAAATGCACCAGGAGAGCTTGTAAATTCTCTGAGTTAAATAGTGGGATTAGGTTTGCTGAACATACAAAAATCTATCATCTTTGCCAACTGAGCTATTAAAAACTTTGATCCATGGTTGTTTGGCCTGCACTCCCAGGCAAGCTGATCTTCATTCTCTTTCCTGCTTTTTGCCAGGTGCAATCTTCAAAAGTGTCTGAAGTCTAAAGGAGCCTAAGTCCCTGTGACTTGAATCTGTACTCCTCTTCAGTCTGCATGGAGGGATCTGTCCTACACAGTGTTAGCTCTCAGTAAGGTGTGTCACGTAAGCCAATTGTCCAGCTTGTCCTGCAATCAGAAGAGACACCTGAAGGTATCTACCAGGCAGGAGTGCTGAATCATCTCTTCACTTACTGTGAAGGTGGTTGCAGAGCTGGCTTCCACCCGTGTTCATCAGGTGACATGAATTCCACACAAAGGACTGAATCCTTAGTTGCTGTTAATGCAATTTAGGTAATGTTTTTGAGGGCTTGAGCTACAGTGGGTCCACCCAAGCACTTGGTGTTAGAGTGCAGACACCTACATTTCCCCAATACATAGGTGCCTTTTTGCAGTGTCTTTCAAAGCAGCACCCTGAGGGATGTGACCCAATCTCATTTTACAACATGATCTTATGCACAAGTGTGCATGTATTTCTCTTCCAGATCTTTAAGGCAATACAATCTGTTCCTAACAAAGGTTACACAGCAGTCTGCATTCCTGTTGTCAAGACAGGGCACACTTTACTTTTATAAATACTTGTTCAAATTTCTTAAGGGAACAAAACTCATGTTATCTGCTCTGCCTGCCTATCTTTCTCTCAGCCAAGCCCTGTTAATAAGTGACATTCCCTTCTGTTGGTCCATCCGTAGTCTCACAAGTACGCAGTTCTCAGATGCTCAGTCACATGGCTTTAACAGGAGAGGTGCTCTGTTCCCATATCTCAGGCATACCTACAGCTTAGAGGTTAGGTCACTCTCTTATTAGAGACAAAGTAAAATATGGGTTTGAACTTTCCAGGTTGACCTCACCTCACTCATTGCCTGGGAAGGTCCTTTAAATGTTGAACTGTTGTATCAAAAGCACCCTAAAGGTCTCTCTAACACTATTACTAAAAATGAGAAAGCATACTCTTGGATCCAGCTCTTAATACAGGGACTGATTTCTCCTACTTTCTGCCTTCTATAAGTCAGGCCTCTGATTACGTGTATCCAGAGGGATGTTTAAGGTACATAATTTTTCATCTTAACCTTTTCTCACAGCGCTGTCTCAGTCTCGAAAGTGAGTTGCTGGTTTAATTCTCAATATTTGAAATGCCTGGTTAGTGTGTTGAACAAAACTGCAAACACTTTCCTACTTCTACTGGTAGCACTTTTCCCAAATAAATTCTAGGATCACATCTGCATTTTGTACATCTGCATCATCCTGGTCTCTCATGGTAACTCCTGAGGGCAGATAAAATTCCTAGTTCCGGCTTTTTCTCTGTCATTTCTGACTGATGAGCCTTCAGAGTACTGCAGAAATCCTCTGGTTGCAGAAGACATGATCTTGAAAACTGGTGTTAAGTTTCACACTCTTAATGTCACTCCAAGCTTGCCGGTTATCTTTTCCTAATTGTACCATGCTCATCTGTCTTTCTGTGCCTGGGAGTCTTCTGCATGTAGCTGGTCAGCAAATTCCACTGACATGTGCCTTCATTTTCAGTCACAGACCTTAATGGAAACAGCTAGAGAAGGCCCCTTTTCGCAATTCCCAGGGTTCTTCTTCAGCACAACCCACTGTCATCTCCCATTAAGGCCACTTATTTCCTTCTGGCAGTAGTTTGTGTGCTTTTCCTTTTTTTCTCTTCCACTTGAACTAACGATTGTCCATGCCACGAGCTCTTTACTGACTATCCAGACTGCTTTGCACAATAAAACAATCAGCTCTATTAAAGAAGAAAGTTGTATAGCTGACCTGGTAACCTCTATCTGGCAGGCCCAGACTGTTGTTCCTTCTCTGAGTTTTGGTTCATTATCATCTCATTATTTATTATTTTCCCTTAAAATTTGCCCTGTGCTCTAGTATGCGGTGACCATCAAGCTAGCATGACTTCAGATGCAAGTTCACGCACTTAATTGTGGTTACTATATTTACTGTTCCCAAGTCATGTGGATCCCTTCCCACCATGGCTCGACAAAATTACCTGGAGTTGTTGCCAGGTCTCGCAGCGTCTTGATCTGAGGGATCAGCTCCTCATTGGCTGAGCACATCCAGATCTCAGTTTTGCCACTCCCTAGAGGAGGTATTTTCAATTTTCTGACACTCATTCCACGTCTGTCCCACTTTTCTCTAGACTGTAATATTCTTACAGAAAACCAAAGCAGTTTCATTATATTAACACACCTACACCAGGTCTAATCCCCCCTGTATAAAAGCATCTTTCCTGCTTTAAAATCTTTGTGCTTCAATAGCTAAATAACTTTTTATTATTTCCTATTTAATTTCCTCCCCAAACTTCTAACTCAGTTTGACTTTTGGCAATGTTTACCCCAACCTTGTGCTTCCTGGCCTTCCTGGCCTGCTGATTAGCTCCTTCCTCCCTTCCAAAGAGATGTTGTGATGGACTTCTAATGTTATTCTCCATCCATTTTGGTCTGCAGCCCTTTCCTGCATTGTTTTTTGTCTGTCCCTGTAATTCAAATTGCGGAGATTTTCTTGAGATTTTTAGTTAAAAGAAATTCCAAGTCTTCCTTAGCTGAAGCACCTTATATGCAATTATTGACTGCGTGGTTTCACTAACCAGTTCTCTCACCCCCAAACCTGCTCTTCAAAACCAAAAATCAGACTTACTTGCTTTCCTATATGCCTCTGTTTTGTCTAAAATGAATCAGCTTGGTTTGGCTAATGGCTCAGTTGAGCTCTGAAATTAATGTTAGTCTTTCCACTGGCTGCAGAAACTTGGATCTGTCCTGCTTAAATGTTCTCCAGGGCTGAGGGTGTAAACACAGTATTACGGGCCATGGTTTCAGCTGGTTTAAATTGCTAAAGCTCCTCTGGACTCTGGCCAGTCAAGTGGAGTCTCCCTTGTCTAAGAAGCTGAAGTTTTCATCAAAGTATTTTGGAAGCAACTACAATCTCTTAAATTACTACAAAAAGATATATTTTTGCCATCTTTCCATGGATGAAACTGCAATAAAACCAATGTTCTCACACTGTTTAGAGTAGTCTCCAAATTAATTTACTGTACCTGTCATAATATATTATCAGTGCCTTCCATGCGCATTACCTCATTTGGGACCCTCTTCTGTCATATGAAGCAAATGGCAGGAAAAGTTTAATGTGATACAAATAACCTTTGGATTGATTTAACTCTGCATGCCCAGACTCTCCCTGTCCTCCTACTTGTGCAGATGAGAACTTACTGTTCAGAGGCCGCAGCCTTAATTAGACAGGGAGAACAGCGGCAATCTTCAGAATCTCCAGTGAGTTAAGCAGAGGTGGTTACAAAGGGGCCAGAGGCTAATTATCATATCAAAGTCTGGCTTAGTGGTAGTACACTGAATTGGACAGCAGGATTATACGCTTTGAGAGTGTTAGATCCTCATCGCTTCTTCCCCACCGTTAAGCTCTATCTCATTCTCATCAGCGGGAACATCTGAGACGCACGGAGAATGGGAGAGGAGCTCTGGGGAGCCACAAGGACTGTAGCTGCACGAGCAAAACACACCCGTTGCCTCCAAGGGCATTTTATATATTAAGGTGCATTAAGGTATATTTCCGTAAGGTAAAAGATGAAGTCATTCAACACAAACTAATAATCACAAAGACCATAATGGCTTTCTGCCACCCACCAGCTAGGGTTAATATGGTCTGATAGTGTGCTATTACTCAGTTAGTGATAATACAGCATTAGCTGGTGCTGCATAGCTGCTTGCACTTAATTTGCTTTAAAGTACTTGCATGGGTAACTGCTGTGTACCAGGATTTAAACAAATGGAGGCATGAATTTCAGCATTAACCTCAGCCTTTCCTTCCTGCATCTCATCACTTTCGCCAGCCCTAAAATACACAACAGCCTTATTGCAGGCTGCTTGGGTCATTGTATGAGGCAGACCAGAGAACAAACATGGGTCTCAGCAACTACCTGCCTGGTACAGGAGCATTGGTTGGCAAACAGTACAGTGAGAACAAGCTGTTTCACTTTGACAGATATTATAGACTGCAGAGGGAAAGAAAACAAAGCAAACAAATGGTAAATAAACCCAACCCCTTTTCTGTTTTTATCTCTCCTTCTGACAGAGTGCCCACTTCAGGCTGGTGGCAACCTCAGCTGCTGGACTCCACGTAGTGGATGAGTTCTCACACCTGGCAGGAGCTGCAGGGCAGGAGTGGGATGTCGGCAGCAGCATGGGGGCAAGACAGAGAAAGAGATGAGTCCAGCACAGGCAGTAACATCCCTTTCATCTGTGGATGCTTGCTCGTGGTATCAGAGTATGGACAGGCTGGAGAAGTCAGCCCATGAGAACCTAATAAGGTTCAACAAGGCCAAGTGCAGGGTGCTGCATTTGAGTCTGGGCAATCCCAGGTGTGTATACAAACCAGGGGAAGATCTCCTTGAGAGCAGCACTGTGGAGAGGGACTTGGGGGTCCTGGTAGATGAGAAGCTGGATGTGAGCCAGCAGTGTGTGCTTGCAACCCAGAAGGCCAACTGTGTTCTGGGGTGCACTAAAAAAGGGGTGGCCAGCAGGGAGAGGGAGGTGATTGTCCTTTTTTATTTGCCTCTTGTGAGGTCCCATCTGGAGTGCTGCATCCAGGCCTGGGGCCCCCAGCCCAGGAAGGACATGGAGCTTTTGGAGCAGGTCCAGAGGAAGGTCAGTAAGATGGTCAGAGGGCTGGAGCACCTCTCCTATGAGGAAAGGCTGGGGGAACTGGGATTGTCTAGCCTGGAGAAGAGAAGGCTCCAGGGAGACCTCATTGTGGCCTTCCAGTACTTGAAGGGAGCGTATAAACAGGAGGGGGAATGGCTGCTTACAAGGGTGGATAGCTTTAGGACAAGGGGGAATGGTTTTAAACTAGGGCAGGGGAGATTTGGGTTAGATATTCGGAGGAAGTTTTTCACACAGAGGGTGGCGACACACTGGAACAGGTTCCCCAAGGAGGTTGTGGATGCCCCATCCCTGGAGGCATTCAAGGCCAGGCTGGATGTGGCTCTGGGCAGCCTGGACTGGTGGCTGACAACCTTGCAGATAGCAGGGGGTTGAAACCAGATGATCATTGTGGTCCTTTTCAACACAGACCATTCTGTGATTCTGTGATTCTCTCCAGATCTCTCCTTCTTAGAGCACTGAATCCATCTCAACATTAGAATGGTGGAATTCTGACTACTTGGGTCACTCCAGTGCAAAGCTAAAATGTCAGCAGGCCCATTATAGCTCATGCTGTCTCCCTGACAGGTAGGTCTCATATGGCTTTCCAAACACTGACAAAAATCAAAACAGACAGGAGTGTCACCAAAGCCAAACACCTCGTAATCCTCTACCTGCACTCATTTCTGACATGCATCATATATTATTATCAGAAAGAACAAACAAAAAACGTCACCCTCTTATTCTGTCTAATGCATGGAACACTGTTGTTTTCCTCAGGAGGAAAAACCCAACTCCCAGATGCATGTGCATGAAATGAAAAACCTCCATAGCTTATATCTGTTATTCTAGGTTTTTTTGTTTGTTTGTGTTTGGGCTTTTTTGTTTTGTTTTGTTTTTGTTTTTGTTTTTCAGTGATGGTGCCCACACCTATACAGCTATTATTAGCCTGATGTCAGATGCTTTCTGATGCGATCTGGCTGCTTAGCCAGATGCTTTCTGCAGACTCTGCAGAAGTGTTCCACAGGTTCTCTGTGGTTTCTAGGGTAAAAAATCCACTGTACCCTGCTGGATACTAGGAAAAATTTCTTCTCAGAAAGAGTGGTGAAGCAGAAGCACAGGCTGCCCAGGGGAGGTCCTGGAGTCACCATTCCTGGAGGTGTTCAAGAACTGCATGGATGCATCAGTGAGGGGCATGGTTATTGGGCAGGGTGGGGGTGAATTGATGTCTGAACTGGATGATCTTTAAGGTCTTTTCCAATCTTAATGGTTCTATGATTCTGTGATTATTACTCCCCAGTAGAGTAATACAGTAGAGTAATACCACAGTCTACTGTGGTTCTGGAGACTGTATTTGCAGCAGCATTAAAAAGCTGAATTCTGTGCAGGTGACATCTCCCAGCAGCATCAACCTCATTTAAAAAGTGAGAAGTCTATTGTAGTTGAAAGTCATTGTATTTTATTTTTTTCTCCTTTCCCTCACCAGGAGACTCTGGGGGAAAACAGAGAAAGTGATATCGTTAGGATTTATCTATAATTTACAGTAGTGGGAAAGTCTGACAAAATGTAACTAATGTGTTGGGTTTATGAGCTTGGCTACTTGAGATATTTAGAGGGCTGCTATTGTGTAAAAAGTGAAAAGGGAAACCTAAAAGCCTCATAGCTGTTCTACACTTTCATGCATCCCTCACTCCTTTCCTGCTATGTCATATAATCTACATGTTCCTGATGTATTTACATGCAGTTTATAGTACACATACAGTTTAATCTGATGATTTTATGCCACTTATCTTAATCCTGTTCAGAAATGCAAGCTGCAGACATGTTAGCTACTACTACGCTGTCCCACACAAACTGTTAGTCATTTTCCCTGCTGCTTTTCAAACATAACAAATATGTTCAATTATTTTTCTCTTGTGAGTGCCAGCATCATTGTACACAATTCTGTTATCCTGTTTTCATCCCTCTGAGCTCACAGCATTTGAGGGCAAGATTGAATCCTGACATCACAGTGCTTGTTGCCGGGATTGGGTCCAGCTGGTTAATCCCATTGATGGAAATGTGATGTCAGACCCTGGGAAATGAAGGATTCATGTTTACTTACCGCTGTTAACAAGCATTTGGTGAGATATCAGCCATGGAGGAGAAGGAAGAGCACAGTCCTGGAGAGATTATTTCTCAGCTGGACTTTTAGAGCAAATATGTGGCTGTCTGAGATCAGTTTATATGCATGGGGCCATACAAGGATCTCCCTCCCTTGTATATCACATCTCCTTTGAAGTAAAAAAAAATCCCATTAGCAGAAAACAAGTGTGAGATCAGAATCAAGCACTAGGGAGTTGTGATCTTCTTACCACTAAGAGGCAAGCATAGGGATTTCATTTTTAGGAGATTGGTGTTTCATGAGCTGACATTTTTGCTTTGCATAATTACGCTTGACTCCAGCCATGCAGAGGGAAGGGAGTGGTGCTCAGCACAGACACACATACGAGAGCCAAGGGTGTGCGCCTGCAGAGCACTGATAGCAGGATAATGCTGCTTGGCAGAACAGCGAATATGCAGCAGCATATCTCTCAATCTCACTCACTGGCACCATTAAAGTGATCAGTACAGGGGGTTATAGAAATGAAAAGCATCATTACTATACATTTCTTTCCTTCTTTCAGACCAAATACTGGATATGTTCCAAAGTGCCTGTATCAAGCAAAGAAGCGCCATGTGAAAACAAGGATCGCCTTTTCATATATTCTTCATGCATGGATTGGGACAGAATGGAGAAAAACACATTGCACAAAAGCATGTGAGTGAGAACCAAATCCACAGGGGCACACTGGGGGATTAGGCATGGGAGGGTTGGAGCAGCATGTTTGAAAGCCAGCAGTGGTGGGATGGTCAGAAGCCTCTGTACCCATTTCCCAGCATCCAGTCTTGCATCCTCTGCCACCCTGCTCTAGCACAGACAGCTCCTGGCAATTTTCCCTTGTCTACACACAGTGTGGGAGGCAAGAACACTTCGGTCCAAGGTTACATATTTTGCAGACATTGTGTAACTCTGCTCTGGGGATTCCCACTTCCTGACTGCTCTTGTCCCTCTCCTTAGCCATCATGTCAAATCTGACATTCAGGAGACTCAAGGGAGAGCTTTATTCTGCCTGCCATGTTTTTTCTCATTTCTTCTCCCCTGAAACTTGAGAAAACACTGAGATTCTCTGCCTCTTCAGGCAAGCAAGGCCAACTTAAACACTGGTAATGGCTTCCTCAGCTGCACCTCAGTCTGGACTGAGCTATGGCTGTTATCTGACATGCTGCAGGGATGAGCACTCTGACTGCAAGATGCTGGTAAAATTGTTAGGAGCTCTGCTCCTCTCAACCTCACTTTAGATTAGGTCATCCTCTGTGTCATCCTAGGACTTTGTGGGGCTCAGGCCAAAACTGCTTGCTTCCAGAGCCATTTGACCATAAGGAGCTTCCTACATGTCCTTTCTGTCCCTTGGCTTTGCCATCCTTCCAGCTGAAGCATCTCTTTGCACTGGGACATTTAATGAGAGCATTAAATGAACAGGCATTGCAGTGCATGAGTGAGCTAAGTACAAGCCATGTGTGCAGCACAACACTGACTTTCAGTGTGGACAGAGTTGCTGGTGTGAGGCCTACATGTCTCCTTATTTGCTGGACAAGGACTTGCTTTATAAAAAGATGCAGTAAGGACACAGCAGCTCATGTCCAGAGAGACACAGAATGAAGATTATGGGTTGTATTGGATTTGGCACTGGCTTCCAGGGCTTGTAACAAGGAGAGATGACAGGAGCTAGCTGTCATTTTGTCTCATTTTCTTGAAGCATGGCACTGTGCAAATGATTGCAGGAGGAGGTATTGATTTACTCTTGCTGTTTCCATCCTGAAATATTAGACCACTGAGAGAGCTCTCACTGCAATTTATGACCCCTCAGAAGAAGATCAAAATGTGATTTTTTAAAAAGCAAACAAGTCAGAGGAAAAGGAAGACCTTAGCTGCAGGGGTCAGGCAGCCTCTCTGTACCCATCTCTCTCCTTACAGGCAAGCAAATACTACAGTCCAACTGTGGCTCTTAAAGGAATGGCTACATTCAGATGCAGATCTCAACTTTCATTATTTGGTGTTTTTGTACTTGTATAAACCCGGAAAGTTGCTTTGCCATGAGCCCAGTGAGAAAGGTTTTGCCTTCAGCTAAAGGGCTTATTTTGACAGCAATGAAGGGTCTCTGTCAGCACACTTCTCCCCCATGCTTTCACCCTCTGACATCAAGAAGGAAGGAAGTCACAGCACATCCTGCCTCTCTCAGTCTGTATGTTTCCTTGTAAGTCCCCAGGGCATCTCATAGCTATTTGTTTTTCCTCTATCTAGGGTCTTTCTGGTTATTGTAAGCAATAATGAAGACAACACTGGCGCTTTCAGAAGCTTACTTTAAAAAGGACAGATCCACCATCCAAACAAGTTGATTGACCATACCTTCCTCCTAGAGCTATAACAGAGGGTGTAAAGCAGAGGGTGTTCTGCACACATCGGGTAGTGATGAGAGTTTGATGATATCTGTGATGGTTAGATGTAGATGTAACAGTGAACACCTGTTCCTATCAACACTGGTGCAATTTTCACTTTGAGAAGCATCCAGCCTTTTGTATCTGCTTTAAGATGAAAAGCACGCTAAATTCTTAGCATGAAATCCACTTCCTGTCCTAAACATGTCCTAGGAGATGTCATCACAAACCAGTAGCACAGCAGAGAGAAGAAACTCATTCTCTCTATTGCTTATGACGCTGGCAGCATCAGTTATTGGCTGTATTTTCTCTGAGCTCCTATTTGATACAGGACAGCACAAGTTTCAGAGCATCAAGTAACAGTATTAGTTACTTAAAATGCAGAAGTTGTGGTGGTTTTGTTTTTTTTCACATCAGTTGCAGACCACATAAGATAATTTTCCTCAAGTCCATGTTTTTGGAAACATTCATGCTAACACCAGAGCAAGCAAAAAATCTTTTGTTTCCATTTCTTTTTTTGAATAAAACACAACATTCACTCTGTGTACCCATCTTCTGAGCATTATAAAGACTCATTCCTTCTCACTGTGTGTGGAGCTTTGAAAATGGGTGCCCTGTCCACATATAAAATACTTGAATACTACCATTATTTCATGCAACGGACAGATTCAGACAACATTTTTAATGAGAGAGCTTAATATGCATATGCTTAATATATACAGAGCAGAAGATGGATGAAGGTTCAGAGCAAATTGTGCTGCTTCCTCTAAGAGTTCAGGACAGGACAGTGGGGAATTGTAAAAAGCAGAATAAAGGAGCATAAATAGATCAGGTACAGAGCAAATGCAATATTTACAGACAACGTCTGCTGTTGAATACAGCGGGTACTTATTTCACACCATTACTTCAGGCAGCATGGTTTTTGCCAGTTTTGAAGCACTATCTAGGTTATAGACCATTTACAGCAGCAAAGTCCCTTGTGCCGTACCAAGAGTGCTGTGGAGCCCAGCAAAGATCTTTCTACCTGCTGTGACTCCTGTGGTCTGCAGCAAGTCAAACACATTGAACTATGACAGTCGTAAGAGAATAATGAGGAAATTGCAAATGCTGTGAAATTATTTCTATCAAGCAGTTTCACTGGGGCACATTTTCTAAATTTACTGTTCGCTGTGGGAGAGTATGAAATATTAACTTCTTTACTTTAATTCGAAGATTTCAAAGGAAAAGGTATTAAAGTGACACCAAGGTTGTAAATATTCCAGCACAAACTTTTATGGAAAGGTTAAAATATACAGGGGAAACTTCATTCCAGAAAGTAAAAGATGGCACTTCTGTTTCCCAGATGCGGCATAGATAATCACTCTCATCAGGTTGTAATCACAGTGAGAATGGAACCTAAAGATTTACCTTGTGCTTTGTCTCCCGGACAATCAGCTAATCACCTACAGTCAGGACTGATTAACTTTTGTGCATATATTCAAGGGAAGGTGAACATAGTAATATTTTTTTCTTGCACATACATCCATAGGGGTTTCTGTAGCTGAAGCTTTGGTATCTCCAAAGCCTGACCACTGCTGGCCACTAAGCATAAAAAAAAACCAACATGCCATTCCCCAGACTTCTTACCTTGGTTGTTGGAAGAGGGTAGTGGAAAAGGCACTTGTAAAATATAGTTCAGAATCTCATTTAAATTTCAGTAATGCCACTGGGAATCTGATAAGTGTTTATAAATATTTAAAGGGAATATGGAGTCAAAAGAATGAGGTCAGTTTCTTCTCAGTGGGGTGTAGTGATAGGACAAGGAAGAATGGCCTAAAACTTGAACATAGGAAGTTCTCTGCTAACATGTGGAAAAAATATTTATGAGCACTGGAACAGGTTGCATAGAAAGGCTGTGGAGTCTCCTCTGATGGAGACCTGGCTGGATGCCTATCTGTGTGACTTACTGTAGGGTACCTGCTTTAGCATGGGAGTCAGGTTGATGATCTCTTGAGGTCCCTTCCAACCCCTGCAATTCTGTGATTCTGTGATTGTTCTATCCTGTGGAAGTGCTACAAATCCTGTGCAAACTCTTATGTAGGCACTTGCTGTTAGGGAAGACATCAGCTTTTCATCAAATAATTCTGTGTTTGGAAACAGTTATTCTGTTGAAGCCAGTATAAATAACATTCCAACTATTAAGTAGTATTAGTAATGTACCTGGAAATTTTTGCTTTTAGTTGCCAACTAGAATAATCAAATGGGTGCCTAAATGGCCTGGTACTAGGATAGTGCTGAGCAACCAGCAGCTCACATGAGGTGGATAATGAGATCTGATTTGTGCCACTAAATAAGTTACAATGCTGAAGATGCAACTCCAGCTGGAAAATGCACAAGGACAGACTACAAGAGGCTTCATCACTTTGTGTCAGTATTTGGGAGTTCAGGAAGGTCCTCCTCCTCACACTGTTGGAAGTGGCACTAGTGCTATCTGAGGTCAGGAGGTAGGGTCGTGAGAAGCAACAGTTTCCAAGCTGCAGTGGTATTTTCCTATCCCCATTGTCAGGTGACTGATACTACTAAAAAGCCAGCTTACAGGTCAGCAATGCCATGGTAATGTGAGCTTTAGGTACGTAGAGAAGTGAGACATGGGTGTGTTTTCTTTTGTTCTATTAATAAACACTGGCTGGCTTTGAATTAAGCGCTTCCTCATACTGTTCTGCAGCGCAAGGAAGAAGTTATGCTGCTGGCCAACCTTAAACATCAAAGCAAAGGTGTCTTAGTTTTAATTGGCAGGTAAAACAGACAGCAGGTGACGAGGTGTTGCCTGCTTTGAAGATAGCAATGAAAACCATAGCTCTTTGTGTCAAGCCAACGCCCTCCACTTTACCTCCTTGTGACTCTATTTGAGATGGCAAAAGGGAAATGTAGGAACCTTCTGCTCAGCCAGCTGTATCTGAACAGCATCCCCTCCTCCTGACCTGGAAGACAAGGAGGGTGCTGCACATTTACTGGTGGAAGAACACAGAGGTAGATCCAGCCTTCCTGCCTCTGGCTTCAGGTTGCTGCAAAGGAATAAGCTATTATTTGTTACCCCAAAGGGAAGAAATGTAATCTTATGCTTTATGGCAGGAGGCTACTCTCAGCTTTCTCATGAACACAGAGCTTAACTGAGAGGCAGTTTTTTAAGATCAGCTGAACAAAGCTAACCCCTCTGCATGTAATTTTCAGAAGAAATAACTAGCGACAATGAGTTATTAACATCCCTGGCAGGATTAGCCTTCAACAAGAGAATTAACTACTGACATGAAGTCAGTTAACCATGGAAAACCCATGTTCCTTGTTTACTTTGGATTTAGTTCATCTCACCTCCAAAAAATGTGATCAAAATTCTTTCTCCCGTTCGGGTATTTGATTTCAGCCTTCTGCAAGTCTGTTATGACTGGTAGTTAAACACTGCAGCTTCCATGTGGGCTCACACACATCTAAATTACTGTAATCCCCAAAGTGGACAAGTATCAAAGAGAAGAAGAAATTATCTTCAAAGCATAAACAAGGAAAAGTGCTGCATAGAGGCACTGAGCAGCACTTTTGCTGGAAGAGTATTTTACTACTCACAACTGCTTTGAAAAACAACCTTATATTGTTTAGATTCTAGTTATATTTTAGAGAATAACTCAGAATGGAGGTGTAAGATTTGTATTTTCAGGCATATTTGTTCCCAAACATAACGCACTTTTGGTGCAGTGTTGTTAGAGTCAATAATTGTGCAGAATTTTTGGCTGGGCAGTATTTTCCACTTTGTTATGTGCCTCATGAAGAGTCTCATGCAGTTCTTGTGAAGAGAAGGTCAGCATCTACATGAATAGCAGTTCAAGTGGAGTTTCTTACACTTAGTTCTTCCACTGTATTTGTCAGCATAAGAAGTGCTGGAAAACTTGAGGAGTATTCTGGTACTTTGTCACCCTGAGGTTAACAGGAGAGAACTACCTATGAGGGCTGCTCTGAAACTAATACTTCCTATTTTTACTGTGTTGGCCCATGACTTCAGAGGTGGGTGTTCGTGATACGGCAGTAGAGGTTGAACCTTCCCACCAACATCCCATTGCTTGTTATTGCTGTGTGACAGATGGCAGCAGAGGGGCCATCTGACAAAATGGCATCTGGCATGGAAGTGCATACAGAGCAAAAGTGTGTCACTGAATTCCTCCCTGTGGAAAAAATGGTACCCACTGACATTCATCAATGCTTGCTGAGTGTGTATGGAAATCGGTAGAGGATGTGAGCACAGTGAAGCAGTGGATGGTGTATTTTAGCAGTGACATCAATATCAGAAGCAAGCCACAACCTTGACAGTCATGTATATTTTTACGTATGCAGCATGCAAGCACTAATTCACTGCTGGTGAAAACACATAGCTAATGGTGGTGACTATGCTGAAAAATAGTGTCTTGTAGCTGAGACTGTGCTCTATCAAATAGTGTTATTGTGTTCTTGTATTTCTTACAGTTTCTATGGGACTAAACAGGAGGTATTACTTTCAGAGCAACCTAAGTTTATCTCTATTGAAAAGAATTCCCACAGGTAGCATATAGGTACTTTCAAAAATATTCACCAGTCTTCGCCTTGCACAAACTCTCAGATCCCACATGCAGCCTTCTCACTTATTAATGCCTTCCACAAGCTCTGGTGGGGAGGTCAGATTACAAACGTGTGTAGCTAATTTACTTGCACAGTCTGAAGTGTAGACAGTGCCTGAAATGAGTGATGTGAACGATCACACTGTATTAGACTGTGCTGGGAAATTTAAACAAAAGTTCTCTAAAATAAGAAATGTGTATTTATTTTGCTTTTTACTTTCCATTACAAATTTGTAATCATCTGTTAATGCTGTTTATTTTAACTGCTGGCTGAGTCCTTGAGACTGAAATACACAGAGAAGGCCTGGAATACTGAGAGAAGCAGTCCAAGCCCAAATGCTGACAATGACCAGTAGTTTGCTTGATTTATATAAGCTATATGGCATTTACAGCACTTTGTAAGAAGACAAAGCTTGCTCTATGGTAACTTAAAACTGCTGTTGACTTACAATTGATCTATACTAACAGACCAAAGGTTGCTATAGAGAAAGCTAGAGTGTAACTCATATTAAAACAAGCCAGAGCTTAATCATTCGAATGCAGTAAGAGAAGATACACAAGTATAATGCCGGTATAATTACAGCTTTTGCCAGACTGAAGTGACCCAAGAGTATCTTCAGTGAGTATCTTTATCTCTGCTGGCCTACCTGGTTATTGCAACTAAAGGTGAAAGAAAAAGAAAAGAACAGCAGACCAAACCAAACCCAAACATGTAACTTCTTGTTTCTTTTCAGAAATCAGTGCTGCACAAAAGCTTGCAATGTGCCTGAAAGTGACAGTGTATGGCTGTCACCTTCAGACAGCAAGTTCCTTTTCCAGATTTGCTGAAATGGTTTCTTACACAATGTTGTACCCCAGAGAATTACAGACGATCGCTGTACCTGATGGCTGTCCTCTGGGGACTCTTTTACAATTGGATATGTTTTTAAATGGACCTAAACAAAGAAATAAGGCAATTTGCTGTTCTGCTGCATTGCCTTTCTTGAAATAAATGGAACAGATGCCACCTTAGGGTCTGAGTTTTATTAATTGCTTTATAACGCATGCTTTTCTTTTAAGAATACACACTCCACATTGGCCTGCTGACCCTGGGAATTCAAACCTTATTATTCTGGTTTAAACACTTGCCAGTGCTGAGACAGTTAACAAAGCTGAAACCTCTCCCAGCTGAACACTAGGTTCCCCGGGGAATCCAATCAGGCTACTTTATTCTGATCCTTTAAAAAGTCAGGTCAAATAGCTGCTTGAATTGTAATGATCTCCATGTGAATTCTGGTTTTGATAGCAATTGCTAATATTCAGCTAGCTTCCAGACAGACATACTAATTGTGTTACTTCTGTTGTATGCAGCGCAGTGATGATGCTGCTTCTGATGAACTCTTGTTCTCACCCAAACTTTTGACTGGGTAAATGGAATAAATGAGCTGTGCTAGTTTGTTGAAACTGACCTCTCATACAGTCTGGACTCTTCAGTACTTGATAGATGGGTATAATGTGCTATCCACAATCCAGAAAACTGCAGATTGGAAACACCCAGAAAAGCTCTTGTCCTAGTGGGATTCTCAACAGTCTTTGGGTCCTTGCCTTGCCTTGTCTTCTTTGCCTTCCTTTCCCTTCCTTTCCCTTCTCTTGTGCTGGAGGGGGCATCTAATCACCTGCAAACAATGGAAATAAGTTATAATCGCCTTTACTCAAGAAATCCTGAAAATGAACTATAATTCCAGAAATATATTTACAGGATAAAAATGTATTTATGTTTTTCTTTTTGCCTGTTCAGTGATTATGTGCTACGACCAAACATTTCCTGGAAGAACAGTTCTGTTATCTGTTCAAAGACATACTTGCACTAGTCATGTTTGGCTGATGTTTATTCACCCCTTCTCTTTAGAAACTATAGCAGTAAATGTTTGCTTTGAGTTAAGCAATTAGTTCTATATTTTACTGAAACAGGTCTGAATTAACATTGATTATGCTCAGAGATCTGCTGGAGAAAGAAGTAGGCGTGAAATTCTCAGGTGAACATTTTAGGAACAGTGTGCTGGAGGACAGCTGTGCATCCCAAAGAGGCCACCCGTCAGCAGAAGCCAGCACACAAAGAGTAATGAAATGGTCCTTACTGCCTGGGGGCATTTCTACTGCCCATGTGCTCACCTGCTGTGAAGAGCACTCCAGAGAACTCAAAGGTTACTTTAAACATCTGTGACCAGTTGTATACAAAGACCTGAAAGGTACTAACTTTACTTGTAACGAAATGCCTCATTTCAGGAGCAGCAACATTTTCCATGATGTTCTGGAGAAAAAGTCTAGCTGAGGATGTAGGTGCTTTCACTGAGACCATTGGAAGTGTTGATAATAAATTCTACTGGGAATGCATATGCTGAGTGTTTTCCTAACTCACGGTGCTGTGATACCTTACTTGGAGTGAATTCGGTGTAATTCAAGAAATGTGGAGACAGAGGGCAAAATATACTGTATTGCTCCATTGTTTCATTTACAGTGACCTCACCGATGTTGAATGTGCTGAAGGACCGTGAAAGCCAAAGCCCCGTACAGAAGTGTATCTTGAAAGGTTTGAGTCAGTGTCTGTTAAATATCATTCCTGCTGCCTGGATGCATCAACACCGGCACTGCAGGGACCCAAGTGCTATAGTCCCAGCACACAGTGCAGTGCAGGCATGAACTACATCTCCAGCCTTGGTCAGTAGGCACTGGCTGATACCAGGTCCCTTCTTCATCAAACACGTAGGCAGGCTGTCACAAACCTGGCCATGACAGACAATGCTATTCAGAAAACTCAGCTATCCTTGGTACACTGTAATGCATGACCCAAATATAGGCAGTGTTGTAATCTCTGCCTTTCATCTGGGACTGCTGTCTGCCCCTGCTTCCCCCTACACAAGCTCTGAGCTCTGTGGCTCAGGATTCAGGGGTAGGAGGAGTGCAATGCATCCTGCCAGCCATCTGTGGCACAAGCTGTGCCTTGCCTCTTCCGTGGCTTTACACCAGAGTTTCATTTATGGCACCACAAAAAAAAAAAAAAAAAAAAAAAAAAAAAAAAAAAAAAAGGGAGGCAATTTAATAGTCCTTTGTCTTACTAGTGGTGTACAAATGAATTCTGCCTTCCAAGTTAGTCCGTTTTAGGGCAGCAGTTTAGTCTGGACATTCCTTTTAGCAGTCATGGACTTTTGTCCTTCTGTCCTGAAGATTCTGTTCAAATTAAGGCAACTTACTTCTCACCCAGCAGTCTGTGCTGAAAAAAACGATGGCAGATGGAGAGAAGAAAATCTGGATTTTTCTGCTTTCAAGGAACGACAAAAGCTAATGAGGTAATGTTAATTGTTCTGCGGCTGTAGCTGAAAGAGGTCCCTGCACAGCAAGCACTTTGCTTCCTCTTTCTCTTGAGAGCGAACAGAGCAGACTATGAAAAAGAAGCAGCTGAGTCATTATGTTAGGGGGTGATAAATCAGATATTCTTGTGCAAAATCATATACCAGGGTACAGGGTGAAGGAACAGGTTTTATTTTATCCGTTTTATTAGGCTGGGCAGTACTGCTGCAAGGGCTACTAGAGTTAAGAAAACGGCTTAGATTCGAGATAAAGTAAAACAAAATGAAATATAAAATAAAAAAAAAAATCAGCACATTTTGGGACTTTAAGAAAGTAATTAATACATCATCTCATAGAATCGGTGGCATAAAACTCAGTTCTCCGCCAGCTTTTCACTTGCAGCATTTATCTGTGCGGTGCAGTATTCTCGCCAAACACAGCAGTGAATGTTATTTCAGTGATAAAAATCTTCATTCCCATAACCACGTTGCTGTTCGTGCTTTGTACTGTGGGCATGTGAGAAGCGGGCCTTCACCTTCTCCGAGGACCGGACAAAACTTGCGGTATCGCAAGTAATTAAGACTGATGGGGACGGATGACTGAAGTTTTCCTTCTACATTCCGTCGTTTTCTGATATCCTCGGAGGCAAGGAGCATTATAATGGATGAAGCTTTCGCCATTAATAAGCGTTTTTTCTGTTGTTTCCTTAAGAGCCATTCATTAGATTAACAAAGCAACAGTTACCAGCTAACAAAGGTCCTCTCAGCTCAACTTGAGAGGACGACATGCCAATGCCCCCAGGCAAAAGGCCATTGAAACCGTAATGTCAGAATCGGTCACGAAGACTTTGACCCTCAATTGTGTCCAGAGAGTTCAAAAGCGTGAGAGTTTCCACGAGTGGAGCGTTCAGCGCCTGCAATTAGGCTTGGGGCTGGCACCCACCTTCCCACCCACCCACCCATCCGCTCCCGAGTCCTCCATCCTTACGGACGCCCCGACGGCCGCCGACAGGGGATAACGCCGGGGGCTGCCGTTCGTTCTCTCGTGTGGATGCGGTACCCCCCTCCCCCCTCCCCCCTCTTTCCCTCCTACCCCCTGCTCCCCTGGGGATGCGGGTAAAGCAAATTAGGGACGGGAAAAGAAGAGCTCCTTCCTGCCTGCCTGCAGCCTCAAGGAATAATGGCCCAGTGTGTTTCCATTTCCCCAGTGCTGAAGGTTGCGCAGCATTTCTTATCATCTGGGGATGTGAGCCCCGAGGGGTAAGGCTAACGGTTCCCATGGAATATGCGCTGAATTTGCATCCAAAATTCTAACCGAATTGAACATCTGAAATATTTTAGCATATATTAGGCTAATGATCATGAAGTCCTCCACTGTGCAAAAATACATTTCAGCATCCAATTCCAGCATAAAATGCCCCAATACAGCACTGCTATTGCAGATTTTAGGGGGGAAAAAATCGGGCTTGAACGCAAAGGCAGAAGGGAGGGAGAGAGGTGTTGGTGTTCAATTACCGTTCAGCCTGAAGCCTTCCACTCACACTGCAGGTACCAAACAAAAGGACTGGCAGTACAACTCCTGTGCGACTTTGTGAAAGCTGATATGTCCAAAAGCTGTCTTAGCCCCATGCAGAGATAATGACCCAATATAAACTTCAAGAAGAGACACCTCTTAAACTATTTCCTACAATAAGAAACCTAATCCGACCAGGTCTGTATTTTACTGTTGTTCCTCATACGTACTGCTTTCTCTGATAAACCTTCATAGCTGCGTCCTTTCCTTAAAATCACGGTTGACATAGATGCATTAACCTTCACTTCTCATGTTTATGTTTTCTTTACATAGACAGCTGAATGTACGCTTCCCTTGTTGAAGAATTCAGTTGCTAAAACTCCAAACTTCTCACATAATTTGCATTGCAGAAAAGGAAAAAGGGTTGCTGAGTGGTTTCTTCCATCATGTTGCTTGCTTTCTCTCAGCTTACCATTGTCAAGCACAGCCTCCCAGCAGCACTAGATGCAATACATTCTTGTCCTATTGGTATGTGCAGCATACAGGGCTGGAGCAATCACAGCTCATCCCAATGGTGGGCTATTAGAGGAGAAAAAATTACAAATACAAATCATATTTGTGTCATTCCCCATCATGTAGTGTGTCCAAGATGTGACATGGAAAATGTCATTGTTCTCTTTTAGATGGACAGATTCTGCACAAAGACCACAGCCAGCCACCTTCTGATCCGCTTTTGTGATTTCAGGCAGTACAATGTCTGTTCTTTGTTCGCAGGTTTGTTAGCATTGTGTTTCAGCAGCTACAGCTGGGTATTTAGAATTACCATCAGCTTAATCTACAGAGAAGGTAGATAAGATGGGAAGATGTGTGTATTACTATAAAAAAAATTACAGTCACTTCTGAGTGGAGGATATTGCAGAACTGCAGCAAGGATTTGCATTTAATGAGGCACTCTCTAATGTGTATCAAAATCCTTTGTATGGCTGTAAACTTTGAAGTAACCAAATTCAACCTCTTGGTGATGATTGCACTGAAAAGCAAGGACACATATAGAGGAGACTCATATTTTTCAGGTTTGTCTTGGAAGCGATAAATGTAGTCATGTTCCAGCATGCTGCAGCACAATCCATATGCAGAAGTCCTGACAATGAAAATCTTGCATAAAGCTTAAACATTCTAAAAACAAAACCTCGCTTAGATAGAGGTTTCATCTTCTCCTTGGATTTTTCTTTTCTGCTCTTGGAAAGCTCTGGAGGTTTTTACCCCAATTCTCCATCCCACCAGTGCCTGTCTTTAACACACACACACATACACACCAACAACTTCCATAAGATTTGCTTGCCATGAGAACAGAGCATATTTTTTGCAGTGTGCCAGATGGTGCTTGTGAGGACTGGACACACGAGAGGTTCCTAATTAAAGCCTGAAACCTGGGGATGAGGAGCAGCAGGCGCAGTCTGGTAGGTGCCCAGACAGGATGCGATGCAGGCTGCCTAACAATCTTTTTTGAGTGCACCCTCACACCCATCCTCAGGGAACACATAATGACAAGAGGCAGTTAATTTAGAGCTAATTGAGAAATCTCTTTCCAGCCTTCACACAACAAAGCAAGGTGCAAGACCTCAGCTGGCATTTTGCACCCTGGCAGGAAGAAAATGGCCAGAATGGGGCTGCAAAAGCTGCCACCCCATCACCACTCCAGGCACACAAAGCTACCCAACCCTGGAACGTTCACAGCTTCAGCAGCACCTCAGCCCATAAATAAGAGATGCCAAGTGTGTGTGGGGTTGCTTGTTGTTAGGAACAGGCATGGACCCCATAGGCCAATGAAGACTGTTTCCTCAGCAGTTTGCTTCTAGCGTTTCTATGGCAGTGACACCTCAAGGGCTGTGTTCCCATAACAAGGAAGCAGATGGCTGACATCTCAGGAGCCTATGGAAACTTGGGTCCTCCATGAAAGCCCAGCTAGGGCAGGTGGCAGGATTCAAAGGGACAACAGCTCAGGGACAGATGATAAGTCCTTTCCCCCCAGAAGCTGAGGGTATGAGCCATGAGGAGGTTGTCTGAAAAAATGTGTAGACTTTTGCTTTTATCACAGGGTAGTTTAGGATCCCATATGAACTCTCTATGAACATCTTACTGGATCTCTTGTCTGTCAGTGAATTTCTTTCCTTGTTGGCCTTTCCTCAGCTCTGCCAACCACCAGCTTTCATCATGACAACGAACAAACTTACAGCCTTCTTTGAGAACAGAGAATTCTTAAAAGACACTGTAAGTACTAGAAAAATGTCCATATCCTGACAGTTTCTTGGTCCCTTATCTGAAAACTGACTTGGCCAAAGGTTTCAGCTTTCAGGGATGCTGTTGATTCCTAAATATATGCACAAACTATGAAACAAAAGGAATTTTTGTTACATGTTTTGGAAGGGATGGCATAATGTGTGCTATACATACGTACATATAAATATATCTGCCTCCTGCTGTGGAGCTGAACTCTGCTGATACAGGAACTAGTCACCAATGCTTCCTGCAGCAGAAGATTTGCTCAGAATAAATAAATGCCTCTCCTGTCTTGTCTGTGAGTGTAGCTCCCTATTATGCTGAAGCTGATTTAAGAGATCCCCATTTCTTCCTACGTCTGGCTGTTCATTTCTTAACCTCCAAAAAACACTTGGTCACCTTTCTTCAGGGGCGGTGCAACCATGGCACCAAGCTCTACCAGGTCAGCAAATTGGCTTTTCAGACTTCTTTTTTTTTTGCTTTTTCTGTAAAACATGATGCAGATCAACACTTTGACAAGAGGATTTTCTGCTCTTTCGAAGGAAGCCAATACTTTCTACCTTGTGACTGGGCCTCAGCTACAGCACACAGCTAAAAGGACTGGGATTGTTTGAGTTCCATCTGCTTATGTTGGCTGCAGAGCTGCCCCTACGCTTCCGTCGAAGCTGTAGTCTGGACACCAAGTGTTTTATAAACTGTGACGGGTAATCCAAGAAGTAGGTGAGCACACTCCCATCCTCATTTTCCCCAGACTCATTCCTTGGCTAGTACTACAGCGCCGTAGAGTTATGGGTGTCCTTAATGTAATATTACTGCAGCCACTCCTACAGAAGCACACTGTAAAATATGCTACGGCAATCTGTAATCTTTGTGAAACTGAGCAAGAGAAAGGAGCAGTTTAATTTCTTGGAAGCTCAGAAATCCTTAAGAACGTGGTGAAGAGGATTTGCAATGTTGGTGTACTTGTCAAATTCCTGTTCTAACAGAGGAAAGCAAATTAGCCATGAAAGCAATATCACAGACCTGAAAAAAAAAGGCCTGTCTCTTCAGAGAGCTGTGGAAATGAGCAGCAAACTAATCTGCAGGGCACAGAAAGTGTGAGATTTGTTCAGCAGAACGGGAAGATTTAATTAAAGACATATACAATCCAAACTGCAAAGCATGTATTATTCCGCTTTTGAAGAGCTTGGGACGGACAGCCACCAGGTGGGTAAGGAGGCATGAAGGCTGGGGAGCAACAAGGGCTGCCCATCCTTGGCACTGCAGGGTTAGGCTGGGGCAGGGCGGAGGCAGCTGAGGGTGGAAAAGGGCAACTGAGGTAAAGGAGCCTGTTTCTACCTGAATTCTAGGTTTATCATTGTCCCTGTGGGGCCTTCCCCACATTCCCAAGGCTGAAGTAAAGGACCCACGGCATGAACAGGAGAGTGCAGGGGAAGAAACTTTCACAGAGCCAATACGGGTTGTATTGTTTTCTTAGCTACAGAAACACAGGCTCTGTCAAGAGCTATATTAGCACCCCACAGTAGATGAAACTGATCTGTATATTCAGAGAATAGAAAGAGTAAGAAACAGAGCTGCTAGGCTATGGTTGTGCAGTGCTTTGCGGTAATGCTTTTCTGGATGCAAAGATGATGAGACAGCATAGCAGCGGTGTGCATACAAGGAGCATGCAGGTGGTAGCAGTGCTTTATTCTGTGTTGTTTTTTTCAGTCCTATTTCATACTTCATCAAGCCTCCTTCACTACAAGGAGCTCTGCTGCTTCCTGCAGTGAGCAGTATCTTCGGGCCCTATAGCTACTAGGCCCAGAGCACACACTCACCACTGAGCATTCTGCCACATTTCCTTTGAGTAACGAGGCAGTGGGTGCAGGTGAGCCACGTTCTGGGTCACGGTCCTCTTCTCCCCTGTCAGCTCTACTGGTTGTTTAGTGTCAGGAGTGGCACGTGGGCTGTTCTGACTGCACCTCATCCAGAGGCTCTTTGGAGGCTCAGCTGCCTGAGGACTGCAATCCTGCATAGCGTACAGGCAGCCTTCTGCTAATCCCTCTTCACTTTGCAGTGAGCCACGGTGAATCAGCTCACCAAATTAGCTGAAACTGTTCTTTAAATGTTATTATGTTTCAGGAAGAAATACAAGAAAAGAATATGTTGTTGCTGTGTTAGTGATGAACGAAAATGTTCAGTGGTAGCCAAGACAGAGATCTTTTTTGAGTGAAAAGGCGTCTCATTTTAGAAACAAAAGCTCACAGCTATTTGCTTGGGCTGTGATGTACAGCCCATCCGGAGTGCAGAGCAGAGCATGGAAATCTGCAATCAAGAACACAACAGCTATAGAAAATGAAATGCTGTATACGTGACTCAAATTATTCAGTGTAAGTAGGTGGACTGAGTAGCTCACTGATGGGGGAAATCAGCTGCCTCAGCCCCTCCCCTCATCCCAAGGAAAGAAAATTGGATTTCTGTACATTTTCATTTTCCAAGTGTGTTGGCCCCTAGTAATCTTAGCTTACCCAATACATAAAAGATTTTGTTCCCACTCTTTTACGTTATCTTGTTGTCACTGCCTTCGGTTCAATAGATTCTGCTCATTTAAGCCTGGCAGATCAAAATGGGCTGTGTTTTGTCTGGCTGCCAGAGTTCACCTTCAGCTGATGCTAACAGTGATTGTAAAATTGATGTGTCTGTGTGTATGTGCTTGAATGTAAATGAGACTGAGAATAAATATACAGCTAGATAAAAAAATACAGAGTCTTTCTGAAAACATCTCAGAGGAAGCCAGAGGGAATTTACGGTGATGATTAACAACTTGAGGAGATGGTACGCCATGTGTCAAGCAGAGGAAACATGGAAAGAGAATAAAATTATAGTGTCAGTCTCTGAAAGGAGCTGGCAAATACTACCAAGGAGGAAAATTCATGCCAGCCCCATGAGCATGGTCTGCCCAAAGGGCATCAGGAAATGCTGATTTCCTGCTGGGCAAGTCCCAGCTACTCTGCTTGAAGCTGGCACCAAGCCCAAGGGCAAACAGCTTGCACAGGGATGCAGCAGGCAGCAAGCTGTGCTAAGCTGGGCACAGAAACACCCACCAAGCATTCACAGAAAGAGCATGTTTTGGTGTTCTATTCATCCTCTCCCTCCTCCTGCTGCTCCTTCCTTTTCAATCTTCTTGACACAGTTACCTCCAGCCTCAGGCGCATCTCACACACATCAAAACAAAGTCCTCAGCCCAATGAGTCCAGTCTCAGTGGCTCATATGCTTGAAAACGTTTGAATTTCCTGTCAGTGTGGGTGTAGCCAGAAACTTTCTTTGGCTTCTTTTCTAAGTTGGTAATTAAGATAGCACAGTTGTTCATTGTAAAAAGGCTGCTTTCAGGAGTCTCAGCAGATGAACAATAGAAATTGTACAGATGGTGCCCTGCAGATTTCTGTTCTTTCAGTGTTCATCAAAATATTCCAGGAATTCAAGCCTATGTTCCGTCTATATATGGCTCCTTTCTATTTCCTTATTCTCCCGTCAAAATTTACAGACAAATAACAAGTTACATTTCTGATAAATACAGGTATCATCTTATTTAGGGGCTTTTTGAACAATATTTCATTTTCTTCTTCTTCTAAAGTAGCCATTTATTTTTTTGTGTGTCACAGATGACAACTGAATCTTTTCTGATTGGAAGATCCCAATTCAAATATTATGGTTTGCTACATTTTGTCCAACAAAGATAGGTTCAGATGTTATTCTGAAATCACAGAATCACAAAATCACAGAATCATAGAATGGTTTGGGTTGGAAGGGATGTTTAAAATCAGCTAGTTCCAGCCCCCTGCTATAGGCAGGAACACCTCCCTCTATACCAGGTTGCTCAAACCTGGCGTTGGATGCTTCCAGAGAGTGTGCATCCAAACCTTACTGGACAACGTGTTCCAGCATCTCTCCACCTTCACATTAAGGAATTTCTTCCTAATATCTACTCTAAATCTACCCTCTTCCAGTTTAAAGCAATTTCTCCTCATCCTGTTGCTACATACCCTTATAAAAATCCCTCCACAGCTTTCCCATAGGACACCTTCAGGTACTGGACGGCTGCCATAATGTCCCACTGGAGCCTTCTCTTCTCCAGGCTGAAGAGCCCCAGCTCTCCCAACCTGTCCTCATAGGGGAGGTGCTCCAGCCATCTGATCATCTTTGTGGCCTTCCTCTGCACCTGCTCCAACAACTCCATGTTCTTCTTGTGCTGCAGGCCCAGATCTGAATGCAGTACTCCAGGTGGGATCTCATGAAAGCTGTAGAGGGCAGAATCACCTCCCTGAATGGCTGAAATAGGTGACTGGAGAAACAAATCTGTGTGCACAACAGAGTTCTGTTCCTAAAATAGGAAAGGAAACCATTTTAGTCACTCTTCATCATAAGGCAGTGTTTGGATGCATGAGGCTGACGTAGCTTAGAGCTAAGATCTGGGGTTGAACTGAGACTTGGGCTTTGTCCTGTTGGAATTTCAGAATCTACTCTGACAGATTTTATTCCGAAACAAAAAACACCAGGAAAACTGCTGAATCTGTGAGAACGATGCCATCTTGAGAAGCAGCAAGTCTCACACTTTATCCCATCTCGATCTGCATCTAAACGAGAGATATACAAAAACATTAATGCTATAAATTCAAGAATTTCTGATTCTAGTCCAGGCTTATTGTGTGTGTGTAGGAAAACACTATTGATCTCCTTTGGGATCAAAGATTTTGTTCTTTTCATTAAGAATAGCCCATGATAGTACAAAACACTATGCTGGTATAGAGGGACGTGCACTTATGCATATTACTCATATAAAGGAAGAATAATAAAATATATATATGAACGTTGATAGCATCTCATATAGAATATTAACTTCAGGCGTAACTGCAGCATAAATGTATTTATTTCACTGTTTAAATAAAACCTTCCTTATACAGAAATCCTAAAAAAATGTAATTTTTAGCTCAGTTTAGTGTGTATACCAGCAGCCTCAACCTGTGTTGCTGGGAGCAACGGAGAAGGGATGAGAGAGGAAGGTCTCAAGAAATTAACAGTCAACTTCGGGTCGCTACACATGGATAATCGTGGAGTTGTGACACACACAGACCATATTATTGCTTATAAAAAGCTGATATCGTCACTCTTTATTTGCCACAACTTTTGATGTAGGCAGAACAATAATCTCCACATAGCTAGATAATTGCTTTTGCCAAAAGCTCTGAGGGCAAAGTCATCTCCTAATGACACTCAACTATCAGTTCATAGATGTTATCATAAAATTAATTAAGTTCCCTATGAGACGCCCATAACATTAATTTTGATGGCTGTCTTATTGATTGGCTCTTGAACTCCTTATTGTGCTGCCATGATGAGGTCTCAGCCTGGCTGTATCAGGAGTGGTTTTGCCCTGGGCTAGCTGCCAATCTCTGAGACAAAGCACCTTGAGAAGGTCAGGACCACCAAAGGCTGCCGAAGGCATGCTGGCCTTAGTGCCACTGAAAGAGGACTTCATTAGGATGAAAACAGTAAGTATGCTGAATTTCTCTTCATGAGGTCGTTATCTAGCTGATGATGAGTAAGTCCAGGAGACAGGCTGTCTGTTCTTACCCCTCATAGGGATTAACACTGAAATATCGTGGCCTGACAAATGAAAAAAATAAAATAAAATAGCTGGAATGAGAGAGAGAATTGCTGGTAAGAGGAGGGGGGTGCAGGAAGCCGTGTTCTCACCCACTCAGCCCCATAACCTAGTTTATTTCTCCAGGATGCAAGGCACTTGCAGCTCCTTTTTTCTTCAGTAGCAAGAGGCTCTGAAATGGAAAGAAAAGCCAGCAGAAGAGGTTTTCCACATGTCAGGTACAGGGTACAACTATACTGTGAAATGTAGGTTGGCAGGGCATGGGAAGCAGGACAGGGCAGGACAAGCACTTGGGCAGCACCAGGCAACACAGTGTGGTGCAGGCTCAGCTGCACTGGCTGGTGCTCACTCATAAAATCAAAGAGTCAGTAGGGTTGGAAATGTCCACTAAGACCATTGAATCCAACCATCAACTCACAGCCTACCATGTCCCTGTGGGGGGTCTGGAGCTCATCACATTATAAGTCCTAGCTTTTGGCAGGCTCTGCTGGTTTGGGCCATTGCTGTCTCCTCACCTGAGCTGCCACCTGAGCTGCTGTTGCACCACCTGGCTCTTCCCCTCTGTGCTGCCAGTGTCTCAGGGTCAGTTACCTGCGCCATGCTGAATGTCTCTGCAAATGGCCAACTATACATGGTACAGTTAGACGTAGTTCTGGAAGGGCTTCAGAACCCTGTGTTGACAAAATTAAACTGTTTGCCAAAAGCTGTCCTGTGCTTTTTATCTCAGACTTGTATAAGGCCTGGGGTGCTCTTCAGATTGTAATTTCAAGAAGCTTCTTCACAAATCATTCCCACTTGAGCTTGCCATGGCACATTCCACAATCAGGTTGCTTCACAGGATGTTCCTCATGATCCTCAGATAGTTAAGAGCAGGGAAAATGTTTGCTTCTTTGCACATACTCTGATTATCCATTGTCAGCATTTGTTGGTCTTCATGCCTACTGAACTTCTCTGAAGGAGTGGAAGACCACAGAAATCAAGAAGCAGATGCCTGTTTGATGATACAGTCTGCAGGACAAAGGTAATTAATAAAGTAACTGGTTGAGTAGTGACTCACACCGGCTGGAGGATGGTCAGTAGACCTGTGGATAACCACAACATTTCCAGCATGAAATCAAGCTGTGGCAGAGCACCACTCTGGTCTGGATGCTGCTGATGCCCACTGCTGCACAGCACTTCCAGGCACCCATATTTATGGCTGTTGGTAGCCATTCTCCATGGGCTCAGGGAACTGGGTAACACACCTTGCAGTGTGGTTTGGGCCAGAAGGCCCTGAGTGAGAGGATGCAAGGAGGGGACAGGGAGCTGCTGCAGAAGGGGAAGGCAAATAGCAGAAGAGGCTTTGCTCAGAGCCAGTATTGGAAACAAGGACTGTGTTTATTGGGGTTGGAAGCAAAGGTGGAAGGCTATGTCACACACATCCTGTGCCAGGAAGTAATTTCACCCTTAAACTGGAGAGACAATTTTATTTATTTATTCATTTATTTATTGTGGGTCAGAGGCCCTCAAGACATCCCTGATACTGATGGTGCAATACAACTCAGTGACAGCTGGATGAGGGTGAGGTCTCGCTATAACTATGAGACAATCAAATGTCATCTTTCCTTTATTGGTGCTACTAGCATATGTCAAAGAGGTTTAAGACAGCTACTGGTCTTTTTTGTGGGCAGGTGAATGGGAGGGAGTTGGGAAATTAACCAGGTAGTGATTCAAGCAAAAAAGAAAGGGGCAGGTTCGATGAGGTTGCACTTTCCTTGCATGCAGAGGTGATAAGGAACAGCATGGGCTCTCCAGGCAGCCCAGCAAACTTGCCTGTCTTTCATTCTATTTAGAATGAGAGTTGATGCAGTTCATTTTTCCCTTTGCAATTGTGGCTTTATTTTTCTTTCTAAAATTAGAATATTAATTGAAATCTGAATTAGAGTCTGATTGCAATCTAAATTGAATAGGAGAGCTGTGACTTTCCATTTTTTTGCAATCATAAAATTACATGGCTGAGAGAACTAAATCTAATTGTATGGTTGATTTTTATTTTATTTTATTTAGGATTTTTAATTTTTTTTTATTTTTTTAAATCTCTTTCTGCTTCTGCAGTTCGTTTTGTACTCTAATAGATAAAACTTAGGAGGCCTTTCTACTCAAATAGATAGAATTTCATGTCTGATTATGGATGCATACTCGTAAGAAGAAATAATCTGGGAAACAACTGGTTTTGGAGGAGAATGTCTAAATGATATGTATCTAATTTCTTCCTGCTGATAGCATTTGCAGCATTTCTTGGCTCTATTAGGTTTGTATTCAGTGCACAGCTTCATACTCCAGTGGCCTGGGAGACAGCATTACTGCTCCTGCAGTTCAGTAATAAAAATGTCAGCAATAAGTTTGATATTCAGTACTAAAAACAGTACTCTGTGAGGATCCCATTGATGCTGGTCTTTTTCTAGGCACCGATTCAATGAATTGTATAGTCTCCTGTGTGGTTTTATGCACACAAGTAGTCCTACTCAGATCATGAAGAAGAGAGTGCTGGAGAAAATCCATAGGAAGGCCTGCAGGAGGCTAGGTGAGAGAACATGTTTTTCAGCAGCTGTTGGATTTTGCAAGGTGTGAAAGACAGTCACTTTATAAAGTCTTCCCCCTGTGTGATTTTAGTTTTATTGCCTGATTCTAAGTGGGGTAGTGCTGGTGATAAACTTCCTCTTGATTTCATTGTTGGCGGATGAGATTTTAGGTCTTTGTCTGAAGTTCTTTTAAAAAGCTTCAGTTAGCATCAGCATGTAGAATAAGATCAGACCTCTTCTGCCTTGGACATTAAACCAAGGTGCCAATTTGGGCAGCTTAGTGACTCTTGACTCTCTCTTTGAGTGTTAGAGATGGTGAGACGGGCTGGAGGCCAACGGAACCTGCAGCTGAGACAAACCCCCTCCATCAGTGTTTGCCTTTCTTGCCCAGGATGGCTGGGACAGCTCTGTGCCTTGTTCATACACCTCAGCTTATGGACACAGCACTAGGATACGCCTGCATCTCACAGGGAAATCATCATTTTCACATGGTGCTTTGTCATTGAGAGCTTGGTGATTTAGAAGTGATGTACAGAGTTCCCCTGGAAGGAGCTGTGCCTTATTTCTATAGGGGACTACACAGACAGATTCTTAAATATTTTTTTTAGCTTGCAGCCTGGGGAAAAAAGAAAAGAAATTGTGATTTTCTACAAACAGTATGAAACTGCTAAGGAAAATTGTCAGTTCATTGACATTTCTATGCACATTTACTGTAGCCTGATTTTGCCACACTGCAATCAAACATACCAACGAGCCCAGCTAAACTACTAAAAATAGGCCTGTATAAAAATATTCTTAGGTTCTCTCAGCACCAGGTGAGAGCCCCCCTCAATGCAGGACAGAGCCACAGAGCTACCTGCCAATGAAGCAGACAGCTGCTTTGTTCATGAGCAGACTTGTCGGCGGTCGCAGACTCCAACTCACTCCAACTGCTGTTCAGTAGGTTTCTAAATTGGCTGCTTTATGCAAAGGTCACATTGTGGTATCAATTACTTGCTACTACCTGGAAAATTTAATTTCATGCCCTGCAGTAGGTCTGCTTTCTTCTCTGCTGTGATTGGCAACTGTTTCCTTGTTGGTAACTAGAATAGCTCATTTACTTGAAGTGATTAAACCCCAGAAGCTCACTGATCTGGAAGGGCAGCTTCAGTTTGCTGGCATAACCCGAAGATCTCTTGCATGGATACATGCGGATGAACAGAACAAAAGCTACTTCTTGCCTTTTACAAGGCTTCTTCAGGAACTGCATTGTTTGTGACGTGTGTGCATCAATCCCTGCTTTATTGTCCCTCTGGTGTTTAGCTAACGCACTGGGGATGATTCCTGCAGGTTAATAATGCTTCCTGCTGGTACAAAATGAAAACCAGAGGAGACCAGTGGGCTAAGAAAGCATCTAATTTTAGATAATAAGACATCAAAGTCTTGTTAATGTTACATAATTTTTAACTTAAACACTTTTGTTTGAAGATCAATTGTCAAATCTTTTCTGTCTTTTAGAAGCCTCTAAGGAGCTTCTTAAACAGCTGGTTTGCATTTCAGCAGATCTTAGTGCTGTTTCCAAGATCCAGGAATTGTTTCCTTCCCAGAGGATACATTATGTCATTGGTTTTAAAGTGGAAATACTAATCAAAGTAAAGGGAATTTTCTGCTTGAAAATTCTTTATGTAACGCAGCCAATGTCAGGGATTAAAAAAATAGGTGCATGGGACTGAGCCTGACCCTTCCCCATTTGTCTTAAAATCTTGGTTTATGTTTTCCCTGTCTGTTTCCTTGAGATATGAGAAACTGTTCCAATCCCATGAGTTGATAAGAAATATCAATTATTGTTTGGATGAATTTGGCTTGTTTTAAAATAAGTAATGGTTGCTATGACAATTGAATTTCACTAATCCAAGTACTGCGGGACTGTCTCACACTTCAAATTAGTTCACATAACCTTGGTGTGGGGACTGCGGTGGAAGCTGGTGGTCCCCAGGTGCCTCAAAAAGGCCATACTTGGTGGACATGTCCTTCATTGCAACATGAAGCAACCAAATATGCAGGCGCAAATATTCCATTGGTGGCTTGAAGGCCAGAAGCATTTAATATGGCAGATAATTAAAGCTTGGATAATTCAAGTATGTCAAACACTGAGTTCTTGTATCCAGTATTTCTTTACTAGCAGCCAAAAGCTCTACCTTCTAGTAGACTTTGGATTTATGCCAGTGTGAAACTGCTTCCTACATGCACTTTGGTCCTGCTTGCATTACTACCAGCATGGTCAGTTTTGCACCACCAGTAAAATCTGCCAAGTAGGGGATATATCCTCAAAGTTTATAATACAGAGATCTGATTTAAAGCATTTGGAAGACGCTGAATCTCTGTAACACCTAGGAGCCAGGACGATAAGAAATCCAACTATACTCATTGCATCTTTTTCTTACTCCCCTCCCCCCCAAAAAAGTGTAGCTCCAGAGGGTAGCCTAGTTGCAAGCACTAGATGCGACAGCCTGCTAGTGACATGCTACTGTTGCACACTTCCCACTTCATACAATTGCACACTTGGCTGTTTTCAGTCTCCAGAGGAAGTAGTGACATCTCTGTTTGGTGTCTATCTGTATAGGACTTTCAGTTGTGTAGTGTTGGTCTACAACCACCACCCTCCATAGCAGCCATGCAGTAGCTCTGATGTAAGGACTGTCCAGAGCATGTAGAGCTTTTGCCTGTAGGTTGCACTAAGCTGGTGGGCTCCTTGATGGCCATATTGCAGTATGTCCCAGGGCTGTGCTCTGACTGTGGGCCTCTGTGTTCAGAGGGAGGGATGTGTATTGTCACTCTTTCTGGGCCTTCACATGGCAAAAGTGACAAAGCTCAGTGTCAATCCAGGGTCTCACCAAGACAGCAAATTTTATGACTGATCGTCAAGCATTTCTACAGTGCTCATGATAAAAACAAATTGTAAGTTGAGTGGATATCCTAGCTGCAAGGAGATGTGCTTGTTCTTTAAAAGCAGTGATGTTTCTTCTCTTTGAAAGCACAAACAAATGTATGTACTTTGTTGGGTGGCAGCTCTGGCCCACCTTTTGCCTTCTTCATTTTCTTAACTTCTTCACAAGACCAGAAGTGTGTCTGTCACACACTTGCTACAAAGGCTTTTACCTGGGTTAATACCTTAATACTGGCTACTAAAGCACTGAGTTGCCAGAGCTAGGCTTTGGTTGTGGGGATGTATTTAGTTGCTAGCAGTTTGGCACTGCTAAATCACTGACAGACAAAACAAACAAGCAAACAAAATAAAATAATATAAAATAAAAATAATAAAAAAATTTGGAGTCTTGGAGAAATGCCACAGCTCTGGCCACAGAAAAGTGAGGCAATTGTCCCTTCTCTCTCCTTTCAGTGAGACCATCCTTCTATCAATGCCAGGAGTGATCTCATCCAGTAAGGTTTGCCATTTCTTGCTACTCTGCAAACAGACAGCATCTGTGAGGTACCAGCTCTGGAAATGCCAGAACACTATCACTCACCCTACAGTTTGGCAGCTTTACTGCTGATGCTCAGCCACCTCTGAACTGTGAAGCATCTCAAGTGCTACGTAAGCTGCACATGTGCCATGACTGAGATACACTTCTTCAAAAAATAGCAGGATAGGTAACAATAGTATTTTAGCACGATACTTTAAACTGCATTAGTTCACTCTAGATGGTCAAAGAACAGAGAGATAAAGCAATTCTTGGCTTTTAAATCCTTGCTGCAGCTTGTGCCACATCTCATTAAAGATGTAAAGAAACAGATGACATTTTATTTCCTGTGTAGGATGAAATCACATAGACGTCTTGCAAAGTGTGGGCTGACACTTTGGCAATACCCAACTTCTCTAACATTTCATAAATGTCACCAAAGCAAATGCCTGCAAACCAGTGGGCATCTCCTGATGGCTCCATGACGATTCGTCACATCTCAACTTTTGTATCAGTTATTAGGAAAATCTCCAACAAAACTCTAGTAAGCGAGATGTTATGAAAGAATCCAAATAAGAGCCATAAATTCAGCACTTTTCTGCTGCTAAGAATCTCTAGTATCATAAATCCAGTTCCACATCTGGAAATGGATTCTTCAGATTTCATTGGCTATTTATCTAAGGGGAGGTTTCCAGTGGCACAGAGAGGATGTAGGCCCTTGGTAGGTGTAGGCGCCCAATTCCCCTTTGCCCCTTTGAAAGGTTTTCCCACTGGTATTGATGATGAGAAGCGGGATGGTAGGCCTGGTTGCACACACTCTGCTAGGGTACTTCAGGCACTGCCAATGTTTTCAGTATCCTAAGAAGACTTACAGGTGGAAAATTATTCCTGATATGTGCATCTTAAATATTTAAAGAAGACTGTTCTTATTTTCAGAGGGAGGCAGCACAATAATTCAATCATTTCTTTTGATTCCAGTCCTGCTCATGGTCTCCTATATCAAAAGGAGGTATTGACAGGCTTCCTGCAGTTTTATTTTATCCAGCCTTTTTTTTTTTTTTTTGCCCTGTCTTTCTGCCCCCTCTTTCTAACTGAAAGTCAAGACCCACAGCTGGAGGAAATAAAACAGCCATATTGCAGCACTTTAAAATTAGCATGGTTCAATTTCGGCTCAGAACTAATGGGGCTCTCTGCAGAAAGCATTGAAGCTCTTGCTCCATGTGATTGTTGCTCTTATAATGGAAAGAACATAAGCAGCTGCTGTACAGAAAAAAAAAAAAAAAAAAAAAAAAAAAAAAAAAAAAAAGAAAAAAGAAAAATCAGAAAACTCTGCCTCTTCCCTGCACTCAGCAGCTAGTGTTCATCCTTGCACAGTAATGAAAGGTCATTCCATCCCCTCAGCATCACATTATCAAGTAGCTTCAGGTTGTCCTTAATCACTTTGTTATTTTTCTCTTTCAAAGTTTAGATTAAATGATTTAAGAATTCCCACGTGATTCCCTTGTAAAAAAGAACAGTGGAACTGGAGTCCATACGCTGTTAGTTAGAACACACCAGGCTGGGAAAGTTGAACGTACTCATTCCGCTGCAGTAATAACAACAACCTCCCTTCCTTCCCCTCTTTTCCCTGTCCCTCGCCAAACTCTCTTCTCCAAAACCACATAACCATATGGCCAGGGTAATAAAACATCAAGGCCTCAGTCACAATAGCAGTCCCAATAAAAAAGCCAAGGTAGAGGCCTTCTCAAGGCTTAACCTTCGTTTACAGCTGATCCCTGGAGTGTCTAGCTCCGCAGCTTTTAAATGCTGCTCATATCCCCCATAAAAAATGTTTCCTATTTAAATAATAAAAGATTTACTGCACGAACATCCTTCTCCTATACCCCTGGATTACCCCTCCCGTGGGACTAAACACTGGTTGGGCTGGGTAAAACACCTGCCTTATTAATGCCATTCATCAAGTGGCAACACGTTGGAGCCTGACAGCATGCAAAGTGTGGCCCCTCTTTGTAGGCAAAGGGCCGGCAGCCCCCCGCTAGGATGAGCAGGTGCTTCTTCTCATGAATGATACCCATGTCTGCCTCAGGGTAGTAGAAGAAGCCACAGGAGTGGTGTCCCCTCTGATGCCATACTGAGGCGGGCAATGTTAGCTGAAAGCAACACCGGCTCTGAGAAGACTGGATGTTCTCTTGGAGCAGCCAGAGCACACTGTGTCAAGGCCAGACCTTACGTCTGGCACGTGCTAGGCCTGGCAGAGCATGTGTGGTGTCTGCCTTAGATGGTGTTTTGGGCCAGCCAGCATTTCCCTCTGCCACAGATGCCTTCTGTTACAGGTGTGCTGATGGAGTTAAATACCCCAGAGATAAAGACGCCCAGATGGCTTATATGGCACAACCCCTCATTTCAGGCTGCCTGCAGAGCAAAGGTGGACAATTATATTTTCAAGGTGTGTTCTGTACCAGAGTCGGCTAGAAATGGGTATTATATCTTAAGCCCTCATGAAAGCAAACATTACACCCTTGTGCCCCTGAAGGAATTAGGGTGCTATGAGGAACACTTAGAGCACCTTTGCTTTAATCCAGGTCTAAGCACAAAGAGGGACCTCCAAAAGTATCCGGGGGACTGTACAAAAAATGTGCTTTTAGATGTCAGTATGAAACTCTGTCTCTACTGAGGCTTACCCACTGCTGTTTTAAAAGAATAGTTCCTCACTAAAAATTCACTTTAACATTCCAGCACCTTTTCTTTTTCATTGTATTGCTCACTGTATTGTTCAATCTACAAAATTCTCTGGAAATCTGAGACACTATTCACTAAAGAAAATCCAGCTTTAATTACATATTTATTGTGAAAACTTCTGGCAACAAATCTCACCAGCAGAGCCATAATCTTCCCCCTTGTTCCCTTTACTGTAGGCAGCTTTTGCTATTTCTGCACTGCAGTAGCATTTGCTGACATTTCCACTGGGATGTCATATATTAGGTAGCACTCCAGGCTTTAGTTAGCAATACACGATACATCTTGAAGCAGTTAAATTCCCCATGCCATTTTGGAGTTAAAACCCTGTTTCATTTAAAAGCTGGCCTCCTGGATGGTAACTTGTCTGGGATAGTGGGTGGCAGGTCACTGCAATTTGAAATGACCAAGACAGGGTGAGAAACCATGAAAAATGGAGCAATTACATTGCAGGTCAAGGTTTGTTATGGGGTGGCGTGGTTTCAATTTGGCACTGAAGAATGACAACAAGACTACCAGGCATGCTCATGTATTTTTGTTATCTGCCATTTGCAAGTAATATTTGTGGAGGAGGAAGGGGGAAATATGGGAAGTCAAAACAGCTAGCTTGAAGGGCTAGCTGCTTACAAGGCCTTTTTTTTTTTTTTCCCTTTGAGGAAATCATTGTTAACCCAAGGGTTGGAATAAAAGCCTCCATATGAAACTCTGAGAACTGTGTGCCGTTTGCCAAGCTGTAGATCAAAGGCGCTTTAACTGATTTATACAATTTTTGGGGAAAATAAAAAATGCACATCTGGCTTGAGAACCGGTCTGCCAAGTTTTAGCCTAATGAACTTTGAAATCAGCCTCCTACTAGCAATCCTCAAGACCCAGGCTTCTAGTAGAGGTGCTGGACAGTCATTTTATGGCCAAAAGGCACTTGTATAATGACAATGTTCTGTGCTAGCACCTAATTGACAGAATCCTGATGCAGAGTGTTATTTTGTGCTAACAAAACTGTTTTTAATTTGTCCCCATCATTTATCAGCTGGCACATGAAGTCTGGATGTTAAAATTTTATCGCAACAGAACAAGCTTATGTAGCCATAAGTCCAGCTGCAGAACACACATCAACAGCAATCTGTTTGCACAGCGCAGCTCTTCACTTATTGTCCCATTCCTTTTGCTTTATGATGCAGACATCATAAGGTTGAAAACTTAGAAAAAAGGTTTTGCTGAAGCTGGTGTTTGTTGGAAACACCCTTTTATTCTGTCTTCCTTACCACCAGATGGGAGGACCTCTATGAGTTTGAAAGAAATAAAAGATCCTTGCTGTGCTAAGCACGGAGAGCTGAAGCCCAAGTAGCCAGACACTCATGAATAAAGAAGTATTTCTTGTCATGACCAAACTGCAAAGTACATTAAATAAATCCCTTTTTAAAAATCGCTCAGCACTTGAATTTCCTCTATTGACTTGATTTCATGATGAAACATAGTGGCAACCATGGCAAAAGTAGTTTGGAAACAAAACAAAACAAAACAAAACAACAACAAACAAACAAACAAACAAAACAAACAAAAACAAACTATTGACACTATTTAATGCTTGCAAAAGCCCAACCAGCAAAGAACGTATTCATGTGCAAAGTTCCTCTGCAACAAGGTAGGTGAAGAAGTGTGCACCCAGTCATCTAATTGGTGAACGTCCCACGTGTGCATCAGAAAAGCATCCATGGAAATACATTTAAATCAAATCTTGACTCTGTCAGACTTCAACTATGAAGTTGCTTATGCCTCAGTAGCACTATTTTTGGTCCCCAAGGACTGATGGCACAGACAGAATTGCCATTATTACATTAATGCTTGTATTGCTTCTCTGCAGTTGTTAAAACTGGAAATATCTAGGTTCGTTCGTTATTAAAACTCTCTATTCTCCTAGCTAATCATATTCCTGAATTCAGAGAAGTTGAGAAAACCCCTGTTCAGTTTAGGCACCTAGTTTGAGAAGAGGTGGAAAGCACTTGAGACTCCACTGGGTGCATCTACCAGATTTTCAGTGACTCTGAAGGTAAGATTAATTAGATGCCCTAATAGATCCTAGCTCAGGTGCAGATGTCTTCATCTGGAGAAATGGGTATAAATGAATTGTATCCAAGTTATTCCCATCTTCTTCCACTTCTACATAACCCCACAGTGAAAGGGTACAATCCGTCTCTGATAAACAGAGTCCTTGAACACAGAATCATAGAATAGCCTCAGTTAAAAAAGACCTTAAAGATTATCTAGTATCAATCCCCCTGCTGTTAGCAGGGCTGCCAGCAACTAGACCTGTCCATCCTTTATACTGTTTCAGCACTGAGGTGATAAATTCCCTTAGAAATTTGCATCTTATCCTCATTGGTAGGTCCTGTGTCTTAGGATGTAAAAGCTCACAAGCAGAAAGGCTGCAGAATGGGGTAGTTCTGCTTTCCTAGAAGCACTGTACACTGAAATCATAGCACTTTGCTTCTGCAGACCTGCAGACCATCTAAGGATTGTTCATAGCATAACACAATACTGAGTTGATGCATGAGAGAAGATGGGATGAAGATACCGCAAAGGAAGCTAGAGTAATGCACTGTGGTGTGTGTAACACAGGCACACCATTCACACTTTCTTATCACAGCCTGTGCAGGCACTGGGCATTGGAGTGAGTGACAGACCTCTCTGTATGGGCACTATATTCTGGCCAGTTCCTGTCTGGACAATGATTTAATCTGACCTTTATATCATTGAATACAGAAAACCAATATCCAGGCAGCCAATATATGTGGGTGGAAAGGCTGGAGGGAGGCACCTCTCCTTCTTAGCAGGGGATAACTCAGAGAACATTGCAGAGATGCTATTTCTACTTTTATTTTTACTCCACAGGAAAAGAGTGTTAGGGAAAGGAGTCCAAAACCTGTTAACAGTTATACAATTATATCCTGACTGTGGTAATGCGTTTATGATAGAGATTTCCAGATTTTAAAAGGTTTCAACGGAACAAGCTCAGTTAATAAGATGCTGTAACTTAATCCAATGGCATTCCTGTGCGAACTCCTTTTATAATCCCTATTGTTCTTTTCTGAAACTGGGTTGTTCCCATTCACTGTTTACATACCTCGTTCACATTTAGAATTTATACTTCTGCCTTTAAGTCAAAATCAAAGCTTGCAACAGAGCTGAACTCCCTGGGCAGAGTCCTGTGAGAATATATTTTATCTTTGCAGAATATAGTCTGCCTTTGAGTTGCAGATGTACAAATCTTGTTTACAGGCAGTGGGCTGTGTGCTCTCTTCTACACAGAAGACAGTTCCTGGCAAGTCATGCTCAGGTTTTGTTGAGGCAAAACGACTGAGCTTCATGATCACTCAAAATGACAACAAAGCAACAGCAGGCAGAATAATTGACATCCTTTGTTTTCTGTATATCAAAAGAAGTTAAAAAAAAAAATAAAAAAAAGTTTGGATCCCTTTATCAAAGCTATGGAGTTGGATGGGTGTTGGATTGCCAAATACATGTGAAAATAAAAAAATAAAAATAAAAAAATTAAAAGAGAGAGAGAGAAGATTAAAAGAAGATGTCCTAAACAGAGAAAGAATGCAGCCCTGCTGCAGGCATGTCCAGCTTAGCATAGCTCAAACACTAGTGTCACACAGCAGCATTTCATCTTATATACAGTGGCACTCACTGTGATGAATGGTAATCTCTGTGCTTTGACTATTGCTAGTATTATAGGCAAGACAGAAAGTGCTCATGTCCAGTACAAAACTTTCCTTCTTTTCCACAAAATTTTCTACAAAAGCAGTCTCCTCCCAATACTGGTCACCCAGTAGACTTTAGTTTTCAGAGATGTATATATGAATACTGCAGTAGACAGCACAGAAATCTGAAGGCAATATCTTACTACATAGGCAGTGTATATCTTACAGTGTCAATTGAGACTGAGCTCCAGAGTGCTATCACAGGTACAAGAAAATGTGCAGGATTTCCTCAGAGAATTTATTCTTCACCAACAGATAAAAGAGATGGACCATCCTTAGGTGCAGACCTTGGGGGGAGACAAAGCAACAATAATCTGAAAATCTGCCTCCATGTTCTTTCTATTGATTGTAAGAGAGAATGACAGAAAGATGAGGGCTGGCAAGAGTGGTTATCATTTTTGGAAACACTTATGAGCAGTTATAGGAAGCAGCAATAATGTATTTTTCAAAGGAGGACTGTTCCCATCTTTCAACAAATACTGTTTTCAATGTCGCTGAAATCAAGCATCTGCAACTACTGTGGCCACTGACCTGCTCAAAACCTTCTGCAGTCAAACTGTATCCTCAAAATGGAGACTACCAGCATACTTTAAAAGGGTCTTGAGTGGTCTCTTGCTCTTCTTGTCCTCACCTTCATCCCTCACACAAAACTGGATTGTTCCCATCCATTGTTTTGCTACACCTGATCCAGACTGGAAACCATCCACAGTCCAGACCTGCTCTTTTGTACTTATCTGTAAAGAAACATTCACACCTCTATCTTTTTATCAACAGCTGCTGGATGAGCTGACCATCTGGCATTTTGAAGAGCAATAAGAGATTCAGAGTTAGAAGTACACCATTTGTTTTTAGGCATCCCCCTGCCTGAACTGCTGCTGCTATCAACCTCATAACAAAAGGCACTTATTGATGCTTTCCAGAGCTTCAGGTGGTCTTGGCCTTGGCCTTCCTTGGGGACACACACTTCTTCTTAAGAACGTACGGAGGCTCAGGGCTTTCTTACCCCAGGGCTGACTCTACATGATCATTGCCCACTCTTTCCTTTCAAGGAGCCCCACATATTCCTGGTGTGAGCTGCATATGTGAGTCATGTCTGGAGATGTAGAGTGGCTGGGGATACAGGGCATGTCTCAGCCTTCTCCTCTCTCACCTACAGAGCACGGTGCCATTTCCTGACGTTTCAAATGTCCTAGAAAAGGCCTGTGAGACAGCAGCATTCGCTACCCTAAAAGGACGTGCATGGCACTGGAAATACCTGATTCAGGAAATTCCACCCTGTGTCTATAAAATTATCATCTCCCAAGATGAAATCCCCATAAATATCTGGAAAACGTCACCATCAACTTACAGTTAAGTCAAGATGTGAACCTTGGCTGACCTGCTTGTGTAGTTCCCAGTAATCCCTCACTTCCTCACAAAGCTGGGTGAATGATCTGAGAATCCATGGATCTCCCGATAAATTACAAATCCACTGGGTTGTGCGCCGGGGGGATTTGAGGAACAGATTTCAGGAAGTAGTGAGAAATAATGATGCTCTGGGATGTCTCGTCATTTTCCATCCACAAAAGAACTTGTACATGTTGTCTGTGATTTCCCGGTGGATTTGGACTTCCTCTTTGGAAGGAACTGAATCTACTCACCATTCAATTTTTTGAGTGATAAAAATTAAAACTGTATTTTAAATGATAGTATTCATTGATGTGAGAATTGCTACAGCTCCAATAAAGAAGCAGGCTGACTATACAAATAAAAACCAGATATGTTTAAGAAATCATTTAGCAGACTTATATTCAACATATAGTTGCGTCTTTTCTTTCTGTAACCTGACACATCTTTTTCTATACTTGCAAACTGTACATGATTATCCCGGACTTAAACGTTTTAATGAGCTCCTCTGCATTCATGATCATCAGGTCCATTAATGTCTGATCCATGCCTGCTGAATACCTGAACGTGGAAGTTATCCTCAACACACTCCAGGAGTTTCCTGGATTTCTTGCAGCTTGCCGTGTTGTTTTCCCCAGTAGACATCTGGGTGCTTGAAATACCCTTTCAGGATGAAATACTCTGAGCATGATGCCTCTTGCAGCTGAAGCAAGAAGGCTGCATCAACAGGCTCCTCTTGATCAGGCAGCATGTAGAACAACAGACCACCAGAAGTCCTTCATTGGTCCAGTCCATAATCTTAACTCACAGGCTTTCAACCTGTTCTGGACTGTTTCTCAGAGGCAGCACTTTGCACTCTATCTTCTTCTTACCATACAGTGCAAATCCCCTGTGCCTCCTATCACATCTATCCCTTCTAAAAAGTATACAGTCTTCAATCACAGCACTCCAGTTGTGTGATTTGTCCCACCTTGTTTCTGTGATAGCAGTTATATCATGATTTTCTAGTCATCATAGTTTTCATCCCCTCTTGCTTATTTTCTGTGTTTCATGCTTTGGATTAGAGGCACTTTAGCTAGGCTATCAGGCCATTTCACTTGGGTCATCAAATATCCAAAATGTCCACATGGAAACATTTCATCTACTGTTACTTGTTGCTTGCAACCATCCCAGGGCTCCAGATATTCTGTTTATTAAGGAACACAGCTAAGCAGATTTATTTCTTAATATGCTGAAGCATTTTTCAGGCATGTATTTGAGCAAAACCCAGGCAACGAGAGTGTGAGAGTGTATCTTCTTGAAAGATAACTAGCTTGCCTTGAAGGAAGAGAGTGCAAAAAGTCTGAGCTAGCTGGCTTCTAGCTGATAATGGCCTTGTCTCGACAGCTTGGAGCTCTGTGCAGACTAATTTACCCTGTTAAAAAGCAATCAAGATGCATAACAATCAAATGGAACTGTACTTACCCTCCAAAGAGCTCTCTGAATTATTTGGTTCAGTACCATTCTGGTCAATGGAGGCTTTCCCATCACCTTCCATAGAGATGGGTCCATCAGTATAAGGATGACACTGGGGAAAGACGCAATCCTTCAGCACACACAGCTAATTAGAAAGAGTCTGCTGCAGCATTTCACCCCAGCACTGAGGCAAGGTTGTTTCCAAGGAACAGCAATGGACTGGTCCTGCCAAAATCACACATCTGCAGTGCTAGAATTGTCTGGGGCCTCCTCTACAGCTCAGGAGAGAGTAACACATACAGTAAATGATGTGGAGAATAACAGATAGATGACAACTGACTGCAGAAACAAAGGGATGTGCTACAGGAATATCTATCATGCTTCTCACTTAATGAGGTTATAACTAGAAGCAATGGATTTAAGATACAGCTGGGAAAATCTGTCATTATTATGAGCCAACATTTACAAAGCTTGGTATCCGATGCTAAGCTCCTAAATCTACTTTCAAGTATTTGGAGAAAAATTGTTCAGGTTTTCAAAGGTGGTGAATAGTTGTCTTTACATCACACTTTGTGTGTGTGTGTGTGTGTGGAACCAAGCACAATTCAGCCTAATCAGAAAACTATATAAACCATAAAAATCCTCCTCTCCTACAAATGATTCTCTGCTTTAAATTGATATTAAACCTCTTGTTCTGTCATCATATTCTCATTGAAGTAACCTGAATCATCTTTAATACCTAGCTGGTCTTCTTGGGCAGGTTCTCCTAGCTTCTATGTTGCTCTCTGGTGCAGGAGCATCATCATTTTGTGACACAACATCCTCTACCAGTTAATTGCACTGTGAGATATTGAGGGCTGTTAAACTCCCTTGTTTATAAATCCACACCCTATAACCATATGTGTATCATTAGCATGTGCTGTCAGCTCATTAGCAGTGAGAAACTCCTCAGCACTAAGAAAAAGCACAGGAAGGCTGGATTCTGTTGGGAAGTGAGTAAGATCCACGGATGTATAAATGACACAAACATTCTGTTAAAAAACATGCAAACATTGATTCAGTGTTTCTGCCTGATGTAAACACTGCCCGGTGGCCTTGGCTCAGGATCACAGTGAGCAGGGAGATCTGTAAATAAAGAGCTGCTTTCTTGTGCACAAGGTAGACAGTGCATTGCCTTAAGCCATGGTCCATGAAGACTACATTTCTCAGCTGAAAGGCCTCTCCTGTCCTGTCTGAATCTGGATGTTAACACAGAACAAAAAGTTGGTTCCGCTATGTGTTTAAAATAATGAGATTTATTTGTAGCGAATAGCATGGATAGAGGGAGTCATGTGGAGAATTTATAAAAACAGAGAGCACAGGTTTGATGTGCCTCTTGGAGAGCCTCATCTACATTATTGTAAAGTGCTTGCCTTCCCTTCTTACTTTGGCTAACCTCAGGGAAGACACTCAATGCCCCTGGCTCTGCAGGCCTGGAACATCCACCCTTCTGGAGATCTTCAGCTTACTTAGGAGCCTTGGGAGGTCATTGCCCTCATCCCCTTCCTGTAAGATTTCAGCATGCCAAGAGGAAAAAAAGACCAGGGAAGCTCTTTCTTACAAGGACTGTGATCTGTGTTAGAGCTTCTGTGGGACAGGAGGAGGAGCCATCCTATTCCGGCCAGCCTCCAGCTTCTCAACGCCTCTGTCTCTTTCTGGAGAAAGGGAACTACATACCCTGTGCTGTGCATGTGGCAAAAATAGTGAATTTGAGGAGACTGTGAGATTGGGGTTAAATTCCTCATTCTGCTTCTGATGTGACTCAGGCCTATAGCTGTGATCTAAAGGCTTTTATGAGCTTGAAGATACACATCTCTACTGACAAAAATGCCTGGCTAGGGATTTCTGGATAATCTCAGCAGGAATCCAGCAGCCACTTTAGGGGCTGAAATGTCTTTTTAAATGCCAGTCTGTGTGCTTCAGTTCCTTTTACTAGGACAATTGCAGCAATGCTTGTAAAACCCTCGGATGCTCCATGAGTGCCACATAAGTGGGAACAGTCTAGTCTAGTGGGAACTACTAGTTACACATGTAACAAAGGAGAAAGCATCTTTTATTATCATTTTGGACACACTGATTATCCTTGCTGTAAAAGGGCCAATTTGTATGAAGGAGTGGGTGTTTTTACCAGATCAAAAGGCCCAGATCCTAGAGCTGAGGCTCTGCAGCACTTCTGTGGAACCCATTTCCAAAATGATAAGCAGTGAAAGGTGTGTTGTCAGTGCCCATCTGACTATAAATCTCCTCTTCCATTGACCAGCACGGAGGTGAGGTGTTCCTGCACCAGCAGCCTGGAATTACTCCATAATCTGCCAACAAAAACTGCATCATCTTCCTCCCTCTGTCTTTGCAGAGTGTTGCAGCCTGCTCCTGCCAGCAGCTCCTGGCAGAGGCCAGTGCTGAAGATCAAGGCTATCAGTCAGCATGAGTACTACACCCATCCATGAGAAATCTGTTCGGATGTCTTCAGTCATTCACAACTTGTAGACAATTCACTTTGCTGTTCTGACGTTTAGCTCCTACTGAGTAGGTGCAAAGGAAGATTTTCTGATAACCGTGAAGTGCTCCAAAGCAAATGTTAAACAATCCTTCTTGAAGACTTTAGCCACATTTTATTACTTATAATCACATTTTTATTAAAGCAATGAGTGCCTTGTTTTAGTATCCTGTTCAGTCTAGCCTTTCACTTTACCTGCCTCACTAATTGATTTTAACGAGTACTGTTAAAAAAAATAATAATAGAAGAAGAAGGAAAATTTTATTTATAGACTAACACAGACACAGAAAAACAGGAAAACAAATGCCTTCTCTGGCCTCAAAGTATGAAAGTGCACTATCTTAAGCAACATGCACATATTTACTACAAGCACAAATGTTTATTGCTTCTATCAGCGCTAATGCAGAGTCCCTTTAGCTATTTCTTTAATCTAAACAGCTTCCTGGTAGATCCAAGATGTGAGGCCTTTCTGCAGTGACTTGGCAAGAGAAAGGGTCCAGAACTTCTCTGCAAACACAATTAAGTTGTCAAAGGCAACTCCTGTATTTGAATTAAAACTGTAAATCTTTCATCTGCACCTATTCGACATCAAATAGCAGGAAAAGAGGCCCTCCCATCTAACAGTCTTAATTACCAGCACTCTGCAGCCTTCGAGCATGACAGAGCCAATGATAGCTGACCTTGTGCTCCAGCCCGTGAGTGGGATCAACGTGATAAATGAGAGTCCCTGCCTGAAATATCACAGCAAAGGAACAGCCTAAGATGGCAAATTAAGTGCCTAACATGCTGTTGGGGCTACACAAATATATAAAAATGTCCTTTGCTTTGATTCGTTTGTCCAGGAATAAGCAGTATGTTGAAGGCTTCTGTGTAAACAAGAAAAGCCTTGCCTGGGAAAAAAAACAGCCCTTACAACATCTTTCCCCAGCAACTTCATGAAGAGGCGGTGGCTTTTCCTCTCTTCAGTGCCACCACTAGTTCTGTTGTGCTCAGAGTAAAAAAGACAGTGCATTTGACAGGCATCTTCGTAATATTCCCACATATTTCCCCATGGCCAAGGCAAGGTAACTATGGATCTCCAGTGGGAACTGGAGTTACGAGGCATCATTTTCCTGCTCACAATACACATGTGGCAGGTGAGCCACAGCTTGTGGCAGCTTTATGCTTGGTTGCCATGGGGTGGCACTTCCCACGCTGTATGGTGTAGGTGGTGAGTGGTCCTCAAGGCCACTCAAGGTCTTTTTACTTCAATTCTGGATGTCTGTGTCTCAAGACTTGTGAAGAAAGGTCATGATGGCCCATGAGGAATATCCACAGTAGCTTTTTTGGCACAAAACTTTGTTAATGAATATCTCAAGGTGAGGTCATCTCTAAAATAATCATGTTTTAGGATGGGCTGACCCATCTGATATGCTGACATGACCTCTTTGTCCCTCTGTAACAATTCTAAACTCTCTCTAATCACAATATTGACTTCTACTGACCATCTCATTCCTGACCTTACTGTTCTCTCCTCATCTAATAAGACTCTACAGAGTATTTCTCCATTAATGGGTCTTGTTTGTCCTGTTATTAGCTGTGGCACACAGAAGATACCTTGCTGTTAGATTAACAATATCAGCTGTAAAGGAGGAGCTACATATGCTCTGTAGAAGAACACATCTTTGTATGTCATATGAAATCTAAACACAAAAAATTTCAATCAAAAATACACACACACAAAAACCCTATCTTTTTATTTTGTTTGTTTGTTTGTTTGTTTATTCTCCTGGAAAGAAACACTCACAGAAGAGATATCACCTATTTGCAGGTTTGGTATTTCCAGGCACTAAAAGTATGGGTGTGAAAAACTTCTGTAACAAAGGTTGTACCCTAGTATTTATCTTAAAAAATGCTCTCCTGAGCATGGTCTGGAGCATGAACACAAAATATCTGAGAATATAGCTGTGCAGATACAGAAGCTATGCCTAACAATGACAATCTTACCATAGTAGGTTTCTCTGAAAAATAAAATTCCCTCTTCTATAATATAAAAACACGTATCTGTAAATATACAAAAACATGTATATACATATATGCAAGCATATATGTGCTTGTCTTTCTAATTTTTTTACGTTTTATAAGTGAAAACATTTGCATTTGTTACTGTGCTATGCATGGTAGTGACTATATTTTCAAAAAAGGAGAGAAAAGCAAAATAAAGAAGTGAGGAAAATGAAGAATTTTAACTTAGGGGAAAAAAAATGATTATGGCTGCCACATCGCACCCACAAGCATTCCTCTTGTGTCAAAAGGGAACAACTAGAATAAGAGAAGATGGGAAAAAGGGGGAAAAAATGTGATGGTGAGGTCTGTGCTGTCGGATCTGTGTCCATCACATGTTGCTCGGGAGGCGGTCCTTTCACCTGCTGTGTGTTTAGGCAGCAGTGGATGGGGGTTGTTGGTCATTTCAGAGCTGTCCTGGAGGGCAACATATCCTGATGGATGCTGCATATCCACAGACAGAGGTTAAGAGTGCAGCAGAGACTGTGAGATTCAAAGGATATATCCAGACCTATTTGCTTAGAGGAAAAATGATGTGACTTAGGTTTAGGGCTTTAGACAGACCAAGCTTTCCTCTCCAGTGCAATTAGTGGAGATACTTCATTAGCTTGACAAGCAGAAGGGTGTGGTGGGAATGCAAAACCCCTGATGGGAACACAGCCTTCCTGAATGCCTGGGAGGCCTGCCACTGACTTTATCAGAGACTGAATTTCATCCTGTGAGCTTGTACTCTCCTGATACAAAACATGAATAATAAAAATGGGAATGAATTCTGCATAACCTCATATTGCCAAAAAGGGACACAATCCTATTAAAAGCAATCCACTTCTGGCAGGAGAATAATTACTATGGAATATAAAACAGGAAGTTGTGTTATTAACTGCACATTTCAGAGCAATAGTGCTGTAAATAGTATAAAAATACACTGTGGAATAATACTGGAACAGCATAAATTTATATTAACTCAAGTGATTGCTGCGTGATCTACCCCTACAGCCATCACAGGGCATAAAGCTTCTCCAGCTAGGCAGTTTCACTCTAATCTGTACTGTGAACGATATCTTATTGTTTATCTTTCTATTGCTTCCCCCAGTGTTTGAGATTTGAGAGCCAGAACAGGTGAAGAAGAGTAACCTTGCTTTGAAAATAACCAGCAAACTCTATAGAAGGAGTGAACATGTGTCTGAAGCTGTTCTGTAGAGCATCCCTCAGACTCCATGCATGTACACACTTTTGTGTGTGCTTCTTGCCCACACTGTCCCTGCACACAGGTTAGCAGAGTCTAGTTGTGCACAGACATGACCAACATCTATTTTGTATATGCAAATGATACCATTTGTGTACTCAAACAGTTATTAAAGGGAACCCTCGGGACTGTATCCCCAATTCTGCATGCACTCGGCTATGAAGGAAGCTGCAGTATCACAGTCAGCTCAGTGCTTTCATGAGATGTCAAACCAGAACTGCTTTGACAACAGGTGCCTTAGGAATATTTCCAAGGTTACGAGCATGCATCTGGCTCTACAAATATTTGGAGCTACTATGCATATTAATCATCTTACTTATGTGCATATCATGAGACCACAGAGTTCACCAACATAAAGGAAATTTCTCTTCAGCTGTACCTCTCAGCTAACATATTTTGCATGGTGTACAGTTTTTTCACACACATTGCAGGTGAACTGCCATCCTTGTTTTCTGTTTGCCTTGGGGAAAAACACTCGTGTAGATGTAATTGTAAAAGTACATAACTGCTCCATAGGACATGAAAACTGGTAGTGGTGTGGCTGGGCACTTAATAGTTATGGGGAGGATGTGAAACAAAGAAATCTGAGAAGACTGCAGAAAGGGACTGGCTCTCAATAATGTGCAGGCTTTGCTGCTGTTTTCCTGCAGTCTGTGCTCCTCTTTAGTTTCCATGTGAAATAATATTATTAAGAAAGAAACTGGAGAAAGGCTAACGTGTTTGTTACTGAAGCTCACCCCTCTTCTATTCAAGCCCACACATGCTAAATGTTGGGAGAGGAGCCAGGGTGAATCTGGGCACCTCTCCCTGGGTAGCACACGGTGAGCTGGGGGCTGGGCTTGTGGAGTGATTGCCTTGGTTTTCCCTCCTTCTTCTCTCCTTGAAGGAGCTGGCCAGGTGTCAAGCAGCAGCCCTGCCTCTGGGCTCAATGGCTGGCACAGCGCAAGAAACAGGCACGTGATAATCCTACCAGTGTGGGCTGTGATGCTGAGGGATGGCTGATGGGCATGAGGGGACAGCTGCCATGGGGGAAATGCAGAAAGAGGAGCTGGGCTCAGGGCGTATGTAGATCAAGGATGTGTGAATACACATGGAATGAACAGCCCTGTGAAATTTATAGCCCTGCAGCAGAACACTGTAAGAAAATCTGCTAAAATATTCTGTCAGAAAGATGAGGTGTAGCAAGGCTGTCTGAAAGCACTTGAAAGGCAGGTAGGGGATACTTTGTCTTGTGTGAATACCTGGCATGCAGCACAGAGATAAGATCGGTGATAGTCATGGCAGCTGGAGCACGATCTCCAGCAAGAAGAGGGCCTAGCCTATGCAAATCATTCTGCTCTCTCAGGATAATAAAGTTGGAGTAAAGATAAAAGAACTGATGACTTTCACATACAACTAAGAAAACACTTTGGGAGCAGGAAGCAGGAGGAAGAAGGGTTAAAAAAAATTAACTGATCTTAGTTATCTTTTTCTTCAAACTGTATGTGGCTGAAATTGGAAACCCAGACACAGCATCATGAAGATATCACCGTGATGTTTCCATTTGGAAGAGAAGGTACAAGCCTTAAAGAAGTAAGACTATGCACACAATTTCCAGCTTATTCATTATGCTCAGGGGATACTTAAAATTTGGCTGCACATCAGAAATGCAGTCAAGCTTTACAAGAAAACCTTTTAAGTTTCATTCAGCACTATATGCTGTTGCATTCGGTGCCCTGGGATGAAGTTTTATGAGAGTTATGTACTCACTGGAGCATAGCTTCTATCACTTCTTGCCTTTCACTGTGATCATAGTAGAAAAGGCCCTGGGGACATGCTCCTCTCCTGGCTTCCTGGAGCTGCAGGTGGAGAGGACAGAGTCTGAGGGGGAGATTTTGAATTCAGCAGTGACTTGACTCCAAGCCTTTTTTGGGTTTCTGTCTGACTTCTGATGGAGCTCATGTGTTTGGAAGGATATGGTCTGTAAATTAAAGAAGACACTAATGAGCAAATGCAGCACCTGGTGAGGCTCACTCAGTTATTCTTTGTTGCTCTGACTTCCACAGCCACATCAAGCAACTGCAAAAACATGCTGGCCAGCAGAAAACTTAGCAAGTGAAAGGAAAAAGACAAGTTACCTGGCTCTGCACTCAAAAAGATGAGTTACACCAGCAGCTTGACCTGGCCTCTGTTCTTAGTGAGACCCATCTGTTCTGAGAAAGCTGAGAACATTTCAAGTAAAAGCACTCATAGTATCAGAAACTCTTTTACACTTTTAGGGCAAAATGTCAGATTTTACTTCAACAGATCTCTGTCCCCAGGGTCAGAAGTTGAGTCTGCCTAGAGGACGTTAGTCATCTCATACCAAATGCCCATAACTCAGCAATTTCCACCCAAAAGAACTGATTAGATGCAATTGGATCCAGGTGGAATGGGCAGATCACCTGTGCCTTTCCTTTTCTGTTACATTTGCTTATTGAATGTCTTTCAGAAAATAAAATATTATTTGCTACCTGAAAAAATACCTTCAGCAACAGCTGGTAGTTAGATTTGGTAACACAATGATAAAAACGTGACTTGGTCCCTATTTCAGCTGGCAGTGCTCAAGAACTATTCAAAGAGTTACTTGTTTGTATTCTGGTGTTAATATTAATCTGATGAACAGTGTCATATTTCTAACAGGAGTTGGATCTTGGATGCCACCTAAACGATTAGATGCTATCTAATCAGAGCATTAGTTTCAACACTCATGTCAGTGTGAAGAAGTCTTTTCTGATCTGCAAAGTTCAGCAGATGGCTTCTCCAAGGTTTTCCATCATGAAAAGCAGAGATTCTTTATTTTCTTCTCTGGGCAAAGCAGGAAGAAATCAATACCGGAAAATTGTAGAAGGTGAAAAGGAAATTGCTTATAAAAAGTGAAAGATCAGAAAATGGGAAATCACCAGTTCCAGATGTTGGTCATTCCCACTAAGGTCTCAGAAAGGCTTCTGTTGGCTTCACTGGAGCTGAGTCTCAGCCGACACTGCTGAGGGCTACAGTAGTGGATCTCCACAACAGCAGGGACTTACCATAGGAAACAGACCTTAACACCATCTGGAATTGAAACAGTGAAGTTATAGCATAAAATACAGTGTAGGCTCAAAAATACAGGGCAAATTAGAATGCAAATTTATTTCATGACCCACTGTAATTACTGGTGTACTACCTCTCACTTCTCAAATGTGAGGGAAAAAGGCTTCTCTTTCACTTTCACAGAAAGATAACAATCTACAATTATCTGCCTTCTACCACAGGATAGAAGCCCACACACCAGCAGTTAGCAGTGGGAGTTCTAGTGCTTTCTTCATGCAAACTCTTCTTACACCCATGTCCCTGTGTGAGCTTTCAAGGTACTCCAGCCTCATGTAAAGTTACAGTTTCCAGTATGTTCTGTCCATCAGGCTATTCTAAATTAACTACTCCTTTAAATGGGTTTTAATGAAGCAAGGCAATCCTGGGAATTCTCATTAAAATAGGCAACGAGGCACCATGAGGCACTGGCCATTTCTCAATCACTAGCAGGCAAATTCATGTCATCTCCCCAGAAGACAGAAGCTTGAGCAAGTGGATAAACCTTCAGTCTCCATAGGCCACAGGTTTCCATGGCAAGCTTGAAGAATGCAAGTGGGATCTCTGTTCTGCAGAACCTTTCAGGCTTCATAAACTGTCTTCCAAGCAGTGCTGGCTGGTGAAGTAGGATGAGAACAAAGAGAAGACAAGAGAAGCCATGAGTATGTCCCCATCCTGTGCTCCTCAGCTGCTCTCTCACCAATCCTTTACCTCTGGCTGCCAAACAGAAATGAAACAAGGTTTAAGAGCAATCATTTCCCTGTGAGAGAATAAGAAAGACTCTTCTTCCTTAGTTGAGCAATAGCTAAAATGCTTCTCTGAGGGTAAGAACAACCTAAGGAAGGATTTTACTTTTTTATTTGGGCATAAGTATAGCTTAGGCTAAATCAAAATTACATAAACCCAACAAGAAAAAAAATTCTGCTAAGTAACTGGTCGAATGAATATTTCTGTATCATGCTATCAAATATGAGATATTTGGTGGTGGGCTCATTACATCACTACATGACACTTCTGTAAAATCCTAAGGTTTATTGTGAGGGACTTCTAACCAGAAATTTTGCATGTGTTTAGGCTTCCTCTTCAACATGTATCATATGCCTTAAAAACACTCAGCAGGTCATACAGTCATTTGAGTTGGAAGGAACATTTAATGGTCATCTAGTCCAACTTTCCTCATGTTCAACAGGGACATCTGCAGATGAGTCAGGTTGCTCAGAGCTGGCAACCCATTACAAGGGTTGGTACTAAGGCCCATCTCTTTTATTATCTTCATTGATGACCTAGATGAGGGGACTGAGTGTACCTTCAGTAAGTTTGCAGATGACACCAAGTTGGGAGGTGGTGTTGATCTGCCTGAGGGTAGGGAGACCCTTTAGAGGGATCTGGATAGGCTGGATAGCTGGGCTGAGGTGAATGAGATGAGGTTCAACAGGCCAAGTGCCGGGTTCTGCACTTTGGCCACAATAACCCCATGCAGAGCTATAGGCTTAGGATTGAGTGGCTGGATGTCTGTGAAGAGGAAAGGGACCTGGGGGTGTTGGTCAATGCTCGGCTGAACATGAGCCAGCAGTGTGCCCAGGTGGCTAAGAAGGCCAACAGAATTCTGGCCTGTATAAGAAATAGTGTGACCAGCAGGAGCAGAGAGGTAATCATCTCCCTGTACTCAGCACTGGGGAGGCCACATCTCGAGTATTGTGTTCAGTTTTGGGCCCCTCACTACAAGAAAGACATGGAGGCCCTGGAACGTGTCCAGAGAAGTGTAATAGAACTGGTGGGGAGTCTGGAGCACAAGTCTTACGAGGAGCAGCTCAGGGAGCTGGGATTGCTTTGTCTGAAGAAGAGGAGGCCCAGAGTAGACCTCATTGCACTCTACAACTTCCTGAAGGGAGGTTGTGATGAGGAGGGGCTTGGCCACTTCTCCCAGGCAACAAACAGGACCCGAGGAAATGGCCTCAAGTTGTACCAGAAGAGGTTTAGATTAGACATAAGGGAAAACTTTTTCTCTCAGAGAGTGGCCAGGCACTGGAATGGCTGCCCAGGGAGGTGGTGCAGTCGCTGTCTCTGTCAATGTTCAAGAGGTGTCTGGATGAGGAGCTATAAGATACGGGTTAGTGGTTTGTGGTTGCTACAGTAATGGGAGGATGTTTGGACTAGGTGATCTTGTAGGTCCTTTCCAACCTTGTGATTCTGTGATTCTCTATTCATTGTGAGTCAAATCATGAGATCTTCACTTCAGTTTTGCACAAGTCCCTCCTGAAAACTCATTTCAGGATTAGTTTGATTACTTGCATGATTAACACTGAAATCCTAAGGGAAACTTCCCAAAATGTAGTCGTTCTGTTTTTTCAGAGAGTGACAGAATCTGTTTTCCTACAGAAGAGCTGTTTTTCTCACTGACTGCATAAGTAATCAGGGTCTGGCAGCTCTGGACTGCATAAAGGTTGAATTGCCCATTGCTGTGCTGAACTGAAATGCTGCAGTAGGTGCATAAATCTCTCTGAAACATCACACTAGCTGAAATGCCTTCACATCCTGACCTCTTAATCTTTTGGTCACTCTGAGATAGGTAGAATATCTAAAATGACTCTTTCCGTTTCTTTTTCCTTCTGATCAAAAGCTTATTTTTTTAAAACATTACATTGCCAGCAATGCATTTTAGGGGAAACATTTTCTGTTTTGAGTGATGATCTCAGGCTAATTTCCAGTTGATTTTCTCTCTTCTCTCTTTTACCAACCTTTTAATTCTGTTTATCTTTTTCATTTAACCATGTAGCTTGGTAGTGGTAACACTCAATATAGTGATTCTGGCTTATTATCCCACTAAAGGTCTGAGAAGATTTTTGCTGTACCGTGCTGTTCACTGCTTAATTGCTTAATTACAATTTCAAGGGGAAATTCTTGCAGAGTTGTCTAATTAAAAAAATGACAGGGTTCCTACAGTCATAAAACATGGAATAAGAAAAATAAATAAATAAATAAAAATAAAAAATCAATCCCTAAATTCCCACCTGTATTGCAGAGTGAGTTCAGTGTTACACTGATGTTTATGCTTAACACACACACACACACACAAACACATACAAACCACTTGAAAATTGATATTTATTTTGTGACTACCTAGGATATTGAATAATGGAACTGAAAAGCCAAATTTAATATACAACCATGCTGTTACATATATTTCTTCATTTTAGTATGTTGTCTTGCCTGACTGTGAAGGAACAAGTATAGTTTGCAGGAAGGTGCTATATATGTGTATATCCTCACAGTTTTATAGAATCACAGAATCAAAATCATTAAGGTAGCAAAAGATCAAGATTGTGTAGTCCAGCCATCAGTCCATCACCCAAATCTCCACCAGCCATGTCCCTCAATGCCATATCTATCCTTTTCTTGAACACCTTCAGGGATGGCAGCTCCATCACCTCCCTGGGCAGCCTGTTCCAATGTGTCACCACCTTTCTGAGATGGAATGTTTTTGAATATCCAACCTAAACCTCCTCTGGTGCAACTTGAGACCATTACCTCTCATCCTGTTGCTATTACCAGTGGCTGACCTCTACCTCACCACAACCTCCTTTCAAGTAGTTGTGGAGAGTGATAAGGTCTCCCCTTAGCCTCCTTCAGACTAAGCAACCTCAGTTCCCTCAGCTGCTGCTCATAAGACTTGTTCTCCATATCCTTTGAAGTTTTGTTGTCCTTCTTTGGACATGCTCCAGAGCCTCAATGTCTTTCTAGTGAGGGGCCCAAAACCAAACCATACTGAAGGTGCAGACTAACCTTGAGTGAGTGCTGAGTACAGGGGGGATAAACATCTTTCTAGTTCTGCTGACTACGCTATTTCTGACACAAGCCAGGATGCCATTGGCCTTTTCAGCCACCTGGGCACACTGCTATCTCATTTTCAACCAGATGTTGACTCAGCTTTCCAGACTTCCATGAACTCATGCTGGCTAGGTCTGATCCCTTGGTTGTTCTGCATATCGTATGATTGCACTCAAGATGATCTGCTCTGTGACCTTCCCTGATACTGAGGTCAGGCTGACAGGCCTGTAGCTCCCTGAATCCCTTCCTGATCATTCTTGTATGTGGGTATCACATTAGCAAGTCTCTAGTCATCTGGGACTCCCCTGGTTGACCAAGACTGCTGACAAATGGAAAGTGGCATGACAATCACCTCTGCCAGGTCTTTCCACCCTTTGGTGGATTCTGTCTAATCCCATAGACCTGTGGAAGTCTAGGTAGAAGAGCAGGTTTCCTCCTGTACTGTGGGGACTTCATCCTGCTCCCCATCCCCGTCTTCCAGTTCTAGGGGCTGAATAGCCTGTAGATAACTGGTCTAGTATGAAGATATTATTAAAGAAGGCATTAAGAATCTCAGCCTTTTTCTCATCCTCCTTGGTAATGTTTTCTGACACATCCAATAAAGGATGGAGATCTTCCTTGGTCCTCCTCTTGCTATTAATATATTTATAAAATCATTTTTTAATTGCCTTTAACAATGCTGGCTAGATTAACTTCTAGCTGGTCTTTCACCTTTCTGATTTTCTCTCTGCATATCTATAGCAGCATCACTGAACCCTTCCTGAGTTGTCTGACCCTTCTTCCAAAGATGATAAACTCTTTTTTTCCCTTGACTCAGCAAATGTTTTCTGTTCTGCCATGCCAGGCTTCTTCCCTGTTGGCTCATATTACAGCACCTGTGCCTTTACGATTTCCCTCCGGATGAAAGCCCAGACTTCCTGAATCCCTTTGCCCTTCAGGATTGACTCTCAAGGGGTTCTCCTAACCAATGTACTAAATATTTAAAGTCTATCTGCTGGAAGTCCAGGGTAGCAGTTTTGCTGACCCTCCTCCTGATTTCACCAAGAATTGAGGACGTAATAATTTCGTGGTCTTTGCTTCTAACCATCATGTCTGCTTCCATTTCTTCTCTGTTTGTGAAGAGCAGGTCTAGCAAGGCTCCTCCCTTGATAGACTCTCTTACCAACTATGTCAGGAAGTTATCTTCTGCACACTCCAGGAACTTCCTAGATCACTTTGTCTCTGCTGTATTGTATTTCCAGCAAATGTCAGGTAAGGGAAAGCCCCCTTGAACAAGGCCATGTCTTCTGCCAGGTACTTGTAGAAAGACAGGATTATCCAGACATGCAGACAAGGATAAATGATTTGCCTAGAAGCAAAGTCATTTAAAAGTGATGTGCTTAGTAGGATACGAAGTGGGCACACACATGGATTAGACTGCTACATTTTTTTCCATATGGAAAATATTGTTAATTATTAATTTTTTTTTGAAAGAGAAGGTCTTGCAATGAAGACTGAAGCTGAGATTTGAGAATTTGTGATCATTAAGTGTCTCACAGTGATCTACCCTATGTAGAGCATGGCTGAGCCAAAACCCTGTTATTAATTTGAGTAATTCACTTTTGACTACTGGAACTTCTCATTTCAGCTTCAAATCAAGGTCTTAGATATCCCTTGCTTTGAATTCTCCTTGTACTGTCCATGAAGATGTACGTGTATATTTATCTAGTTGAAAAGCTGTGATTTTGGTGATTCGTGGTGGTGGTGGTTTTGTTTGTTTTGTAAAACCAAACAATAAAGCAGGGAAATTTCAGATCTGGAATTCACTATAGGCAATGAACCAAATTTCAGAGTGATACAGTCACACGGTTTTAGCTTTGTAGTATAGTGAGCCAATTACTGCATTGTTTGTTTGTTTGTTTTTAAGTGCCTTCACCATCTTGGAACTGGTAATAGTTCAGGCACTGTGTACCCAGTAAACCTGTAAATGATGTGACTAAAACCAACAAGATCAGAGAGCAATAAGGAAAAGGAAAAGCTATCTGAAATTCAGGAAACTTCTTTAATGACTTAGATGCGCTGCCACAAATCTTATGAATACCTTTATCCTTCTTTTCAGTAGACAAATAATATTAGCTCATTTCATACTTCAGTTATGACTCTCATGTACATGAAGGTTCATAAAAATGGTACAAGGTACATAAAAATGAAAAAGTTTTCAGTTATCTTTTGGAAACTTCAGTAAAATTGAGATTGAAATTGAGAATAAAAAGTGGAAAACAAATATTTTTTGAACTTCATCACGGCATATTGACCATGGTCAAAGAGTGCTCTACTGCAAAATTGATGCCTTCCACAATTTACTCTTTGGACTCAAGCAGAAAATCCAAAATATCAAAGCAATAATTGCATCCCGAGGTGGTCAGTCTCTTAGATGAATCTAAAAAAGGCAGGGATTACAAAGCAATTGGCTCTTCAGTCAAAAATGAAAGACATGATACTTCCATAGCACTTTCCAGATGCCCATCTCTTTTATGGAGAGCTCATGTGCTGTTGACATATCTGTTTCCAAATAGCTTGTAATCAGTACCTTTGGCAAACAGTCTGTGTCTTCAGAGGAAATGGACATTAATTTGGTACATGCAAGTAATAAAGCTCAAAATAACCAGTAATCTGAAGCTGCCAGCCATATATTTCAGTCATTGTGATCATCTGAGCAACAGCTTTCCTAGAATCAATGAATCATAGAACAGTTTATGTTGAAAGGAATCTTAACTGATATCTGGCATTAAATTCAGAGCCTTCAGCAATTAATTCAGACTCTTCAGAAAACCAGTATTCTATCCAGGGAAGGTGGTTGCTCCCAGATAAGCAGGACATCTGGAGCCTCAAAACAGCCTCAACATCCCACAGTCTGTGAGAAGGTACACTGTACCCTGCTAGGGCTGATAAGACAGGCACTATGACAAGGCTGACATGCTAATTAGAACTTATTCAATGCCAAATTTGCTGTATATAAGTTTTTGACAAAATATGGGACCTGGCTTTTGTCACACACAACCTTCTGCATGGATAACACGTCCCAGTAAGACCTCATAACCACCAAAGGCCCCCTTGCAAGAACTCCATTTTAACACAGCTCATGCACAGTATAAGATTTTAACCTGTACAGCAGTCCTAGAAATAGACAGGTTCCATATTGAAATAGTATGAATATTCACATGTTAAAATGTCTGAAGTCTGTGCTTTAGCTCCTGACTGTGTGTGATGGGAGGAGCGATCCCCATGCAACCAGCTCTGCAATAAGTAATATAGGGTTTCTGACCTGTCGCTGGGATCAGAGAGTTACATTCCCAGATTTTCATGACAATATTGCTACAGTCCATGATTTCCCACAGACCCTTTTTAGGCACTGGGAAGCTGCTGTAAGATTTCACCAGGGCCTTCTCTTGTCTAGGTTAAAAACTCACCATTTTCTCAGCCTTTCTCTGTAGGACAGCTGTCCTGATTATCGTCGTGGCCCTTCCCTGGACTTGCTTCAACAGACCCATGTCCTTCTTATGTTGAGGAGCACAGAAATAAATGAAGTTTTGCAGATGAGGTCCGATGAGAGTGGAGTAGAGAGGGACAAAAACTTTCCTCAACCTGCTAATTACACTTCTTTTGGTACAGCCCAGGAGACACCTACGGCAGGCAGGTTTTCTTCCAGTCCCAGCCACAGGAGAAAGATGTATGGACATCCATCAGTTTGGGGTCTGCATTACAACCTTTCCCTTAAGCAGTTCCATCTGGCTGGAGGCATGAACCAGCACTAGGGAAGATGGTGTGGAACTCCAGATGCAACTGCAGCCTTTACTCGAAGACAAGTGTTCACTATTTTGCCTTGAGGGAGTTCTTGACCAGTCCAGATAGTCCCAGAATGGACCCAGTTGCTGGGTTATGTGTGCTCTGAGTCTCCCACTCATCCAGTAGAATGGCCTTCCTTTGTAGATGCCCCCTCCCGGCACATCCTCATGAAGTAATCTGCTGTGCCATGGCCTGTCTGAGTCTGAACTCTGAGTACTCTTTGGTGACAACATAGGAAAGTGAGATGATGATGATGATGATGATGATTCATTAATATTATTAGAAAGAAGGACAATTTTTTTGTTCACCTAAAGCATGTATTGCCAGGGGTACTTCAGTTTCCAGGTTCTTTCGGGGTAGCACCTATCTTCCCTAGTAGAAGGGCATTAGTTCAGATGCATGTTTGGGAAGTGAAGACTACAGTTACACAATTCTGTGATCAATATATCCAGCATATAAGAAGATTGTTCCTAACCTGAGATTTTTAATACAAAATTCACTTTTCATCAGTCCCAGGCAGTTTGAGTGCATACAAGCAGATTTGAGCAGATTTCATGTGAATTGTGCAGTATGTTATTGGAGTTATTGGATATTGGAGTCAAATTCATGAAAATATGATGAGAGCAGACAGGTCATTCAGTTCAAGTATTCTTTTGAGTGTCTGTACTGAAAGAAGCTCACACTGTCAGTGATCCAACTCAGCAGCTCCCTTCCCAATGAGTGAATAGCTCTTTATACAGAGCACAACAGTTGCAACTGAAAAGGTGATGGGTTCACCCCCTTCTGTCTTTCATAGCTGAAGGCACAGCAGTCTTCTGAGTAACAGGAGATCTGGACCCTAACACCAAGCACCTATTTGGATCTAAGATCCTTTACATTCCAGCTGGAGATACTGGAGCTTGAAGCTTGTTTGTCAGAAAGAAATGGGTCAAATCTAATCAGAGAGGCTCCTTAGAATTTTTTTCAGCTATGCTGTGTCTAATTTATACTCTTCTTGGTTATATTAATTTATTACTTCCATCCTTCTCCTTAAGAAATGTCTATGATAACCCAATCCAACACAGATTTAATACATAGGAAAATCTTTTAACTTGTATAGGATGACCCAGAATGTAAGGCAACCTGAAATGTGGCCCAGTGTTCATAGCACTTCTTACCGGGCTTCTTGAGTTTTCATGGAATTCTAGTAGTCTGTGCACTTGTTTATGTAGATGAAACAGGAGATGTGGAAAGGAAAAAACAGATAAGGATTGAGAGGGACACAGAAGTGATGGATAACTTGGACAAAGTCATAGCAAGTTCACTCTTCTTTAAGTGCTGAAACCTCAAGAGCAAAGGTATCTTCAAGCATTATTTCTAATCTTGTGCTCTTAAAGATTTGCAAGACAAGAAGTATCAGTCAAGTTAACGTATAGGATTAATACTTTTGCTCAGGCTACTAGAACCAGAATCCTCCAGTTCACAGAAATCATAAGTCCATGTAACTAGTTAATATGCATATCATTTCAGTCACAGTAATGCCAGGGTCCAGACCCACTGTTACTGCACACTTGCTTTTATCAGGCAGTCTCCAAACACGTCGTAGTACAAATATGCAGAAAAGTGTTTTATTTTTTGTTTTGTTTTTCCACATTCTGAATATCCTTTTTTGTTTTTGTTTTCCAGTGAACTGCTATTACAGCATTTGCGTAGGAAGAAAAGATTGCCAAGAGAAGTGTGAATAATTTATAAAAAATGGGTGAATTTGATATGGCTTTCAAACAATTCATGTATTGAAAGGAAGATGAAACACACTTTTAAGAAATCATTTTTGCATTCATCTCCACCTCATGTAGTCCTGCACAGCTGCTATCAGAGATTCTGCATCAAATGTTAATTTCTAACTATCATAAATTTCTTGAATATGTTTTTTTCCAGAAGATTGTATGCTGTGACACTTTATTGTATCTCCTATTTATCACTAGGCTGACTTAATTTTACTTGCTTCTTGCTGTGATTTATGTTACTGGCAGAGTTTGGAAACCAATTGCCTCAAACGGAATGATCCACAAACAAAGTGTTGTGAATTCCAAGTGAATATTTGCAATTGCTTTCCTTTTATTAGCTGCACAAACCTATTATACCTCTGGTGCACAAATCATTTGTAATGGGCTGCTAAACGTATTTGTTAATGTGTTCACCCTCAGCTTAAGCAGTGTTCTTCAGCAAATCCAATAGATGAAGCATTCAAAATAAACAGAGAAGGCCTTCAATAGCATTGACCTGGACTCGCATAAAAATCAATTTGGATTCCTCAGACTGGAAACAAGCATTTTCTTACAGAAGCCTATCATTCCCTGCTGCAACTTATGCTAGCAATTTCTTTCAGATGTGTCCTCACTTGGACATTCGCCTTGATCACACTGCAATTACATGAAGTCCGTATTTCCTCCTGTAAGGCATCTATCTTTTAGACACTGCCATGCATTAGGGTATAAGGAAAGTAGGCAAAATCATGTGGTTTACACATGCTCACAATGATATGCCCCAAGTGTGTCAGCTGGTACCATCTGTGGTGCCTGGAGCGCTGTCTGGGAGTCTGTGACAACTCAATTGCAGACTGGAGGTTTTGAAAAACAGTGGATAATTACTATTCCCTCTTAGGCATGAGACTCCTATGTGCAGTATTAGAGGGGCCACATCTGTTACAGCTATTACCAAGTTCCTGTCGATCATCAGTATTACAATAAAAATAGTCATTAATCTGAATGAAAATCGCTGTCTCTCTTCAGTTTCAGCCCACTGATCTGATCAAGTTGTAACGAATAAATTGGTGCTCTGTCTACCCTCCTTTTCTGTGCTTTTCTTTGTGTTCTGGTTGTTTTCAGAAGCTGTGCATCTTGACCCAAACAAGTAACCCATAGTGAAATGACCCAAACAAATACCTCGCAGTGGAATTCTTGGATAAGATCTTGCCTCTTAATTTTTACAGGTTGATAATATCTAGTTTGCATTTTTAGAACACACACAGGTTGTCATCTAACTTAAAATGGAGAAAATAGAGCAGAAGCTCTGGCTCAACTGAGTTGTTTGTGCTCTGTGCAAATATGAGGCCAATTTTAATCAGTTTCATTTTATCCTAAACTATGTCTGTCCTGCTCATTCACATATCTATGTAAGATTTTTCTCAGTACAAAGCATAAAGTCTGATAAACCATGGCTTTTTTTAGCACTTTTTTGTCCAGCTCTGCTACATGGAGGCTTGATACTGCAAGTACCAGAATGACAAAAACAAATATTACTACTGTAGAAATTAAGTGTTCAATGTGACATGGACTTCTTTCTATCTAGCTCAGCCCATGCAGACCTGCGTTTTGTGTTGAACCCAGCAGAAAGAACACGACAAACCTAAGTTTCCAAAGAGCTCTTGAGACTGTGAAAGAAAGTTCATCTACAAATTACCAGTGATGGAAAATACGCAAGGGAACTTCTCACATGGTACAGTTTTGCATTGCCTCAAAACTGGTAACTCGCGAAGCAAAGTCTACTGTGCCATATCAGATATCTTAAAATAATGGTTGCCACAGTGTTCCAAGTTTTGTTTTCTTCATACAGTCTAACAACAGACATAACAACAGATAAATATCAAGACAAATTTGTTAATATTGCATTATTGGCAGACAAAAAGGGATCACTTTACATTGGAATGCTGAGCTCCTGCCAACCACCAACAAGTGGATAGTTCTGTTTTAGAACTTACTGCTAATGGCAAAAAATATATGTGCTGCAGAAAAACAGAAATGATCTGAAGGCATTTTGAAAGCTTTAAGTTCCATTCTAAGAACTCCTTGAAAACCAGGCCTGATGATGGAAATTGAAAAATACAGCTTGTGGAAAGGCGGTGGTATTTAATTTTTCCATAGCCCTTTACATCTCTTCAGTGCTCTGTGAAAAGGAACCACAGCGAGGAAGGTTATTAGGATCAGTCAGACTTAATGGAAGAGCAAATTCATACAAAGAAGAAATGATTCTTCCATGGCCACCCAGAAGAAGATCAGATCCCGAAGATGTCTGATAGGAAGAGACTACATGAGGTAGCAGGGCTGCTTTGAGAAGCATGAGGGTCTGGAAAACTAGTTTTGATGTCTGTAATTAAAGGCTGAAAGCTATTTAAGTGTGCCTTTAAAAAATGAGAGGCACTATAGAACTACAGTTCTTATGTTGCCACAAATATTTAAGGGCAGAAGTATTAAAGGCAGAGACTCTTCACAGTGTGTGGACCTTTCAGAAGTAAGGGCAGAGATACTGCTCATGACCCTAGGAAGCCTGGGTCAGTAGGTATGCTGACAGTGCTTCTGCAGACAACAGATGTGGGCTTTGTGGCCCTTTATATAAGCTATGATGGTGGAGGGTTTATTGATTCAGGTAAACTTGATGTTAGAAGAAGGAGCCGGGAAAGAGCATGTAGGCTGTGTTATTGCCCTTTTGCTGCAAGGCTCTGTTTCCTTGTTTACAGGGGAAGACTGCCCACCTTCCAGCTCATGACACCCTTTTTATGTCTCATCCACTGAATTCCAGCCATTATGAGACAGTCTTCATGTCAGGGGTACCACACTGATGTCATAGGACTTCATGTGCTCCTTGCTAAGGGATTGTCTTGGTTTCCATACTTCTTTTCTGAGTCAAGTTACTGACAAGACTGCAGTTTAGGCACAGTAACCATGAAGATGGTGAGAGATCAGGCACATAATGCAGGAAGTCCTACATTCCTACAAACAGCAATAAGCTGATTTTCTTGCCTCTGTAGTGTCACGGGTAGACTGTGTCGTGCTTTTGCTATATGAGATTTTATTGTGGCATGCGCACACACAGATAAACACATACACACAAAATTAGTGAAACAGAAACTGTTTAAAGGAAAAAGTGTACAGACTGAATCTAGAAGGATCTGAGCTACTCATTTTTAAAGTCTTCGGTCTGGAGACTGGAGTGAACAATACGTCTTACAAATTATTAGGTTTGGCTGCTTTTTTTGTTTTGTTTTCTTCAAGCCACTGAGGGTGAAAAGGAAACAAAGGGAAGATTTTGATTGATGTAGTAAATGTGGAATGGCTGGAGCCAGGAAGAATACATTAGAGAAGTGAATGATGGCTTTGATTATGGTCAGCGGATGGAGAACACCAGCTTTCACTGTAACTGCAGACTGCAGCTCATGATTCTTTCTGTCTGGAACTGTTTGCGTTTTCCTCTGAATAGGTTCACAGAGACAAGTAACAACAGAATTGGTATCACACTGATTTCACTAATGGTAGGTTGGTATTTGCACTGTCAGGGGTCCATCTTTACTGGAGTTCAAAACATTCACAAGGTGGACCCAAGTAGCAGTACAGCAGTACTTATCTGGCCATATCTGTTGTGTTTTTGTTTTTTTTAATTGCTTCAGAAAATAAATAAATAAATAAATAAATATTCAAGATTTATTTTGTAATTTAAAAAGAGTGATCTTTTCTAATCCACTGTGGTGCCCAGTAAGGATATGCCACAGGAAAATGTTTTTCTACACTTCCTTTAAAGGCTAAATCTGCCAGAAAGAGGTAGCTGCAGGAGCAGCTTTGGTGGGATTGGGAAAGAGGGAGTGGAGTCTTTTGCACATCGGAAGTTCTTCAAGGCTAGAACATTAGACCTCTCCAGAGAGCAATGAGGAAACAGTCCCATGGATACCACAGCCAGAATAAAAATGTATGACTTTGGCATCAATGTCTTGTCAGCACAGTGAAGGAAGAAAGCAGTACAGTGAGGAACTATACAGTCCTTAGAGTTGGAAGGGACCCTTAAGGGTCATCTAGTCTAATTCTCCAGTAATGATTAAGAACATCTGCAGATACGTCAGTTTGCCCTGAGCCTGATTCAGCCTCACCTTGAAAGTCTCCAAGGAGGGGACATCACCACCCCTTGGGGCAACCTCTTCCAGTGCCTCACCACCCTTACAGTAAAAAGCTTATCCTGTATGCCCAATCTAAATCTCCTCTCTTTTAGTTTGAAACCATTTCCCCCTGGCCTTTCACAACACACCCCGCTAAAGTCTGTCCCCTCCCTTCTTATAGCCCCCCTTTAGATACTGAAAGGCTGCTATCAAGTCTCCCGAGAGCCTTCTCTTCTCCAGGCTGAACAGCCCCAGCTCTCTCAGCATGACCTTACAGGAGTGGGCTTCCATCCCTTGGACCATTTTTGCTGCCCTTCTCTGAACACATTCCAGCAGGTCCACACTTCTTCTGTATGGAGAATTCCACATCTGGATGCAGTACTCCAGGTGAGATCTCACCAGAGCAGAGTACAGAGTCAGGATCACTTCCTCTAACCTGCTGACCGTGTGTCTTTTGATACAGCCCAGGTCTTCTGGGCTGCAAGGTCACATTGCTGTCTCTTAGCTAGTTTCCCATCCATGAGTATCCCTAAGTCTTTTTCAGCAGGGCTACACTCAGTTCTTTCATTCCCCAGCTTATATTGGTAGTGAAGGTTGCTTCAACCCAGATGCAAGACCTTGCACTTGGTTTTATTGAACCTTAAGAGATTCACCTGATCCCACTGTTCAAGCCTGTCTGGGTCTCTCTGGAAAGCATCCAGTTCCATGGGCATGCCAACCACACCCCACAGCTTGGTGTCATCGGCAAATTTCAGGCAGATTGCAGTAGCAGAGGAGGGAAGTGATTATGTGAATGAGGGTGTTTTGGTTTCAGGGATGGAAAGCAAAGGCTAGATATCTAAAATGCTGTTGCAGGTGTGGTTCATTGACTTCATCTTCTCACAGGAGGTGGGCTGGGGCTCTTTAGAAAAGGGCTGAAGTTCACTGGGTTAGGACATGCACTGTGCAGGAAGTTTACACTAGTTTTTGTGTTGTACTATTACTTTTGCAGTCTGTGAAGGCCACCCAGAGTAAAGGGTCATCAGAGAAATTTACCAGACTTGGGGCACTCTGTCAAAGCTGTGGTCAAAACTCTGATAATTCAGAAGGCTTGTCCACTTCCTTCATCCTGTTGATGCAGTGTCACATGCATTACTTCGTTGTACTGAATGAACTTCTTACTATTTGTGTAGAACATGTATAAGTTAACCCTGCAGTGGCATAGTAGGTATCTGACATTCGCACTTAATTGCTGTGACCTGATACTTGTGGAACTAGAGGATGAAAATGTTTTGCTTTATCTGAAGTGGATTTTCCATGTAATGACCATATAACTAAATTAGAGATGGATAAACTTGCTGAGATTTAATATGAGCTCATAGCAAAAAAATGCGTTTAAATAAACTTTCTGTTCAGATAGGTCTTGACAACCGGCAAAAATGCTATTTCTCATTCTTTGCTAAGATATGATCTCATTACACATGAACAATCACAGCAACACAGGCATAAAACAGTATAAGAAAACCCCCCTTTCTGATATTATCTCTGGTTGTCAAGTGTTAGATGCAAGTCTAATGAGCTTTGATCCAAGTGCCAACCAATTTAATTCTCTCCATTATCTTGGCTGAATAGGGATATATATTAGGTTTCCCCACACGTGCTCACTGTTACACAAAGGCAATGAATCATTCTTATGCCACAGTAACAAAGCTGGTCTTTACTTCATCCATCAGAGACTAAAGCTTTGATTCTTACTCCACAGGAAAAGCTCAGAACATAAAACTGCTCCCAAAACCAGGTGTCCAGGGAGGGCTACACCTGAAGGGATCTTATGGCATTTTAGATCATGGAGACAATGAACTTGACTTACTGAGGATACTATGCCACTAGTCGGATTTTGTTCCATTAGGGAAGATGTCTGGATAAGTGTATAACAACTTAGGTGAATCTGCTCAGTGGTCCATGCTCAAAGTTTGTTAGTTTCATCAGCTGCTTCTACTGGACTGTTCTGATGACGTACACAGACACATGAATGATGAGAAATCAAGACAGATGTAGGTCCAGGTCCATAAAGTTGAAAGAAAAGGAGAGAAGAATGTTAACCAGGTCCACATGGAATTTATATGTCAGAAATAGCTTGTGCTCCCCAAGACCTTCTTCTAAAAGATGAGGGAGAACCTCAGATCAGTACATTATGAACTGTGCTAATTAATACATAGTATCAAGCTCACCTATCTCCCATGGGTATTCCATTTGTGTCTGCTGAAAATGCCTTGGTATCCACAACCCATGATACATGTGGGTTCTCCAAGAGTAGGTTCATAGCTGAAGGTCTCAGAATACAGACCTCAACAGCTAATTTGTTTTCTAACTTCTATTCAAGTGACTTGTAACTTTGGTCTTGTAAAAGCACACCTTGTGAGAGTAGTAGTCCAGGATATACAAAAATAAATAAATAAAACTATTTTCCCTTAATTGAATCTGCAGTTTTGTTATTGTTCATAGAGTAATATGATGTCTTACGGATGGAATGCCAACCTCAACCTCGAATCTTTCTTCTTTTCTCAGCTTCTGTCAACTGTATTTCCTTAGCATTATTTCAAGATCACTTGGGTATTTAATTCATCAGACTGCAGTACTCTGCTAGTCTAGCAGGGCATTTCCCAAGCCATTAGACATGTCTGTGTGTAAGTTCACACCCAGTTGATGTGCCAGCTACAATTCACAAAGATAAAGGTTTATTGGAGGCTTTTCAAATATATTCCATTAATCAAATGAAAGGCAAAGTCTTTCTCAGCATGAACTAAATAGAGTTGCCAAACAATACATACCATACAACATTGTTTTCCACCAGGTAGGCAACATCTGATATAAAAAAATGCTCACCAGCAAACCATGCTGTTACAAATGTTTATCCTACAGACTGAAGAGATAAAAAGTAAATTCTCAGGATTGCAAGGACCGAGCTATCCCAGGATGCAATCTCCAACCTCCACATTCTCATAGTATTTCATGAAAGTTTATCAGTAAGCTGCGACCGAATCAATTTGACCTTCTTTGAGAGGCATAATGTCGGCATAATTCTTCTACAATTAATCACAGATAATGAAAGGATATTAAAATTAATAAATAAATAAATAGAAAGAGAGAGAAAGAAAGGAAAGAAAGAAACACGATAACAAATGGTAACAGGCCAAGTACAAAAAAATATATCAGACAATTTTTCACCTGGGAAATTCCCCTGGAGGACTCAGGTTAAAAAATTACTCAGCCATTGAAGGAAAGCTACTATATCTTTCCAAATACCTAAGATATTTTTAAGACCACAGACAAGACACCTTTTTAATATCCTAAGCTTGACAGTAGGTCTGGTGTTTTCAGTGCCGAAATACTGTTAAAAACCAACAAATAAACAATGCAAAGCAAGACTAAATGCACAACAATAACGGGGGAGGAAAAAAAAAAAAAAAGATTTTACAGCTTAGTCATTATTTTTGTGGGACATGTCGCTTTCCACTGATAATTGCTTAGGTTTGGGTTTGGAGACATGGAGTAGCCTCAATCATTTCTCATCCATCCTTATCAGACTGCAGGCAAATGTGCCAAGTTTTGGTCACTGAAAGGAGTAGGATTTGAAAAATGCAGTCTCTGAGTGATGGTTCAAATTTTCCATTTGGATATACTGTGAATCTTCTGAGTTTTATGTGAGACTGCTTCAGATTGCAGGAAACTCAAGCCAAAAATGGGGAGACACACTGAAACTCACTGAGACTTGGCAGTGCGTTGACTCTGCTGGGGCAGGAACAAAGGCTCAGCTAACAGCATATGCTATCTATTAAACTTTGTTCTTTCTGTGTGTAGACAGAGAGAGGGAGTGACAGAGGTAAGAACTCCAGCTCCCTCGTCTTGATTTCAGACAAAGCTTTTGCCCAGATTATCTGATAGCTAAAGAAGCGTGGAGAGAACTAGGCATTTTTGAGAATCATTTCACAGAGACAAGTTTTTATTCAGTTCTCTTTCAGCTTTGTAGGAAACATATTTACAAACAAAAATCTAATAAATTCATTAAGGAATAAATGAAAGCAGGCATTTATCACAATAACTCTCTGCTTTGTTATTGATGATTAAACCTCTCTTTTCAGGCCAGGAAATTTTTTGCCGTTAGGAGACAGAAGATGTTTCCAATTAAACAGTTCACCTGCATCCTGGAAATATATGGGTAGCATAAGTAGGAATGACAACGATTCTTCACATCTTCCATGGAAGAAAAAAAAAAAAAAAAGATGGGTAAGTGAAGCTCTGGAATAAAGCCACTCAGCTCAACAGTATTGCAGCTGAGGTTGCCCATTGACAAAGAACTGATCCAGCATACTTTTCTCAAGAACTACAGTCCTGCCTCCAAAAGTGAGATAGAAAAGAGTTTAAAATACACATGGTAAAAGCAAAAATCATGTGTCATTTTGAAAGGAAAACATAAAAGCCTGGCTTAAAAGGAATTATTAATAAAATCATCTCTAATCTCAGTATCAGCAGGTTTTCAATCTTAGGTGCAGAGCAATAAGATTTAGTTGGCAGGGTAGTGTGGCTGGTCCTGGCCTGCCTAATCAATCTACCAAAAGCTGCCTTTTCTCACCTTTATCCTCTCTTCTGTCTTTCTGGGATGCAGGCACCAGTACAGTTAGAGCAAAACTGAGAGGAGTGCCAGATGCACCAGAGGGTCATGGTGCCTTACTAAGGGACCTCAAGAGACTGGAGAAGTATGCTGACAGAAACCTAGTGAAGTTCAGCTAGGAGAAGTGCAAAGTTCTGCACCTTGGGAAGAACAACCCCATTCACCTTTACATTAGGGATGAACAATTGGAAAGCAATTGGTAGAAAAGGCCCTGGTGGAGAGCAAGTTGCCTACCAGTCACTGATGCACCCTTGCAAGAAAGAAGGCCAACAGTATCCTGGACTGTGTTGGGAGGAATTCTGCCATCAGGCTGAAGGAGATTATCTTTCCCCTCTTTTTCAGAACCAGTAAGAAATACCTAGAAAACTGAGATCAATGCTGATCTTCTGGGCTTCCCAGAACCAGGGAGACAGGGATGTAGTGAATCAAGAACAGCTAAGTAACAAAACAACAGTAATCTTACATACATAGGAGGCTGAGAGAGCTGAGGCTGTTCTTTCTGGAGAAGAGAAGGCTCAGTGGGAACCTTATCACTTTGAATAAATATCTGATGGAGAGAGTAAGAAAGATGGAACAGACTCTTCTCAAAGTTGCCAAAGGACAGGAAAAGAGACAGGAAATTCCATTTCAACACAAGAGAAAAAAAATTACGGATGGTCAAATGCTGGAACAGGTTTCCCACAAAGGCTGTCGAGCCTCCATTTTTTCTGAGGTATCAAAACCTGATACGATACAGTCCTGGGCAATCTGCTCCAGGTGTCCCTACTCAAGCAGGAGTGTTGTGATAAGTGAGCTCCAAAGATCTTCTCCAACCTCAACCATGTTGGCAATCCTTGCAAATTCTATAGCTGCACCACCACTGCCTCATGCAGACACATATCGGTTTTCTTGTCCAAGATCCTGAGTAAGTGACTGATAAACTTCCCTTGTAAAAGGGTGACTTTTGGGAATGGTAAATTAAGTAAACTGCTAACGGAGAAACACAATAGTAAATAGCGACAAAATGTCCAGAGAAATACTGTTACCTCCCCACCCCCCCTTTTTTTTTTTATTCTTTTCACCAGAATTTGTGATTTTTGAAACATGATGTTTGTACTGAAATGGAAATTAAAATTTCAGCTATCTGCACAGGCATTCTGCGGCGTGAGAGGCTACTGGAGACACAGGAGATACAGGGCACGGGACATCAGTTCAGGCTGGAATTTGAGTGGAATGCCACATCTCAGACAACAACTTGGATTTAGTCTCCTGTAGACTGTAGCAGTCTACTGGAGATACTCTGGAGAATCCGTGTAGAAGGCATTTCATTCGGTGCTTTTTAAATGTTCCAGACAGAAGTTTTATGGAAACACTTTCTAATACACCATTTTGTCAGGAGAAGATGTTCCAAACATTTCTGGTCAACATATAACTGCACCTCAGAAAAGGAGATGATAAGAATGACAAGCCACTGTATAACTTCCCGTCTGGAGTTAGGCAAGATAGACATCATTTCCAGTTATTGAGCGAACTTGTTCTGTCGGCACGTCATCAAGACATGACTCTACATTTTTAATATAAACAAGTGTGTGCAGTTTACACAAGGACCTCAGACATGGTAAAGTGATCTTGAACAGTTTCTTGCTTCATTACATCTGCTAGAAATTTTTGTCCTTACGCATTTAAAAACCTCTGAGGATGAATCTCTACAGATGTCTGTTCTCAGTAAGGTTCTCCAGCCCACACAACTCTCTATGCAGCCAAGTCTAGATAAGGCTACCATACATCCAGCTGTTCCAGACTTGGCTGCTTTTTCCATTCAGAAATGACGACTTTCCGCAGGTTTTTGGATGTCTGGTTGGATGACAGGACACTACAGAGCTGAACATCTTGGAGAGGCTGAATATACTGCCTCTGCTCTGTGGACAGCCTATCAATTAGTGAGCAAAGCAGAAGGTACCGTGATGTCTCAGATGTGTCCAGTGCTTTAGCTTCTTTACTTACAAACAGCGCAGATCCTACTACTCCCCTCTATGGCATGTGGTGTGCACACCTGCTTTCAGTGTGGGAAGTTATGTGCTCTATTCATTACAGTACCCTGCTTCAAAGTGAGTCTAAATTCCTCTCAGAAAAAAAAAAAAAAAGTTTGAAAAGGATATGGACGGCATTATGTGTCTGTAGGAGAAAACTGCTCCTTAACACTGTCATTTGGTTTATGCTTCAAACAACATACATGTAAGCCCTTTTCTATTTCTTTTCCAACAGAATCTAGCTGCTCCCATTGCTCATTCAGATGCCCATCATGCATTACATAAACATATTGTTTTATTGGTTTCAAACAACTTGTTATTCAGTTCCCTGTCTCCATGCTTTCATTTTGTTGGAACAGCCATCTTCATTACAGTTTTAATTATTTTGTACACTTCTGTCATGCTGTCTCTTGTTTTTCTTCTATAATCTGATCATCACTAAATTTTTCATGCTTTCCTAACATAAAAGACAGATCTATTCCTCACACCATTTTTCTTGTATTTTTCCCTGGACTATTAACATCTCCATCATATTAATTTTGAGTTGGGTGACCAAGGATTAACGGAGAAGACAAGCCACTGGTTTATACAATTATATTATATTCAATATTGTTTTATATCCTTTTCCTGATATGTTCTAATAGTTTGCCAACACTTTTACTGCACACAGAACAGATGGTTTGGCTAAGATGTCTGCTGTGACACTTTTTCTTTTTTTCTTTTCTTTTTTTTTTTTTTTTTTTTTTTTCCCTGTAAGATTGTGATTAATTTAGAGCCAAGAAATGTCATTCTGATTTTTCCTTCCAGCATGCATTAATTTACCTTTGCCTGCATTAAGTTTAGCCACCTACCTTTCTCCACTCCAGTAGAGGTTCCTTACAGACACATTTCACTTGACTATCTTGTCTATGCCCATGTAATTTCCAGATGTTACCCCACTACTCAGTCGCTTGTTTTCTAAGATTATTAATAGCAAAATCTTTTTATTTCTTGAAAACCAGAAATGCTGTGCTTGTTGCAGACTGTCTCTTTGCAATTGTGCAAATTAACAGAAGAACCACCCTGGTGCCACAGACACATTCACTTTGTGTGAAAGCCTTTGTTCCTGAAGACAGAGTGAAAGAGAAACAACAATCAGCGCAAGTTAAGCAACTGTGGTATGCTGACAGCCCTAATCCTGCTTCATCCCATGGAGTTTTAGACAACGGTGCTGGTTTTATCATGAGGGTGAGAGTTTTCCCACCAACTCAAAATGGGGAAGAGGAAGGAAGTCTCTGTTCCCCAGCAGGGAGAAACTCTAAGTTCTGGAAACAACATCACATAGGAGTTTCAGAAAAGACTGATTTAAAGGACTTCATGTTTTGCAGTATAAAGAGAAGTTCTGACCCTGCAGAAACCTAGGGGATGAGTGATGGAGATGCAGAAACAAGAGTTGAAGACATACATGGTGGTACGCAAGGGGCAGGGTGATGAGAGAGGAAGAGAGGCTGACCATTATCTGTGTCTAACAGGTACATCTAGGCCTGTTCCCTTCTGAGGAGGGTGACTAGGGTTTCTCTGATTCCTTTGATTCCAGTTTGACAAAATGAGAAGCGGTAAAACAGTATTGCCCTCTCTCCAGTGTAAGCAGCCCATTTTACAGCTCTCAATTAGTTTGGGAGGTGAGGAAGGAGACAACGCCAAAGCAACTCCAGCTCCCAGCACTGCTCTGCAGCCCCATTCTCTGACCATTCTCACCAGCCTTTGCCTCTGTCTCCTCAGAATTAGTACAGACTGGAGGCAAAGGGGAGCAAGCAGTATTTTGCACAGGCATGAGAATGATGAGAAAACAGATTTGACTTTTATATTTCCCATGACAAATAAATTATGTATTGCCATCCATGCCTCAAGAAAAATCACTGATTTCGATGAAGTCTTAGTTAGAATTTTTCAAATTCTATTTCAAACTCTAAAATATTTCTGTCATTGGAGTAAATTGTGAAAAGCCTTTAGACTGCACCAGAGCAAAGCTCTCTGTAACTGAACACTATGAAAATGCACACATTGCATATGTTATTGATGGAAGTTCACTCATATCGTTCTTTAATTCTTTTCAATCTCTGGATGCCTCCAGTCCCACCCCAGAGACTTTGCTGCTATTTCATATTTCTTCCATTATACGTTTTGACCTCTCAGCCTCTGGCATATATTGTAACTTTGCTACTCAGAAAATAGTAGGTATTTCCCCTGTATATCAGTGATTGACTTTAGCAAATCTTTTATCAGAGTTAGCATGAGAACAGAAAAATCACAGCATCTAGAGCCTGTTTGCCTCTGCCCAAACCTCCTCAGCATCTGGGACTAAAATATGTCTCTGTGTAATCTGTTTCCCATTGTGGTTTTAAAGGTCTGCAACATTTTTATAGGCTCAAGAACCAAAGTAACTCAAGACTAAACTGTGTTGGCTCACCCTGATGTAACCCCTATAAATGACAAACAAATCAGCATTTCACAGTTAAAAAACAACACCAAGCATTCTACAAAATCCCCAAGAAGTTTACTACAGTGATGCTAACAATGCTAGACATTAAGGCAAGGAATTTCCTTTTTGCATTTCAAGAGAAAAGCCACCACAGCTGTTTCTCAGTGGATTCCCAGCCAAGTTGAAAAGGTCACTGACCCAGCCATGATGTAACACCAAAAACCACAAACAGTGACACCCCCAAGCAGTCACCCTCTGGTGAGTCAAAGGACCATCCAATAATCATTTTTGCCACGCAAACAAGCTATTTACCTTGCACACTTCTTACATTAAAGCCTCACCCAAAGAGGGTGGCACAGCTCAACGCTCTTCAAATGTCTGATATCTCTACTAAAAGGTTTGTTGACAGACTGGTGATAATGGGGAAAGTCTGTTGACGAAAATGATGTGCATTACCTTTAAATACTGGGAAATGTGAATGACCGAAGCGAAAATCATATCTTAGTCTCAACATTCTTAGTTTGATCTATGGTGTGCTTGATTAGAAACCGCAAGGGTAGTAATTTCATATTGCCGGCAAAACATCAAAGTTATTGCATAGTCTAAACAGGAAAGGAACAAGACATGAGACAGAGGGTCTTTGATGCTGTGACTCACATGCTGGGACTCTATACAAATGTGTGGGCAAAAACCTGTGTGCTGGCCACCCTGCTCCAGGTGCCACCAGGCCCTGCAGTGAGGAGCCTGGCTGGGCTGTGCTGATACTTGGCAATGTCTTCACTGGCTCTCAGCTTTCTGAGCTTCCCCATCTCTGTAGCTGGAGAGTTTGTCTTGGTCATGATTTTGATACAAAGCCTGTATGTCATAGCAATACTGTGATGATGGAACAGGTTGTCCAGAGAGATGGTGGATGCCCTGTCCTGGAGACACTCAGAGCCAGCTTGGACAGGGCTTTGGGCAGCCTTATACAACTGTGCATGATTCTGTTCACTGCAGGGGAGTTGGACTAGGTGGCATTTAAATTTCCCTTCCAACTTCAAATCATCCTATGATTCTATGGCCCTGGTAATTGCTGGCCTCTTAGGAAAAGCCACTGGTGTTTCTAAGGCAAAAAGAGCAGATTCTTCAATGAAGAAAGACAGGGCATTTGCAAGGGAAAAGGAAAGAAAAGAGATAAGGAAAGAACTCAGTAGAAATTTGAGACCCAAATGCACATTTCAATGTGAAATATTTTAACTAACGGCAGAAGCAATCTCTGATACCTGAGCAGTCTGAGTACTTCCTTCAATCCATGTGCACCAGCTTGTCCTCACTGCTTCGTACAGGACCTACTCAGTTTGTTAGAGGAAAACCATCCTTTGCAGTTGCTTCTCCTTGTTTATCAAACAGAGAGGAAATATGATCCAGTTGTTCACAGAATTAATACCTCCCTACAAATATTCCCTTTATAGGTTATATGTGCTTGGGGGAGAGGAGGAGCTATTTAAGGACATGTGCAGGATAACTGGAACATGTTCTCTGTTGTGTTTGCAATATCTAGATTCAAGCCATTTATCTTGCATCATGATTAACCTTAACTTCTTTCATGTGACAGATTCTGCTTCCATTTCACTGAGCCTCTACAAATCATTCACAGAGATTTTTGGGCTCCAGTGGTGAGCAGATGAGCAGGTACATAGGTTGCTGTGAAGGTAATGCTTCCTATTTATATCCATGGAACCTGCAATAGGTACAAACAGTACAATAACACTCTTGGGTAGAGATATTCTCAAATGCAAAATACTATTTTTCAACGTAGTCACCACCATTAGATGATCTGTGCAGATAAGCTGACAGAAACGTTCTTCATTTCATGTGTAAAAGCTGTGCATGTCCATCTGGAGCATGGCTTGTCTTTCATATTGCTGTTACCACCTTATTGTGCTCACACCCACTTTTTGGTCTCCATAAGCATTCAGCAGGCACTGATGAATGTCAGTAGGTGCCATTTTTCCCACATGGATGAGTTAAATGACACACTTTTTTTTTTGCTTCATATGCACTTCCACATCAGATGCCATTCTGCCAGAGTTCCCCTCTGCTGCTATCTGCACATGGCAATAGCATGTAACAGGACATGGCTGGGAAGGTTCAACCTCCACTTCCATCCCACCAACATCCAACTCTGATACTGTGGGCCAAAATAATATAACAGGAGAAGAAATATAACTTTTGGAGGAGCCCTTATATCAAATCAAACAGCCATTATAATGGCCACATTTGCACACAGGGAGGGAAGCAGAATGTAAACCAAGCAGTGTTTGCTGTCTTGAAGGGCTATTTCCAAATGTTCTTTCTCTGCTGCAAGCTAAACAAACTTTGTGTACCTTTGAACTTACTTCAGGTGTTCCATGAGAAGCTTTTATTTCAAGTGTATTCACATTGACTCTCTTTCTTCCTTATTCAAATTACAAAAGATTTTGAGGAGGAAGCGTGTGTTGGAAAGCAGAATATCAAAAGTGAAAAAAAATTCCGTCTCATTACTTCTGCCCTTCCTCTGTGTCCAAAGGTCTGCAAAATTTTCCCATTAAAAACACATATAGCAAACAATATGGGGGTGGAATGTGAGTAAGGGCCTACTACAAAGACAGGACTGAAGAAAAGACTCAGAGAGATGTTAAAAGGGAGAGCTGTGTTTATCACAGAAGCATAGAATGGCTTTGGTTTGAAGGGACCTCCAAGCCCACCCAACCCCAACCCTCTGCCGTGAGCAGGGCTGCCATTCATCAGATCAGGATGCCCAGGGCCCCATCCAACCTGGCCTTGGGTGCCTCCAGGGATGGGGCACCACAGCTTCTCTTGGTAGCTGTGCCTCACAAGGGCAGAGCAGAGGGGTACAATCACCTTCCTCTGTCTGATGGCCACCCCTTTTCTGCTGCATCCTAGGATACTGCTGGCCTTCTGGGCTGCAAGTGCACACTGCTCACTCATGTTCAGTTTTTTGTCTACCAGGATCCCTGGGTTCTTCTCTGCAGAAAGAACTCAAGAAGGTCTTCTGTACATGTATCTGGGATTCTCCAGTCCTAAGTGCAGCACTTTGCATTTTGTCTTGTTGAAGCTCATTAGGTAGGCCCATTTCTCAAGGCTGGCCAGGTCCTCCTGGATAGTGTCTCTTCCTTCAGCCATATCAACTGCACCATTTAGCTTGATGTCATCTGTAGATTTGATAAGAATGTTGGTTACAAATCTAAATCTCATTTTTGATATCTTGGGAATCCAGGACCTCTTTCCAAAGCTCATCACAGATCTCAACAGAAATGTCATTATAGGTATCAGCAATATGTCTGCGTAGCAGCTGTGATGAAGATCTGCTGACACAACACATGCAGATACGGAAATCTTTGTAGACCAGCACAGAGCAGAAGCAGAAGACATCATGTCTCTGCACACCTACCTTGGGTACTTTAAGAACACTCTTGTTAAGAGAACATCAGTTAAATATTTGGGTCATCCATTGGATAACTCAGGTTGAAAACTGTGAATGTTTTCTTTGTATTTCTCAGACAGAAAACAATCCCTAAAAAAAAAAGAGAGAGAAAGAAAGTTTAAACCAACTAAAGTACTCTTTCAGGCCCTTCTTATGTACATCAGAAAAAGAATGCTCAATTTCTGTAGATAAGAAAAATCAATTTAAGTGACTAACTTGTCATTTCATGGTGAAATTGGATTTTATTCTGTTTGCAAGCTGCCCTCCTTCCTCAGGCACATAACTGTTCTGAAGTTTGCCTTTCCCACAGTTTGTCCATTAATAATCCTTGCTTAGTGACTGATTAGGAGCCACTTTGTCCTCGCTCTTGTTTAAGGCTGGAATATAAAGGAATCCACACAGATAATTTATTTTGCATTTTAATTCACCGTAAAAACAAATCCGTGAAGGAAGTAACACTAGATTTCAATTTTTTTAAACTGTGTGTAACAGAGAGAAAAACATAAACAGCAAAGCAATGGAAATATGTTATGGTCAGAGAAGTACCAAGTTCAATTGATTTTTCCTTCTGATGTTTTGTTACAAAATTTTGGAATAATTAAAATATATTTTTTATTAATATCCCCACATCACAGGAAAAAAATATATTTCGTGATTAGCATTCTTACTTCAAGAACTGATATATCCACTTCTTAAATTTTTATAAGCCATAGAAATATATAATATATTGCGGTTGTTCCCTTCTGCTTAAAGGACTGAAAAGACTTTGAAAGAACCCAGAGATATTCTATTACTTCTGGTGGTAGAGAGAGAGGGCAAGCCCACAGGCTTCGCTGCAGGTGCCCAGGCTATAACAAGAGCTGACTCACCTGCCTGTCAGTGCCTGCTGTGAAAAGGGAAAGTCAAAGAAAACTGGTTCAAGATATATATATATATATATAAATATATATTTATATATATATATATATATTCATATATATATGAAAATGGGTTTTGTTGTTGTTGTTGATTGAGAAAATGCAGCTATGAAAAATTTCCAGCAAGACCGTGATGGATTTCATGTTCTTCCTCATGAGGCATATGCGCATATAGGGTGTGTGCTGCACAGCATGTAAAGCAGAGCAGTACCCAACTAGCTGGAGAAATGTTGGCTCTGCTATGAGAAGCAGCATCCTGTCCAGCTTGAAGCTCTGTGCTGTCATCTGTCATGGGAACAAAGCCTTGGATGTGGGAGTAAGCCTGAGCCTCTGTGCAGCAGGCAGAGGGCATTGCAGGGTTTCCATAAGCTGCAGCTCTGAAACAACCTTGCTATGGAAGCCATTGAAAGCAGGAGTCAATAGCACTCCAAAAGCTTCCACAGAGTATTTTTGGACCCAGCAGGAACCTTTGTGTCGCTGGAAATCTTGGCTGAGATGGGGGCTTTGGCCCCTGGGAATTTCAAGTTCAGACTCATTTTGGAAAGAGAGTTTCAGGTGATTCTGAAGGTAATTCAATTTGGAACTGTTCCTTTCCACGTATACATTTTAAGCTGACACTGAGTATTTGCCTCCAAGAATTTTCCTAAAGCGAATAAAGTGATTTTCCAAAGTTTGGTGAAATGCTGCCAAAACCATTTTTGATGCTATTTACTGTATACAAATGAGAATACCTGTTGAAAGCTAAGACCGAGGAATATCCAGTACTTTTTGAAAGGCTTTTCTTTGTTTCCAATGCTCTGTGTCTCAAAACCACCACTAACAAAGACCGCTGATGCTGCTCTGGAGTCAGTAGCATCCATGTGTTGTGCAGGAAACTGAGCGCCATGAGGAGTTGAGCCAGCCTGCTGGAGAAAGGACCCTGAACAAACAGAATGGTATGAGGAAGATTTGAGGCCTTTTGTGCTTTTATTTGTTCATTTCCTTTTCAAGTCTCAATCCTTTCAGCAACTGCAACAAAAAACCTTTTATGCCCAGATGTCGACTTCTTTCCTGGAAAAACCCTTCTTGACTTCTACTTGCCACCCCAGCCTCACCCCACTCCTGCTGGAGGAGGCTTGGTGGAAAGCCTAGCAGGATACAAGTGTGCCCATGACCAGCACTGATCTGCAGAGTACTTCTGCCAATATGCCATGCCAGTGAGGTCCATGCTCTGCTTCGGAGGCCGTGCTTCTTGGGCGAGTCTGGTGCTGTCCTAACATTCATGCTCCTTACTGTGTGTCTGCATGGCCACTGCTCCCAAACAACTCTGAAAATTAAGTTTCCAACTGAAATGAATGGCACATGGTCCTATCATCACATCCTCCACATTTTTTCAACATCTGCAAAGACTTGACCAGTGCACCCTTTAAACCTGGAGGGACTGCAGCAGGATGGGTCCTCCTTTGAGCTGTCAGAGCTACAGGGACTGTTTGTGAGTGGATAGAAAGTCATCTCTGGATCGAAACACAACAGCCTTTTAAGGATGCACAGCAGTAGCACAGAATAATTTGGCAAAGGAGGCTGGAAGAAATGCTGCATCCAGTTGACATAGCAGGAACATTCACAGGTAGGAAGAATGTAATTATCCAGGCTGGAAGCAGGCCAGGATGCCATTCATACTGCAGACTTGGCATTTCTCAAAGTGAAAGAACAGATGTTTTTGTGAACTTCTGTCAGGCATACGTTTTATTAATTAAATCTGTAAAAATTACTCTGCCCTTGGCTCTTCTCTTTTTTCTTCTTCTTTTTTTTTCTTCTTTTTTTTTTTTTTTTTTTTTTTTTTTTTTTCCCCCTAGAAATGTAAGAAACCTGAATGTCATGTATGGATAGATAGGTATGCATATGAATGTATATATACATATCCACACGCTCATCTTCTGGTTCAGAACTGATTAATTTTCTGAAGTCAATGAAAGGGGAAGAAGTTGCTCTCTGGGGCCTCGTGTTCATCCCTATACTTCAGCTACAAGAGAGACCTCAGACAGACAAAACATGAGAAAATTTGCCGGAGGCAGCAATTTAAGCTGACAGGGTGATGGACTAGGTGATCATATGGATTTGCACTACTTTTAACCTCTCAGAGGAAGAGAACCAGCTACGAGGAGGGTTATGTTATAGGAAAGACAGACAGGAGGAGAAATGTAACTAATGCACTGAACAGAAGCAGGTGTACAGTCCTTCAAAGAGACAGAACTCATTTTCCCACTCTGCAGCTGCCTTCTGCAGTGTGTACCCAGTTAACAGAGACAGAGCAAAGCTGTGGGCTGTAGACTTTGTAATAGGTAACACACACAGGTAAACATAACCACTATTCTGAATTGCTCTCCTGCTCACTGTTTTAAGAAAATAGAGTGAAACTTACTTGCTATACTACCAAAACAAGCAAAAACAACAACAACAAAACAAACATACAAAAACCAAACAAACAACAGCAGCAACAAAAAACAGAAAGAAGTTGTGTGTTTTTTGCTGTTATGTTGATTTGTTCTCTTTGCAAAAAGTGAAAAGGAATCAGCTGCATGGTAACATACTGGCTTTTTTAGACGCTTCACAACAGGGTTGACCTATCCCCCTGTCCCCAGGAGTACTGTGCTTGTGTGAGATCGAAGTGCCATGAGACAACATAGCAGCAGCAAACTGAATTCAAATGTCTCAGTTAAAAGTCTCCCTTCGGGCCCTGGTGACACCAGTAACTGCATTAATTGGTATTCCTCTGGTAACACAGGAAACTCTGGTGATCCCCCATGTTCTGACTGCTCACTCACTTCTGCTGATCATTACTGGTCATGGGCTTTCTCCTTTGTGATGCTCTGGTTGTCTGGGATGAAAGGAAGCTCTGAGGTAAGTAATCCCTTTTGCTTAAAAAGAGTTTTTCCATCAGAGCTAAGGGTAGAGCTGTCATGAAAGATCCCACATTCCTGACCTCACCTCTCCAGTGAAGATTTCCTGGCTTGCAAAGCAAACTAAAACACTCATTTATATACATAGTTTTGTTGTTTTTTTTTTTTAAGTCAGAGCATTTATTTGTTTCTCAAGTATGGGTGTCTGGAGGTTGGTTCTTTGGTAAAGTGAACTGAATAGCAATAGCATTATTTTAGCCTGGGTCATTATTTGATTAGATTGAACAAGAGCATAGAGAAAATTCAGATATTTTATCTTCAAGCCACTCAAGGTAGCTTGGTTATTTCTGTAACTTGACATGAACAAATGCACTAGCATGTCCAAATTCAGTGTTCCCACTTAAAACTGATGTTGAAAAATGAAGAATAGTTCAAAAGAGCTACATGACTCAGTGAATGAATGATCCATAAAACATGCCTGGTGGTGGGAAACTCCGTGTACTCAGTTAATCTGTTTTATCTGAAAGGAAATCAAAGGGGAAAGTCTGCTGAGAGCAGATGATTCTTTAGTGAGGCAGAAGAGGGCAGAAGAAGATTTAGGGGTGGGAAGCTCATCATGGATATAACAGACAAAAACTAATTTCTGACAGCCAGGGTGATTAGCACTGAGGTACCCCTCCAAAGAGCTTGCCAGATGTTCCCAGAAGAGCACTGGGCAAGGTGTTTCATTTACACATCTCAGTGCCAGGGTAGCATGCTCCCTCAGGTCCTGCAAGAGATTAGTATGATGCCGGACTGGGATTCAGAAGCTGGGTTTCTCCACTGCCAGTGGTTGCTGGGAATCCACTCAACTCTGTTTTGCACACAGACATAGTCTGAATTTTTCAAGCCAAGATGGATACTCTTTGAAATGGTACTAATACACAAGGGTTTGTGTTGAAGTAATTTTCAGCTCAGGATTAATTTGAAAACCAGTGGTTCAGATTAGTTCTGAGTTCAAGCTCACGCATTGTGAACCCAGGCTCTGACTCATGATCCTTGCTGGATTTAACTGAGGCATCACATATGATCTCAGCCACCTGCAACAGCGACTGTTTCTGCAGCAGAATGGCATGGGGCAATCCAGTCTTCACGAGCATGGCAAGATCAGCTAGTTTGAATCAACACAGAAAGTGCGTGGGGGCTTGTACTGAAGAGAGAACACAGCTCACACTGTTCTTCTGGTGCTGCTGTGAGGTGGGAGCCCTGCACCCAGCTGAGAGGACAGATGGTGCGGCAGTGCTCCAAACTGCCTGGGTTGAAGCCAGCAAATGCAGTGAGCTGTGGCCCCATAGGGTACAGGCAAGCTCTTGTCCTCCCATCCTCTCCTCCAGCATTGTAGTGCAGCAAAGGCTAGCAGAGTCCCCAGCACTTAGATGGTTTCTATTTGGTTCCCTCCCAAGGTGGGGAGGACTATTTATGTTCATCAGAAAAAATTAACTCAGTCTTCAGCTGTCTGGTGGGAAGTAGGCTGTTAGCTAAACAGGAAGAAAATTGTTTGGAAACTCCTGAGTAACATTAAAGTAATTATTTACTCCAGGAAAACAGAAAGTAACCCAGCTGAGAGGTCAGGATATTCCAATGGACATGGAAGATTTGAAAGATGAACCACAGAGTAAAGTCTGTGCATACATCTCAGCACATATAACTAGATTGAAATCATCTATTCATATTTGTTTTCATACAAGCAAAATCAACAGATTAACATACTGACTCCTAAAGAGTTGAAGCTGGGTTCTTTTATCTTGAAATTGAATGTGGACATACTGGTTGTATAAAACGTCTCTTTCCTAAATGTGCAATTGAATTCCTTGGAAGTACAACTAAAAACAAACTTCTTCGGGTGCACAACAGTTAATAAGAAGAAATGTCTTGGTTAGGTGTTTTCATGGGGCAGATTATGAACCACGGGGATGTAGAAATTGGCAGAATCTTCTGGAGGACATAATGTCCAACTTCCAACACTCAAAGGACGGTCAAGTTGTTCATGGCCTTGTCCACCTTGTTTTTGATGGCCTACACAACATTTTTGGGCAGGCAGTGAATGTTGGATAACTGTCACAGCTGAAAAATGTTTGTTTGTTGTTATTTTTTCTTTACATTGAAAGGTATTTTTCTGTATTTTGTGTTTTGGTTAGTGGCTGTTGCTCCTGCTGTTTCACTTAATGCCAATGAGGAGAGTCAGTAAGGAGACCACAACCCGAAATGCTGCATGGTTTGAAGGAAGAAGGCTGGGGTAGGCTGGAAAGTGTACCACAAGACATTGCACTCATGAGATTTGCCTTTCTCCCCTGCTGTCTGGATGAACATCCATTCCACTCTCTCTCGCGAAGCCTCATGAGACCAGTCCAATGCCTGCTATGCATTATTTTGAGTCAAAGCCTGTGGGAAGAGGTGATGATTTCTATTAACTTAGCAGATACTGCTGAGGGAGAAAAAAGAAAAGAAAATGGATTTTTTAGCCGCAAACATTTTACAGGACTGTTCCTGTAAAAGTAACTGAAAGATTTTGCCCCTATTACATGTTGCAGCTGTTTAATTCATGCCTAACTCATTCACTGTAAAAAAATCTAAAGCTTCTTCTTTTCAAGTATAAAACGAGCACATTTGTTTATTGCAAGGAAGTAAAAAAGGTGTGTTCAAATTAGAATAAAGGCACCAACGTGTTGTTAATGAAAAGATAGTATGCCAGTTCATATAATATGTAAGTTCAGTAAGAACTGGTTCCACTTCAGTCTCACACGCAATCTGAGTTTTCCAGTGTAGTGTCAGTCCTTGTGAACATATAACTTTTTTTGCCTCTGGAGGCTGGGACTCACTGGATGCTAGATGGATGGTAGAACTAGTTCCCTCTGACTGTTATGAAATGTAAGATAGAAGACAATTCAGAACACTGACATACTTTTCTTTTTATTTGACATTTCCCATATGCCCCTGTTTGTTCCAGCTATATGAAATTATTCCTTAGAAGTCGGGGCTATGATGGCCCAGTCCTGTCGTCTTGTTCAGTTATTGTCAATAAATGATGTTGATTCCAACAGATATTTTGCCTGAGCTGTGTCTCAAAGCATAAAGACTATAATTCAAAGTGTATACAGCCAAACACAAGAACACCTAATGCTGAGCAGAATATCAGGTTAAATTTCAGTCATGATTCATACACTGGCATGATAACAGAATTTCCTGTTGATATCAGCACAAAGCGTCTTCAGATCTGAAGCTCTGGTATTAGAGAGAGTTCATACTTAAGAAGAAACACATGTCTCTGTAAGAAGGTGATTCCAGACTCCTATGATGACTGAGCTTATTCTTTCTTTCTTTAATTTAACCTCCTATCTTCTTACAGCCTTCCTGGAAAAATCTAAGACCAGAAATATTGAGTTGTGTCCATCATGCAACCCCTCAGTAATTCAGTTCTTCACTAAACATAAAAAAACATCAGCAAAAAAAGCTGTTCAACCATGTTTATCATTGCTAACAAACACATCTAAAGCTAAACCAAAAATGCAGTTTCAGTTTAGTTCAGCGAGATGAACAGAGTGTTTTGTTGACCCCAGTTTGTTGTCTGATAGTGGCATTGTGGATCTCAGAGGGCTTTGGTCAGCACAGGGAAGCAAGTAGCAGAGAAATTTATTCTGACTTTGTCAGAATGAGCAGATTTGCAAATTGGGCTGGAAATCTCAGGAGCACAAAGTTTGTGTTAACACGCTTTGGCAGCAGTCTGGCAGAAGTGCAGGAATAGAACTGTTTACCATCAGGCAGTTCAGGATTTTCACTTCCCATCTCCGACAGAGCACAGATTTCCAGAGATGCTGAAACAGAGGGGCTGGCCTCAGGTCTCCAATCACCAGAGGTGCGCAATCATCTTGTAGCTATCTGGTGCCTGGAAAACAGCCTTATTCACACAGGTAAGAAGTCCTGTTGAATTCAAGACGCTATTTTCATGAAAGCTGTTTTCAAAACTGAAGCACAAACGAGAGATCTTATCAATTGCTCCCCTAGGCTTGAACATCTCGACTTCAGCCTGTCTGGAAAAGAGTCTGGGTTACTGGCTTATGACATTAAGCAAAATGTACCGTGGCTCATAATGATGATCAGGGATACCAGGGCAGCAGAGCCTGCTGGGAATTCCTCAAGAGTATTTAGTTAGTACCTGACTTCTTCCATTTGGATTCTGAGCCAGGAAATGAGCTTGGAGCCCAGACCAGACTAGGCCTTTTCAGTAACACAAGAAAAGGCATGGCTGACGTCCCACTACTGTTGCTGACTTTTTCTGGTGGTTTTATGGTCTTTCTCCAGGGAACTTGGTTGAAATCCTGCCCACATGAAACAAGAATTTGGACCCTGGCTTCTGTCTCCCACTCTCAGCTGCATTTTTGGTATACTGCGCAAGCAGCACGGCCTCTTTATTTTGGAAGAGCCAATATAGAAGTCAATTTTCAGACACCAGCCAAGCAAGGGATGGAGGCTCATGGCAAGCTGGGCAAGAGGGGACACCCTGTGAGTTACACTGCAGAGGAGCACAGCAGGGCTGCCCCAACTGCATATCTGTCCAGCTTGTGGCAGACACATAAAGCACCATGGAGATCTTATTGGGAGAAATAAAGAGCAGAAGAAATTTGGCATCTTCTCAAATTAGGCAGCAGCTGAACAGAAGGATCAAAATTTTGGACACAGAGAGTTAAAGTGTTAGTCTCTGTGAATGTAGTTACTGGTGCCTAGAAAGAGATTAATTTCAATCTGCATATATATCTTAAGTGAGACACAGTCATATTCTATCAGCAAAAGTACAAAATTGGGTATTTTGGAGGAGTCAGAAAATGCTTGTGTATTTGACACTGAAAAGGAAACCAGCTTGCGTTAAAATGTAGCTTGAGCAAAAGAGAAATTTTTTTACATATTTTACACTTTTTCTGTGAGCAGGATACAATATAGTGGGCTACTTAATAGTTTTAAGAGAAAATAATCATTGCATTATTTCCACATTTTGCACATGATGCCGAGCATGTTTGTAGCTTTATGGTTCTGAGTACAATGGCATTTTTATTTCTAGAATTCAAGTAATGTTTTAATAAATTTGTCTCACGCTTATTTCTTTATAAAGCAGCACAGAGAGGTCAAAGAAGGGGTTTCCTTTTATATTATGACAGCCCCCGGTGGGGTAAAGAATAAAAGTGGTTTATAAATAAAAGTCTCTTTCATCTGTCCTTTGATCCCCCCACACAACAAAACCTCCTTGCAAGAATTTTGCTTGACATAGTCATCATTTCATATTAGTTTCAAAATTTCTGCAAAACAATGTCTTGATCATTAGTTATGGTTAAACTCTTTTGGTAACAGAGAAAGGAGTGCATTGTGCAGGGATGGAAGAGACTGCATACTGGTTTTGTTCATTATTTTCAGCTCCCCAGACCCTGACAAAGTAGTCCAGAGATTAAACCTGCTGCATGTTTCAGGGCAGCTCCATACTTGGATAAAGCTTGAGTTACCCACAAACATCATGTATCTTAACCACACTCTTTACTTCTGCTCAGGCTTTCCAATGCAATTCTCTGCTAGACGCCATGAAAATGAGTCCTACTGGTGAGCTCTAGCTGTATGTGTCAGGTGTCTTAGAAAGTTTCTGTTGCCCATTGCTCTCCCAGCTCTGAGGAAGAAGGAACAGGAGGTACTCCTATGCTTCCACACCCTTCTGATCAGTTCTTTTCTGGTCTCAGATGCATGGTGTTTTAATAATCACTACAGAGAATGATGCATATTCAGGCCATTCAACAGTGACCTGGACAAAGGGACAGAATGTGTTCTCAGCAAGTTTGCTGATACAAAGCTGGGAGGACTGGCTGACACACCAGAAGGCCGTGATGCCATTCAGCAAAATCTGGACAGACTGGAGAGCTGGATGGAAAGGAAACTTATGTAGATCAACAGGAGCAAGTGTAGAGTTCTACACCTGGGGAGGAATAACCACGCATATCAGTACAGGTCAGGGGCTGACCTGCTGGAGAGAAGCTCTGCGGAGATAGATCTGGGTGTCCTGGTGGGCAGCAGGTTGGCCATGAGAAGTGTGCCCTGGTGGCCAAAAAGGCCAATGGGATCCTGGGGTGCATTAAAAAGATCATGGCCAGCACAATGAAGGAGGTGATCCTCCCAGTCTTTGTTGCTTTGGTGAGGCCATATCTGGAGTACTGTGCCCAGGTCTGGGCTCCCCAGTTCAAGACAGACAGGGAACTACTGGAGAGAGTCCAACTGAGGGCTGCAAAGACGACTGGGGCCTGGAGCATCTCTGTTATAAGGAAAGGCTGAGAGACCTGTGAGAGTTCAGCCTGGGGGAGGCTGAAAAGGGATCTGATCAGTGCTTGCAAATACCTGAAAAGCAGGTGTCAAGTGAATGGGGCCAGGCTATTTTCAGTGGTACCCAATAGTAGCACAAAGAGAAACAGATGAAAACTGGAACACAGGAATTTCCATGAAAATGTGATAAAGAGCTCCTTTACTGGGAGGGTGACAGAGCAGTGGAACAAGCTGGCCAGAGAAGCTGTAGAGCCTTCTTCTCTAGAGTTATTCAAAGCCTGCTTGGACACTTCCCAGTGTGACATACTGTGGGGAACCTGCTTTAGCAGAGGGTTGGACTAGGTGATCTCTGGAGGTCCCTTCCAACTGCTGCAATTTAGTGAAAACAGCAGGCAGTTGAGAAGGCGACTGAGACCATTCCCAGACTGCAGCAGGAGCATGGGATGGACAGCAGTGGGAGTGATCCACATCAGGCTTTGTGAGTCCCAGATTCACAAGTAAAGCAGGGCTTCAGATGCAGAGCCAGCAGCTCAGCCTGACCGCTTCTGTGAGCTGACAGTAAGTGAGCCTTTGGAAAAGAGAAAAAGGCCCTGTCTTTTAGAGATCTAACTGCACATGAAAGACTATTACACTCACATAATGAAATAATAAAAATGAAACTAATAAAAATGGATATATAAAAAGAGCTGTCTTTAACCATCATTAAATTCTTCCTCATACTGTAGCAATTGAAATTTTAATCTGTTTGCATCTTTTTATTTATGCTCAAGCTACATGGGGTATGTCTAGTCCCTTTTCTCTAATAGAATTAATATTTACAAGTGCATCATTAATTTTCATTTATTAAAAACAGTTTTCCTGCAAAAAAAAAAAAAAAAAAAAAAAAAAAAAAGTAATTCCAACTGATTATTAAAAACATACTTAAGAAGGCACCAAAACTATATTGATTTCAGGGATTTTGAATGGCAAGAAATATGTTTTTAATTACAGTTACTTTATTAATGGACAAGAACTATCTTATTAATAAATCTAAATTGGATATGTACTGAGGAACACTAATGCAAACCATTCCAATAACAGAAATTAAATACATGTTGGTATATAATAAAGCTCTCATACACAATTGAGGTGACTTACAAAAAGATCTTTCAGCTTTTGAACAGACCAACAGGCAAGCATTTCACTGTCTTGAGTTCACAGTAAGGTCTCTCACATAAAGTATGTTGCATAAAAGAGCCCGCTTCTTCTTTCTGTTGGGATCACATGTTTGTGTAGCTCCTTCAGCTTCCAGGGCATTGCTTCCAAGTTAAGACAGATCAAAACAAGATTTGGGCAGGGAAAGCTGAAACCATCCAGCTAAAAAGTAGTAGAATAGACGTGAACTATCAAACGTTGACCCTGAGAATGCATTGCAGTGTAGGCTGTTCATCTTGACTTCCCTTCTCTCTCCAGGCAGCAATTAGGTTGCCAACAGCTACAGAAGCCAGGAGTTAGAGGAGCTGAAGATGGTTGTGGACGTCATCATAGACCAAAGCTCATCCTCTTGACTCTACTAATATCTGATTGCAACTGGGTTTGCAGTACACAGAAAGCGAATCTTCTTCCTCTTACATATGTTTTTGGCCCAACAGCATAACAGGTCATTTGAAAGCTGCCCATGCCTGTTCCAGCTGCTTCTTATGGTACTCTCGTGCTGAGAAGCAGACTCTCTAATCCCATCTTTCACCAGAATACATATAGCAAAGCCACAATGCCCACATATGTGTAGCAGATTCCTTTTTTTTTTTTTTTTTTTTAGCAGCAAGAGTTGTTTGCACTTTCAATGCAAGTCTGCTATTGCTCATTTATGTGGTTCCAGTAAAGAAACAAGCATATTTTGTTATTGTTTAATTAGGGGGGGGGGGGGGGTTATTATACTGATGATCTGAGCAAAGATACCTCAAACCACAGCAGCATTTGTTTTGTCCTAGACATACTGAAATACCAAAAAGGAATTTCCTGTATTTACTTGGAATAAACAGTTTTCTGCAACTAGTATTAAGAATTTGAACACTGTTTAGAATGAGAAGTGAAAAGCACATAGACACAACAAAGCTGGAAGGGCTTTCTTGTTGGTTTTTGTTGTTGTTGTTGTTGTTGTTTTTCTCAAGGGAAATAAATGACTTTCAATTGTTCTGTGTTTCACAATCAGCTCCATCCAAACTCTCAGTTACATGTTCAACCTTTCTGATGCCAGCCATAAGAGACCAGTGTCAGGACACTTGTGTGGTCTAGTAGGAATGTCACCAGCATCCTGCTGGCCATGGGGATAAAAACACTTCCCTGGAAAGTAGAATGAATGCACTTGGGTCACGGGTGAGTTGGACAGAGGGGTATATGCCTGTGTGCCTGGCTTGTCAAAGAGATAACAGTGTGCACTGTTGAGGCTGCTAGGGCATGGAAAGGAACTGAAGGTGGTGGTAGCTCCTTACAGCTCAATAAAAAAAGCCTCTCAGTACTTCAGCAGTTGTTTCTTCTGCTTCTCAGGAGGCTGAGGAAACATCCAGAGAGCTACTGCTGTGGTATGCCTTTGCCATGGAACATTTTGCCATTCTTGGGAAGGCAAGAGAGATGCCAGTGTATATCTTTGGCTTTTTTAGCCACTGTGACACATCAGGTTCATGGGCTGGAATCTGGATAATAATGCATAACACATTAGAAAAATCCATAACCATGATCTACAGCCTTGAGAGATATTAGAGAATATTTGGAGAATTCTTAATGTTTTCTTTTTGTTGTTGTTGTTGTTATGTGTATCTGATAAGAAAATGATTGCTACATAAAATAAGCCAAGTTATGATGACTTTGTACTGGAAAGCATACCGTGAAATGAGTTAGAACTTTTCCCAGTGTAAGGCCCGAAGAATTTTTGGCCTTAGGAAAAAGCGAGTGTAAATTAAAATCCAAATGCCAGTTGGCTAGATAAAGATGCACATTACACAAATTGTCTCCCGAACTTCTCTGTCTTCAAAGTTAATTTGAAGAGTATAGCTAGCTCTTGATACCTTGCCTGATGCTTTTCTACAACTATTCTTTGCAACTGAAAAAAAGGCAAATCATTTGCTAATTGCTGGCACCCAAAAGCTCAGTACATGAAAATGATAAGCATTGAGGAAAGAAAATAATTTCGTTGCTGCTGGCTTCACACCACACCTGAATAATACACCAAGCATAGGTAAAACTTTGTGATCATTGTGAATCCACAAAAACCATGCCTTGATAGGTCCTGGACTGCCCACATAAATTGAGGACATGGAAACAAAGTTCTTTGCAGCAGGTCATCTACCAGTAATTACAGGGCATACTTAGCTATTGAGGTGAAAACTGATCATTTTCTAGGTCATATTATTTAGTTAGACTCCTTTGCCATTAGCTTTGAAAAACTAAAAACCCACTTCTCTGACCTAAATTGTTATGTTCTGATAGAGCAAGCATATTCAGCTAAGAGAAGACAGTTCTTCCATCCACTTATTTCTTTATTTATTTTATAATTTAGCTATGTTGGGACTCATTCTTCAGAATTTGATATGCTCAGGAAAAGAAAAAAAAAAAAAACAAAAAAAAAAAAAACACAAACAAAATAAAACAGATTAAATGAAAATACCAACAACAGAACAGAGGCACAAGAATTCGTATGTAAGTAGACTTACATCCATAAAACTGCATATGGACTGCATATGCATTTGCTGCATAACTGCAAATAGGACTATTTTTGTATGCAAGTACCAACATTGCTGAAGTCCTAAAATGGATTTACACAGTGATGAAGGAGCTACACAGTGAAGTTACATAGCAAAACTTCTCCAGTGAATGTTGCCTTTAAACCTTTCTGCGAAGAACTGGTCAGATTCCTCTCCAATGCAGTGTGCAACGCTTGGCTACTGAGATCTCATTTCTAACAAAGTATTCCACTGTCCAGCTTTGTGTTAACAATGAATCCCAGAGGCTGAACAAGACAAATAAATCCTGGGAAGGTGGAGCAAGTGATGACTCAGGACCCATCTGAGTTCAAGGTGAGGACAGGGCCCACAAAAGCCGAACAAGGCTGTTTCAAAACATGAGTCCTTTGTCCTGCATGTTCAGTTACTGCATCGGCTTAACAAAGCAGAACAAATCAACACACCACAGCTGAGCTGTGTGAAGCTTCTGCTTTGTAGGGAAACACTCAGGGAAACACTGAAACCTCCACTTTGGTGAGTGCATCTGCAGATGGTGGATAGCAGCTGAGAGGAAGGTATCAGTATCTTTGTTGCTGCCCAGAACACATGGCTTTTTCAATGATTTGCCTGGTTTCGGGAAATAAATAAATAAATAAGAATTAACAATGACACTGTGATCCAGAAACCTGCAAAGCCTGAAGTGAAATAGTTGAATGTAAAGTTTGGAAACAGAAATACAGAAAGTGCTTGGGGTCAAAAAGTTCAAGAGTTTGAAGTACGGAGGCAATCTTGCATCCTTGAAAAGAGAGTAGGCATAATTCAAACAAAAGCTCAAAGGAAACCCAGACATAGATTTTGATAGAGAAACTGAAGAGCATAATCACATGTATTGGCATCTTTGGGAAGATTCTGTGTTGCGAAGTTAAGCTAAACAATTGTTGATAGTAAGAGCCTGTCTGCATAGGGTGTGGATGGGAGTGGAGGTGTCCCAGTAAAGATCATGATAGTGCTAGGGCCATCACTATGCAATTGCTGCAGCAAAGGAAGGAGTGCAACAATTTCTTGGAATTGTGCTTTGCATAGGGAAATTTACAGCTAAAGTAGTTATCTGAATGAACAGACTTAGAGCACGCCTGCTCAAAAATATTCAAAGAACAACAGATGCAAATCTTGAGAGAGCCTGAGAAACTGAAGGATTTAATTAAAGAGGCCCCAGTTCTGAGATACTACAACAATAAGCACAAAAGTAGCTTGTCCATGGATGCATCCCAGGAGAGTATTGGCACAATCCTCTTTCAATAACACAGTTGAAGCTGGAGACAAGTGGCTAATGCATCATGGTCACTAACAAAGACTGAATGTAAATATGCTGAAAGAATGAAGGAAGCCTTGGCCTTAAGCCATGTCTGTAAAAAAAAAAAGTTCTTTATTTATGGGAGACCAGTGTTAGCTGAAACTGACCATAAACTACGCACAGCTAGTGCCAAGATAGGCTTGATAAATACCTCCTGGAGAATACAGAGATTGTTTGGTTGTTTGTGTTTTGTTTTGTTTTTTTTTGTTTTTTTTTTTTTTAGCTACAAATGTATGTTTTACAAATTGAGTAAGCCTGGGTGAGATTTGGTGGATACAGACAAACTCCAAACTTCGTATTATATAACTTCCAGACATTGATTATGGGTGTACCAAATCTATGAAGGAACAGGAAAACTATTTACAGGCAAAATGGGGGCTGACTGTCAGTATCATAATGAATTTGTGATAATAGGAAAGGCAACTAAGTCTTTGGTGCAAAGCTGCCAGGGCCATATTCCAGCCTCATCTACTGCTTCAGTGGTGGGGCCTGAATTAGTAGTCGTGGATTTTTAAGGAAGCCTGAATGGAGAATCCTAAACATGTTAGAAACAGGTATATGAAAGTCATTAAGGAATGTGAATTCATAGAGAAGGGCTAGACACAGTTGAAAAGTCAACACCGGCATAAAAAAACCCATATTATTAAATAACTCTGCCCATGTCAGCAATACAGACAACCCCCTACAAAAGAACCCATAAAGGCAGCAAAACAGAAAGAAGTTTGTGTAAATCTTCTAATTTTTATTTATTATATTAATGAAGGCTACACTGAAAGCAGTGCCTCCTATTATATTATGTTGGCCCAAAACATCAGAGGCAGATGTTGGTGGTACAGTAGTAGAGGTTGAAACTTCCCACCAATATCCCATTAAGTTTTGCTTCCTTGTGACACATCATTTCTGGAGACCAGACAATGGAAGTGAGCACAGTGAGCCAGCTGCTGGTGCTTTTCAGCAGTGGTGAAACATAAGCCGTGTTCTAGATAGCCACGTGGATTTTGTGGCACGCAGGCTCTTGTTCATCCCTGGCAAAAATGCATAGCCAATGGTGGTGACTATGTGGAAAAAGAGTGTTTTGTAGCTAAGAGTTTTCTCTAACAAATACTCTAATTGTGCTCTTTGTGTTTTTTTCATGGAAATAAATAGGAGGCATTACTAATTAACACACGTTGTTATTATAATTGGTAGCAGTAGTGTTAACTATTATCTCCACAACATGGCCTTCCTAGGAGTTAATGTAGCCAAACAAGTGGCCATACACTGTTCATTTGTTTTAACTACACCTAACACACCAAGCATAATAACATCTGACAACAACCACCCATGCAGGAGGTATATGACAGTTATTTGTACTGAAATACTGATCTAGATTTATCACCACCAATTGCCGGTACTTTCAGACTGTCAGTAGTAGTAGTCTGATCTGATCATCAAAGCACTACACTGAGCTCTTGCTGCACCAGGCTGCTAGTTTGTGCTTGACATAGTGGATAACAAAGCTCCAAACTTCCAGTTTCCCAGCGGTCCCCAAACAATTGCAGTGTAGACAGATTTTGTGCTGATATGGATACCTGCGCGTCACTGGTGTGATTGCTAAACACGTATAGGCAAGCTGCAGAATACTAGAAGAATACTGCATATAATTTTTAGCCACATTGACACAGGAATACTTGCTAAGATAGAAAAACTGTTAAGAAAACTTTCCAATGATTTCTATATCAGCAACCAAGTCCAATGAATACAGTCCTTAGGGAATACTTTCTGAAGATGTCAGTTAATTTGTAGTTAGCAAGCCTCATATTTTTTACCACTGTTGCCTCTAACGTCCTGTCATTAGTCAAACATCTGTTTTCACAGTTAAAATGGACTCCTAACCCCCACCCTGGAGAAACACTTGAAAGTATTAATCCCAGTGGCAAACGCAAAGAACACCAAGTCCATTAACCTTTTAACCTCTCTGGGCTTGGTAATCATGGTTAGGTGCCTTTTTGGTTTTGTTTTAATATTACGTATGCAACTTCAGACTTCTCATTTCACAGAAAGTGAGAGAAATTTTAGTCTGTGCAGAATGGGGAACACTGCAGCATTCATTCAAAGCTTAATCATAAGCATACTGTGATGGTGGAGAAGGCTTGGAATAAGGCCAGTGGCTGTGCAGCATGACCTGAGTGTGGGCTTAGGGCTGTGTGGCTGATCACCAAGCACAGCCTTTTCTCACCCAATGGGTACCCAAGGTCCTATCAGAGACTATCAGCAGGTCATTATTCAGCTGTTTGTGGATGTGTCTTCATGGGCAGAGGGGTGCTCTCGCTCACTTGTTTTGTTTTGTGAGACTGAAGGAAAGGAAGCACTTGAGATATGAGGTTAGCAATTAGCTCCATTATCGTGAAACTGCAAAATGGGTGAGATGTCACACTGGAAATTAAGTTTAACATCCTTTTTATGGAGAAGAGCTGGTGACTTGACTCTCCAGGAGATAGAACAGATTCCGATTGTCATATTTCCTTTATTCAGAGTTTTAGTTTTTCCTCCATACTATTCCTTCTATAATACAGTTGTGCTTCAGTTTGTTCTTTCCTGGAATACTCCTTAGAGGTAGCCAACTGAAAAAAAAAAAACAACATAATGTGCATTTGTTACAGCAACCAGTAAATGCATAATTATATCTTCTGTTAAGCTACTCACTTGAACAGAGTTAATCATTAATTTTCTTCTAGAAAGGGTTTGGAGAATGGAGATGTCACCATCATCCTTCATATTCTGCATTTAGCTCACTCATGGATGTAGGTCTTGATCTGAACCAAAAAAATCACTGCCGTCATTTATTAATGCAGGGCTCCTGACATAAAAACTTGCACACAAAACCAGTTGCAAAAATGGAGCAAACTTCGTAAAAAATCTCAGGAGACTCTGTGGTCTAACACTAACAGTTGCAGAAAATGGCATTGTGATCATCCATGGGAAACAAAAGTTAACAATTTTTGAACATCAGAATTAAGTAGGAAGCTTGAAAGTCCTTAAGCTCTGAAGAGAGTAAGAGAAGTACTAAACTGGAATGCAGTAGTGCAGGAAGAAAGCATGGCACCTTGCACCTCCTGTATCACTGCAGTGAAGAAATGGGAAAATACTAGAAGAAAATGAGATCTCTGTATCTACCATGGGAAAGATCTGTCTCAGGTGGAACCTCGAAATGATGTGGTGTTTTGCTTCATTGTTTCTGTTCAGACATAAAAATCAGAAAGGAGTTTTGCATTTGCTTGGGAAAAAATTCATTTGTTGGCAATAATTCAAAAGTTAAGGAAGATTTATACACCAAAGTCCCATTTTGTATTCCTTGGGTAGAATCCCAAATTCCCTTCACTTTCACCTCCAAGGAGTCATTAGCATTTATCAGGTAAATAATCTGTAAAAGGAAGATTATATGCCCATAAATCCATTATAATTACATTGATTTCAAAGGGCTTTTTGAAGATTTATACCCATGTTGCTGACCTCACAGTTGGTAAGCTTTCTAAGGAAGATTCTAAATATTTCCTCAAGAGAAAACAGCCCTTACCATGTGCAATCTTTTTTTGTTCTAAACATCCTCACCTTCCATCATAATGAAGTATTTTGTATAAACACAACATGAGGTAATGACACTAACTGAGAAGAAAAATAAATTCACACTGGAGTATCACACTGAAGTCTTCTCACCTGTTTTCTATTAACTCAGACCACCATCTTAACGTTATTCAGCATAGTATTCTTACTTAATTTGGGCCATCTATTCCCTCCTTTCTTTGTCTACCTGACAAAAGCCTTTCTTCTCACTGCATTTTAGTGCCAAGCATCCAACCTGCATCTTCTCAGATTCTTCAGAGTAAACACTGGTAGGAAGTGCACTCACGGGCTACTTTCTGTTGCATATCTGGACACTAATGCACACTTTCTGTGCTGATGAACCATCCTGAAGCATCAGCTCAGCCCTCACAGAAGCTGGATGGAAGCCAGTAACTTGCTGTAGATACTGCTATGGAGAAGCTAGTAGAAGTCCTGATTGCAGATTCTAAAGCCCATTGTGCTGCTCTTTCACTGACAACATCTATCCCATTATTACTTACAAAACAATGCATAGAGAAAGTATTGTGGCAACCATGATAACAGAGCCTGCAAAAGACATTCCTTTACTCCTTGATGCACAAGATAAAGCAATACTAACTAAGTGTCTACTTAATCAGTCTTAGAAATGTCTCACATAGTTATTGTTTCAGATATAGTGCTATCGCTTTTAAGATTGTGTTTGCAGAGAGGTAAATAACTAACAATCATTAATATGTTGGGGTTTTTGGAGAGAATAAGCATCAGTGTGACTGTTATGTGACAAACTGGAATCACAAAGGCTTCAGTTTGCTACAATTAAGTTCATTTATTCATATAAGGGAGGCGTGTATAGAGGCTGTGCTCAACGTAGAGAGCTCACAAGTGTGGGAAGTCTGCAACAACATAGTGAAACTGAGTGGGTGCACTGTAGGAGCCCTGACACTGGGGATCATGCTGTGAATCTTAGATCAACAGCCTAACTAGAAGTGCCAAAGTACTAAAAAGCACAGCTGAAGAATGTGGGGAAAAAAATAAAATAAAATAAAATAAAATAAAATAAAATAAAATAAAATAAAATAAAAAAAATCCAGAGAAAAATAAATGGTTGGATGAGAAGAATAACATAACAAAACTGTGTGATCAGATATGACAAACATCTGCACAGCCAGATGGTTCCAGCACAGGATCAGCTGTTTGTTATGTAAATATGGCTTTTTCTTTCCTCTTCTTACACCTCACCTGAGGTATTAATAATTCTTATATATCACCATTTTTTAAAAAATTTCTCCTTTTTGTTTTAACAAAGAAGGTGAGAAGATACTGCAGACAAAAAATATTCCCTTATCTGACAAATCTTTCTGCTGGCAGAGACAGATCCCAAGATGATGAGCAGAGTGCACTGTTTGTCAGTCAGGGAGATGGGAATCCATCATATGGTATCATATCACTGATGGATTCCTCTAGGGTCAAGTGCCACTTGGGACAGTAAGGGAAGGTTGTCCCCACGGGATGAGTGGTGAGCAGTGGTCCTAATGGGATTGTCCAAAGCAGTCTCTAGCCCTTCTTTTCACAAAACAACAGGTTTACTAGTTAACATCCCCTTTAGGTTCTGCTCTGTAACATGGAGAAGGATTCATGTGAAGATTCTCCTTTAAATCATCCCACAGTCAACCTAGCACATTCCCAGCCTCAACATGTGTCCTTCCTCACCCATCCCCTGTAATAATTTTCCATCTTCTCTTGCAAACATAAATGTAATCTCTCATGGGGAAGAAACGCAAACACTGGGCTCCCAGTGTCTGTTAATGCCTCCAGATGTTCTCCCATTTGCACTGCAGGGTGATATGGCAAGAACGCTAAGTGTGACTGCCTGTGTTCCTCTTCTCACACAGACCTCATTTCTCAAATTCCAGCTTGGTTCCCACAGGAAAACTTCCTGAAGAAAAAAAAAAAAAACACAAAACTTTCTGAAAGGCTTCTCAGCTCCTTGCTAGTTCATTTTAAAACTACTTGGACTTTTTTTTAAAAAATCACTGGGTTCACATTCCAGACCCTTCACTTTTTGAACTTGCAGATGTTAATAAGTAGGACCTAGGATGTTGTTATTAGCTTGAAGTTTGCTACAGAGACTTTTTTCTGTACAGGTGTCCAAGAGGACCAGCTGAAATATGACAAAGAAGGTGCTTTGTGCTTTGGTTGCTATTCCTACAAAAGCTCATACATGTGAAATTATTATTAAAAGTCATCAATGGATAGTCAATTACTGTACCATGACCTAGCTGAAGAATAAGACCCATTTCAATAACAAAAATGTATTGCCGTGAACCTGCACACACCTGCACAGTAACAAGAAGTACTGGTTTTAGGCTGACTCCAGCTCGGGTTTAGGAATGCTGATCAGTCTGTGCAGTGTCATAACTTTGGTTTTACTTCATAGCACTTTCTAATTATCTGCGCTGTTTTTCTCCTGTTCCTATAAGGCAGTTGTCTCCTATACAAGAAGGGACATCTGGGCTGTGCAACATGTTGGCTGTGACATGAGTGGCACAGTTCTGAAACATCTCAGAAGCTTATGAAGTAAAACTAGGAAGGCAAGGAAACAGTGCACAGGGCACACCCAGCAGCAGCACATGGGGCAGGGAGTTGTTTGCTGATGATGATGGCACTAGCTCCTCACAATTCTCTAGCCTGACTCCTGGAATGTTTCACAAAGCTTGGCATAAAGTGCACAGATTAGGAGCCATGAAAACACAGCTGCCTCTGCCCCACTGGGAAGCAATCAACTAGAACACAGTAGAGGACAGAATGGGAAAATTAATCTAAAATGCTTAGGAATCAAACTGAAAACAGTATTGTTGGGTCTTTCTGAGGACGCCCTGATGTCAGTGGATGCGATACTGGCTGCCAGCTCCGGACATCCACTAACAGAACAGCACTGCAGTCTCTAGGAGAGGCTGGTAAGAGCGTGAGGCAGCTGGGATCATGCTGATGCAGCATCTCACAGCTCTAGCTTTCATCTCTAAGTCTCTGACTCTGTAGCTAAAACCCACATTCTGTACCATACTGAAATCAGATTGTGTCATTCTCAGCTTGTTTTGCATTCTGGTCCCAAGTGCTTGTGATTTTGCTTGAGATATTCACACTTCTCAGGGACTACTTGACTGATAACACTTCTCTGATGCACTAAATAATTATGAAAATATTACAACATAGCAGTATTGATCTTGTTCAAGTATTCGAATAAACTTGCTGGTGGTTTTATTCCCAGTATATACAAGACAAAGCTTCCTGAAGGAACTGAAGGCATTGGTGGGTACTTAATTTATGCACTCAGTATTGAAATGAGGCGAATAACCACCTTTTTGAAGTTCTGCCCTCTGGCAAGATTCATGCAGTCTGGTTTCACCTCGTTCAAAAGGTTTAATGAGACATGGATCTCATGTGCATGCATTTATGGAAATAGAGAGAAGGGCTGTATAGAGTTAGGAAGCATGAGACTGTGAGAAAGAAAATAGCTTTGTGGGCTGACCTCAGGTATTCCTCACCTATCAGATCTCCACATGCAGAATAGGTGGAGCCAGAAGAAGAAAAACACATAGGAAGGCTTATGTGCCTACAAGCCTATGCATTTTCATTGACCAGAAAGCACTGTTGCTCTTTTCTGACTTTACCGTGTTTGTGTTTCATGACTTCGATCCATTTATAAAAGTGTTTGTTCAAAGCAAATCATGCTCAGTTTTACAGCAACAGATGGGGACTGGCCTTACAGCACCAAGACCTGCTTGAGGGAAGCACAGTGGGTAGCAGCAGACACTATCAGCAGCAGGACTCTGCAGTGGAAGTACTTTGTTTTGGAAGGTAAAACCATGGGAGAAGAAGGTGACAGTTGCAGTCGCAAGTTGTGGACAAGGTACCAATAGAAAGGTTTATATTCCAGGTAAATTCAATTAATGTAAGGACTGTAGAGGGTTTCAGTCTGTTGATTTTGAAGTTATTCATATATGGGGCAAGCTTCAGGAGTGTTCTCAATCTTAATTAATGATATGTTGCCTCAGACTTCAATCAGCAATCTACCCTGTTCCTTCGCTATTATGTTTCTAATTTTAGATAGGTTTTTCCAATTCCTATGCCATTTACACAGAGAAATAATAACAAATAATTCTAAATTAAAAGAATAGTGACTCAACAGGACCATTACCGGGTAACCACATCTCTCCTAATACTGATATTCTTCTTTAGTTGTGGTATTCTGGGCAGCCACATACTTAACCAATGCCTAGTGCTGCCCCTGCCAAAAACAAATCAGTTTCTCCTCTGGATTCACAGACACGTCTTCCTTGCTATTGAACAGCTTATTGAAACCTTCTTTTTACTACTTCCAAGCAGTCAGCTGAGGTGTGCTAAAAATTGTTGCCTTCCAAGTCATTAATCTGAAGTGACCTCTAGTTTTACTTAGCTGTTCAATCAAGAATCACAGATCTTATACTGTAAATCCTAATGGGACATTCCCAAAGTTCTAGAAAGGAAACTCATCTAGGCAATGTCAGCTCAGGTTAGAAATTCATGATCTCCAGAGAGATGCAAGTACTACTACTATTACACTAAGCCTGGGTGTTATAGCTGCAAAAGAAGCAGCAAGAGTACTTGCCTACGTACATTTTGTTTCCAGGGATCTTGCAGTTCCCAGAGCTGGACAATAACTAATAATGTGGTTTTTAAATGATGGTATTATATAACTTAGTCACTGTTTGAAAGTACACTGCGAAAAGTCTGTAAGATAAATCTTATCCTACATGCCATGGACAAGTCATTAGATACAAACACTCGACACTCTGGACTCAGCTCCCTCAGCAACGTTGTTTTTTCTGTGCTCTGCTTGGACAAACAAAATATTTCCAATGGGTTTTCTTCTGCAGATACTCATAATCCTGAACTATATTCCTGCTTTCTGCCTTGAGTCAGCAATCTTTGTCTGAATTTTGCTTTTCTGGCAAACAGTTTAAAATGTACTTCTATTGGCTACAAGTGTCACTGCAAATGCAAACGAAAGAGATATAAAGCCATTTTAAACAAATGGACAAGATGTGATGTGATAATTCTTCTCAGACAATGCTCACACATTGTCATCCTATTATTGCTTTAGCAATAGAAAGCAAGAGAAATTGAACTTGCAAAATCTACTAAATAATTAGGCACCTTGGAACACACTGAACAGTTAGGAAACTATCTTGAAATTTCTCCAGGTTGGTATATTTCTGAGGTTGTGAAAAGTGCGATAATTAGCATAGTAATTTCCAATGTTTTTTTTTTTTTTTTGTAGAGCTTGTGAGATTATTATCTCTCACTTGCTAAAAAGGTGCCACACTCCCCAAGAAAACTAACCCCAGTAATAAAATAAATATCAAACATTGCATATATTTTAAAATAATCCTCCAGATTTCCAGTTTTGCTTGAAAATGAGAATTCTCTTTGCTAGGGAATGAGAACTGCTTTTTCATGAATCACTGGATATTTCTCTGGAAACATTCTCTGATGTATTGAACCCCACTATACAGCAAGGGTATTTTCTTTACGGTAATAAGGCCCGATATCTTCTGATGCATCACTATACTCTTTTTTGAATCTCGCTGCTTACAGACATACAGTGAATTACCGTTAGCCCACTTGCCTCCAAATCTCCAGCAGGTCTGATCTCTGTTGTGTTGGCTCCATCTCTTAAAAGCAGTGTTTTCCTTTCAGTGGAATTTCTTTGTTTGTTTTACTCCTGGCAGCATGTCTTCTTCAGTAGTTCCTTGAAGCCAAGGAGTATCTTGCCTTCTGCATTTAATTTTAATCACACTGTTCTTAATGGGGATCACATACAAGAAGTATCTGCTGAAGCACTTGTATACCTTTCTACCCCAGACTCTCATTCTGAAACAGCCTTTGAGCTCAGCAATAGGGGGTTACGGCAAGGGGGGGTTACACATACTCAGCACACCAGAAAAACTCTTCCAATGACAATCTCCAACCTGATTTAGAGGTGGATTGGATGGAAAAATAGTTTTAAAGGAGAGTGCCTTGCCTCCTCTGCAGTGTGGTGATATCTCTATACGCCACTAGCCCACAGTGATCTCTTCCTGTGAGCAAACATGCTAATGATTATTTGCATCAGTTTCATTAAAAAACATCACTTTTTGTATCACTTAAACCATTGTCGTAACTGGCTGAATGCATAATCCTGAATAAAAATACAAAAAAAAAAAAAAAACAAAACACAAAAAAACAAACAAAAAAAAACCCAAAAGTTTTTCTCCTCGCTCAGTAATGAACATGTTTTCTTACCTTTAACTGAACCAGATAAATACTCTACCACATTCTACTGACATTTCTCTGAAGGCAGGTGCCTTGCAGCTGAGTATACACGCTAGGAAAACTACTCCATACACACATGCTATAGGTTCCCACTCACTCTCACTGTCCGTTATTATTCTGCCAGGTCAGGGTAAGGCAGACTTTTCCCTTTCTCATTCCCTGACAATGTACAGTTGGGAACGTACATTCTCCTGTCATTTCTACACAGCCATGGGAGTGAAAAGGATCGCTATGCAGGCCTTCAAAAACCACTTAGCTCCTTCCCCATGACTGATCTCCTATTTCCACATCTTCTTCATATATATATGTATGTATACATATATTTTATAAAATAGGAGACCACAAGCACATCCTTTCCTGTGGAAGAGGTTACCTGAGATGTTTAGTATGAAAGATCACCCAAATAACCATTACATACAATGAAATATCAGCAGATTCAGACCCGACCAACCCTGAAGTAAGAAATACAGTTAAGGAGAGACTTGCCTTGTTTCTCTGATTACCTCTCAGTCATTTGCTACAGAGCCAACTGCAGATTTCGTATCCTGTTTACAGTGAGACATATTATGTAGTATCTAAAAATAAATTGCATCGTAGCCCTCAATTTTGCAACTGTCCCACAGGAAAACAGAGCCAGGGTTACAAACTTTTGCCTCAAGCAAAAATAATTAGGAGAAAGGCTGGAAGAGCTGCCAGTATCTCTTTCTAATAATTGGGCAAAGTGGGAAAAAGCTGCAGGCAAATTGTCCGGCTATTTCCATTAGGTGAATAATAGAAAATGTCAGGCACTTTTGTGGTAAAGGGTTTATGCTTTGTTTTATTAGATCTTTACTGAAGCTACTAAGACAGAAAATAGTTGTTGTCCAGCACAGTGGTATTTGATGGGATGTATCTTACCAGTGGATCTGCCAAGCAAAGAAGAAAAAATAAATGACTTTCCTACATACAGTTTTCACTGATTTAGCGAATTTCATGTCCTGAAAATTCATTATGCTTATCCAGCTTGATTTGTGTAGCGCGGTGCAAGGATACTTATGTGTAATTCCTCTGTCAGGTCCATATCTTGTGGCTGAAATACGATGCAATTTTTTGAACACCTTTTTTTCTTGAATTAACAGATCCGAAGTAACTGTGAGTCCCTCATGTTCCTGTAAAACACATCCCAGTGCTCAACCATCATCATGAGTATCTCTGCGGATATATCCAGCATCATCTACTTACCATTAATTCCTGCTGTGTTTGTCTCCTACTTTAAAAACATCTATCCTTTGAGAAGATTGTTTTCCTGTTTAGGTATGCATCAAGCATAGTAAATTAATCTTCACCCTCTTAATCTTCACTCTTTTAATCTTCATCATCTTAATCTTCACCCTCTGTTTGAAAATCTAAGTAGGTATGTCTGCATTTCCCACTGTAGGACAGACCTGCCAGATCCTGCAGTATCTTTTTTATGTTCTCTGTTCCCCTTTTAACTTTCTATTTCTGTCCTGAGTTGCGCCCATCAGACTGGGCACAGCCTTCCATGAATGGATCCCTTGCATTTTTGAATATGAAAATAAGAGTTCTTCCACTCTTGTTCTCAATATTCCCATCCTTAGATGCACCCTGTTTTCCTCACAAAGAATAGGGAAGGATCTGATGCCCGCTTGAGCATACACTCAGGTGGAAAGCTGGTGTATTCTACAGCACAGTCCTTTGCCCACATGTGGGCTCAGGGTTGCAATTGCTCCATCAGTAGCATCACCTCTATAGATGAACAGTAGCACTACATGTACAGCACTTTATCCCTGGTGTTCATATGCAAACTTCTGAGTTTACATCCAATCTACATTTACTACATCTCTATTCTGCATGTCAGTGTACTAATGCTCACTTGAAAATCACTCAGGACCGTCAGCTCAGGAGCAAGGAAAAGACCCAGTCCATCATACTTCTCTGCAGGAAAACTCACTGTTTTACATAGCGTGTGTTTAGGACCATGGAGCTCTGCCTACAAAGAGAATTTGTAGAATATAAAACCATTCTGAAACCATTCTAAAACCTAGCATTTTCACCATTAAAATCAATGAGATGTTTAACATAGATGGAATTATCCTCATACACAATTGTTTGCACTACCAAAGTCCATAGTGCTTATCCTAACAAAGAACAGATAAGTGTAGAAAAAGAAATCTGGTAGATTTCCTAGAAGGGAAATCCCTGTTTTACAATCAGAACAACTGCTGTTTGCAAAGGTCTGCCTATGCAAAGCCAATTATAGGACTCAAACCCAAGTCAACAAACTACATATAAAGAGTGGCAATCTTCCCTTTCCAGAGCAGGGTCATATTTGAGAGAGAAGTCAGACTACAGGAGGCAGACAAAAGGCTGAAAAGGGGAATTGCCACTTAGACATATACAGAATCGCTGTAAGGAGAAAATGTCACCTGGGAGGGAGTGCAAAGTCTACTGAAACAACATAGAAAACCACAGAGTAATTCCATTCACCTCAGTAGGCTTCAGATCAGACCCTGAATTACACCTTTGATTTAGTTCAACTTGAACAAGTTAGAGTGGTATAATTCTTTCTCTGACTCACCAGTGCATTCTGATATAAATTTCAAGACAGTGCTATGACTGTTTTGCAGATCTCAAGTGTCTTTCAACACTTGAAAAATGATTACTTGTGCAGCATAGCCCTTGAAACCCTATGTCCAATTTTGCCATGGGAGAGTGATCACAGTATATTTCACTCGGAGGCCTGGTGGGACATCAAAGGCCATCAATGCAGCAGAACAACAGTGGTTCCACTGCACGGCTGGGGATGCATTGGAAAGGACACAATAAAGTGATACTGTATGAAAACAGCTGCCATTTCACAAGCATATGCCTCCATTGTAGGAAAAGATGCATTATGCAGTCTCTCACAAAAGTCGTGCATACCATTATGCATAAAATCAAGACACCATCCTATATCCATCATCTTTTGAATAACAGATGACTCTTCTCAAAGAAAGCAGCATGTCTAGCTGAAGTGCACAGGGTCTTTGGTCTGTTTATATCTGGTACACCATGGGAGACTGTTCAGCACAGCACTGGGAGGCTCTACCTGACGCCAAGGCCATTTGGATCAGAGTCTCAATACAAGGCTCCTACTCTCAGCTGTTCTCAAATAGACCTGTCCGTATCCTGCCACTACATATTTCATTGTAGGAAATTCCTGTGATAATGGTATAACATACCACAGCTGCTACTCAACATCTCTTTCAAGCTTTTACCAGTTGCTGGAAAGAAAATTATTCTTTGCTGAAACAAATAGTGTCATCCAGCCCTAGAATGAAAATTGCTGCCAATCTCACTCAAACTTCACAGGCTGGGAATTTCCTTCTAGCATCAAAGTTTTGAAAGACCTCTTGTTGCAAAATCACATTTCCTTTTAACATTCACACATGTCAGTGCTTCGAGATAATGACTTGTGAAATCAAGACTGTAGCACACTGGGTAAGTAAAAATGTTGGCACCTACCTAGAATTCAGTGTGTATGATACACAAATGTCACATCCTTCAGACTTCCCAAACTTGTACTTCTGTGTTTGCAGGAGAAGGACTCACAGAGGTCTCAGATATAATCAGGACCCCTTTGGTCTGAGTACTCCATAGAGAGTGCACAAGTACCCTTTTCCTCAAAAGTGTATGCATAAAGGACAGAGCAAACAGGGAGTCTGGTCTGTAAAATGTCAAGCTCAAAGTCAGCCGCAGAGCCAGGATTACATTCCTACAGTACAACTCTCGGAGGTCTACAGCACTTCCCTCACCTTTTCATAGTAAACATTTGTGATGCCTCCATTGAGACCCTGAGATCAATGACCCGTAGCTTCCTCTCCACCTCAGCTGTTAAATACAGCTCAGGACCCAAGCACTTTCCAAAGTGAGAAACTTATGGTGCCATAGCAACTTCCAATAGCACTAGTTACTAGCTCTGAGGCATGCCTGGTTCCATGTGTTAGGGTGGCAAGACATATGGTATTAAAACAAGAAGTGATTTATTACCTCCAAAGCTTCTCAGACTCCACAGGTTACTGATCAAGATTTCAAGGACAACAACAAAAAATACTGTATTAGCTTTGCTGCTGCAGAAACAGACCAGCAGGCAGTAACTGCCTGTTCTTTCTTTCTCCCTGCAGCCACCCCTGCCAATATTCAAACACAGACCTTGCCTCTGACAAGATACCTGGAGCATCTCATTGGGCCAATACTGCAGGGAGTCTGGCAGCTCCACTCCTCTGCTTACACTGTGCACCTCATGCTGTGCTCACCCGTACCACCAGCACCTGTATTGCTGCCAAACAGGGCACAGGTCACTTCCCATGGTTCTTGCAGATGCTATGCAGCACCCAGCAGATAATTTTCATATAAGGCAAGAACAAATCACTTATCATGGGTCTTCTGCTACGTGAGCTTTCAGTCTTTCAAAGTGTCTCTCACAGACATTTGTAGTCATTTAAGGCCTTACCAGTCCTTTTTCACATGTCCTGGGATATGCCCCAATGAAAGATAACATCATCATCATCTGCACTAGCTGTACCACAAAAACTACTGCTGGAACCCAGGTAAAATTTGTAGCACAGCCTATTTTCCAGAGCACTCTTCCCGAACATTAAGGAAACCACCCTAATGTGGGACAAATGACAGAGGTTACGTTTACCAGACCTCGGAGACTAGCAGATAAGTAATGCTTCCCGGGGATGGACTCTGAGGCCAGGTGCAGGGAGTTAGTGATAAGGCCGCCTTTTATGCCTGTACAAATGCAGAGAGCCATGCACTGAAAGCCACCATTAACCTCTGGAAGCTTAATGAGTTACGTACCTAACAACAGAACTTTTGAAGTAGCTACATACCATGTGGAATATAGCAGAAAGGTGGGTCCTGCTTGCATGATTTACTGCCACTGTGATGTGGAGGAAAAATGTGTCAGTTCTGTGGCTGCAATCACCATCAAGAGCCCCATTAAAATCAGTTGCTACTTTTCTGAGGCAATAAGGATGTGTTGTTTTGGAGGAAAAGTACTGATCAGGTGGGGCATCCAGCAAGCCTTGCTGACCTCGGACAGACGAGCTTGGGACCCAAATGGTGCTTTCAACCCCTCAGTATCCAGAGAAGCACTTCCCTGGGCCCTTCAGTCAGGAATACTTTTTTCTCTCATTTTATAAAACTTGATCATCTCTCAAAGGTCAGGAAGTTAAAGTGTTTAATGTTAACACTGAAATTTATACTAAAATTATTTTAGAAATTAAGTAAAAGGCATTGTGCAGATATCCTGTAATTGGTAATATTTTCTTCCCTCTGTCCTTTGCATGCATGGCACTTTTCAAAGCCCTCGGCTGCACTTGGACCCATTCAGCTAGATCTAGGGTTGAACCTCATTAACACATCAGGCTAAAGGACAACTGACTGAGAAGTGGGACAAGGAGATCACATATCAACTTTCTGCATTAAATCAATATAAAGAAGTTTAATAGCAGCTTCTTTCAGAATATAACCTCACCTCGCTGATACATTTGTGTTGGAGAACACGTAGTCTTTGGAAGTCCTCTGGAATTGATTTTATTTTTTCCTGTTAAGATCCTTTACTCTGTCAACATACAGCAAACTAAACATTTTATTGTGTATTCTCGAGCTACCATTTTGAAGGTTTTCCATTTTTGTGGCAATACATCTTGACCTTTAACATCTTCATATGGGAAAAAACAGTGAGTGAAGAAGCAGTAATTTCTTAATTGCTTTAGACAGAGGTCAGGCAGGGCAATAAGCTGAGAGTCAAGGTAACAATGCAGTGGAAGGTCCTGTTGTGTGAGCTTTGTGTGTCAGTGAACTTGATTCATACTTAGTGTGAATAGAGGAACTCTCAGCTATTTCAGGAATGTCAGCAATTTTGTCGTAAAGCAACTTTGATCTTGCTCCAATTTCCCAGGCTCATTCATTAGCTGAGAATGTGGAGGGTAAGATAGGCTCTCTCTTCCCTGAGAACGGCTGCCTGCTACTTAAATAAATCACCTACTTTTTCTCCCCGTCCTTCTCGTAATAAAACAATCCTTCACAGGTCTTCCTGCCACACGATGAAACTTTTGACTCCAAGGAAATCTCTCCCTGATGCATGGGCTAGGAGGAATGCCTTTGAATTCTGAAACTGAGGGTTGGATTCTATAAACATACCACCCCAAAGCCCATCTTCCCCCAAAGTAACATGAGACAAGCTGGTGACCTTTTGATACTTCTGACAATGTGGAAATTGAAGAAGTTTCTAGCCTTCAGGAAAAAAAAATTAAAACAAAAAAGGTTCTTCTTGCCTTTGTCCTGTCAGCTCTGAGTTTTTTGAAGTGTGGCACACTCTGCTCCTTCTCCTCAGACAGGCTATCATATAAGAGGACTGTCAGGGCAGCATCCGAGCCTCCTGCTGCAATACAAGCACCAGCTGGACTAAACTTTCACATGATGTTTGCTCTCTCCCCTCTCTGCAGGGACAGACAAATGTGCACAGAGGAACAGCTCTTTGGGTACAGTGTGGAGTGAGGAGATTGTTTTTCCCCTATTCTGATTTGGGATAAAAATGAATATTCTACGTTGCCTTTGATTCCACCAACATTATAGTAATGCTTTTAAACATTGTTCACTGTGCATTTTTTAATTTCATTTTTTTTTCTTTTTATTTACTTTAATAATTAAAGCTCATTTCCACCCTCCTTTTTCTCTTCTGCTCCTGCTGTGAAGCAGGAAGTCACCTTTTAAAAAAATGTTAAGTGAAGTACAGAGAAGCTAATTGATTCATCCAAAGGTCAGAGGGTGTCAGCAGCGGAAGGAGAAACTGAAGCAGAACATCCCAAGTCTCCTCTAAAGGAGACTTGCCTTTAGAAATCACACTCTGCGATGGGTTTCCTCTATGTCACCACCTATGTTTTTCAATTCCTCTCAGTTCATTCCATCTCAGACCTCTGTATTTCAGACTCCTAAAGTTCCTGGCTTTGCAAGCAATGTGTTCATGTTCTCAAACAAACAACACTCAGAACTCACCAGCACAGTTGTTAAGTCTCCTAATCTTACACGTACTTACCTTAGAAAAAGAAATAACAAGCACACTTGTTCAAACAATCTTTGTGCCAGCTTTCCCCATATTTCAATCTTATAAAAATGTTTCATTTACACAAAGGGATTTAGAAACATGTTTATGAACATTCTTCATAACATTATTTAAGATTACACTTAAAGCATTATAATTGCCAGGTGATGAGATTTTTGGATGCTGCAGAAGGAAGTGAATCCCTATGGCTCCATCTCCCCACAGGCCCCTCTCTGCACCTCCTTCCCTTTCAGCAAAGGCTCAGAGTTGAAAACGTGTGAGCTTTGCACCAGAGCTGAAAGCCTCTGGGTCTGCAAGGATGTTTTGTGACTGGATGCAGAATACACATCAGGGTCATCACAGTCTCTATCAACTGGGATGGCTGTGCAATTATACAGCTACAAGCAAGATGGGTCAGTCCTAATGGGAGAGAACGCCACCTTTTCCACTTATCTCTTTGGATAAAATCATCCCTGTAAATGCCTTAGGCATTACCTTTTGTTCTCATTTTCACAGCCCTGCAGTGAAACCCATGATATCTTTTACTCACTTTCAAATTCAAAGCATTGTAGTATCAGAAAGAAGAAATGATATTTAGTGTTCCTAAAAACGGCCTCCCCCAGTGCTGCTTTGTGTGTTTAAAGAGGGGTGCTGCAGGGAGGAACACCACTCTCTTCTTATCTTCAGGCTGCTTTCAAAACTACTTAGCATGTGGATTCCTTGGACAATGAACGTATTTTCCCCTCTGAGGCAAGAATATCTGCTACACTCTTGCTTTGCTGCACAATAAATCAAACCGTCCAAGTACGCTATAATAAAATACTTGCTTTGAAGTACAGCCTTACATGTCTAATTTCCTAGTGGTAACAATGATGTCCTATCATGTGTTGGGGTTTTTTCTTTCTTTTTTTCTTGTCTTTTTTTTTTTTTTTTCTTTTTTTTTCTCTTCAGCCTGTTTTTTCTGTCCGGTTGTTTTCTTAACATGTGTGGCTGTCTAACGATTGGATTTTGAATTCCAGATGTTCTGGCAAGAGAAAGCACTAAACGGCCATATACATCCCAGAAACCTCATACCACCCAAGTAGCTGTTATGTCAACTGGCTAGTGTAAGCCTACCCAGACAATTTTCCCCTCTTCCTTCCCCTAGATGGCTGCTAACCCTTTAGTCATCAATACAAAATGACAGAAATTCTTTTCTGCGGCTACTATTACAGAGACATACAGAGTGGGGGATATAAAGCACCATGCAAATGAGATCCATGCGGTTTTGATGGAATGAAAGAGCATTTTAATTAAATATTGAGCTCAAGCTCTTTCCTGGTGAACAGGGCGATCAGCCTAATGATTAGGTAGGTACATTTGCACAGGCAGACATACACATACAAAGCATGAATATATACAGAATAACTCTTTTGCAGGCTGCTTGTGACGCTATCAGTTTCAACCTAAGCTTTTGCCTGCAGGAAAACAAAAGTAGTAAGAAGAAGCAGTCACTTATGTTATGTCTATGTTGGCATGTGTTGGCAGGAAAGGTGTCTTCTTTGAAGAGGACAAAGGTATGATTTACCACTTACTATGCAATACCATTACTGCTTGGTATGGATTTTGCTAAGGCGTTCCTTCACTGCCGGTGGCCATGAGTTAGAAGAGCACTAAATTGAGAGATCCTAAATTGCACCCCAATAGAGATTAAGCCCTGGAGCCAGCCATTAAAACAGGAAGAAAGAGAAGTCAGAGAAGAAAAGCATTGCATATTATTTTAAATAATTTTCTCTCTTTCTTCTCTTATGGGAAATCCTGATGTGCAAATTGCTGGCCTATTTTCATGCTTCCTCTTGCTTTTTCTTCTGCTCTGAATACCTTATCATATGCTGCAGTAATTTTCCTTCCCTTTTAGTATCAAAGACATGGGGTCCAATCACAGATCCGATGCTTTTGAAGAGTTTTGTCTCCCCGTAGCCAGACTTTCTGTTTTGTCTTTATGAAAGAATCCATCATTTTTACTCCAGATGGTGGCCACAAGGGAGAAATCAAATAAGTTCATACCTGGAAAGAGCTGAGCATAACGTATTATCATCTCTGCCATTTCCTGCAGGGATCAGCAAAGGTAGATTTCTTTCTCTCACCTGGCTAGGTTCCACCAAACTCTTTAAGACCCTTGGGGCACATCAAAAGCTGGGTCTTGGGATCTGGGTGGAAGAGAAAGGATGAGTTCACTGGTACTAATTATTGACTGTGTAGAGCTTTATGGTGGAAAGCATGATCAAAATAAGGATTTAAACAGGAAAACAGTGAAGTAATGGAAGCACAGACTGAGACGATGTCTTGATGTGAAGTCTGTAATCTGCAATCTGACCCAGAAGAGGCAGATGATTCACAGAAATGTCTAAGTGCATGTTAAAAGTAAAGGAAACTATTTTATCTATTATATTTTTAATGGAGTGCAAGAGAGCAAGACAGAGATAATCTGCAGAAGTACATTACAGAAATACATTATCAGAGGTGAGATTCAGAAGAAACCAAAGGAAAAAAGATGTTATAAGAAGGGGTTGGTTTAGATGTCAAGGAGGCTAGACTTGACTCTATCTGTGCAGTACTCAAATGCAGCCCAACACAGACACTGCTCTCAGCTTTATATGTCTTAAGAAAGAACTCTGAGGAGCAGGATGATAGGGAGAAAGGGAAAAAAAGAGGCAAAACAACACCAAAACTGAAAAAATGGGTGAAATGGGCGAGGCACAGAGAGTCTTCTTCCTCCCATAGGCATACCTCCTGCCTCCTGTTTACCTGAATCTGAGGAATTCCTTCACCCAAATGCCATGCTCCAATACTTTTCATATTTCTCAAATAAGGTATGGAGGGATTCGACCTTTTCGAGCACAATTCCCTGAAATCATATACTGGAGCAACTAGTTAGACAATGTCGATTAAAAGAGATAAAATACTTGAAGCAGAGTTACTATTATTTAAATGACCAAGCAAAAAGGTTAGATGGTAAATTTTCACAGGCCTTCTCTGTAACAAAATGACCACCATAGATTGCCTGCGTAATAAAAGATATCAGACTGACAATCTGTGAGTAGCAGGATCAGTGAAATTCATCCAGATGCAAACAGTGACCACCTCCTAAAGAGTCAAACTATTTGTTTTGCTGGGTGGTTCTTTCGTGTTTACATGACTACCATTCAGTCAAACTTACCATTACATTTAGAATCCTACTGCTCTTGGAAAATTATTTAGTACTTGTAATTTCAAGTACTAAATACTAAACATTCCAAGGCAGAAGACTATTTCTCTCTCTCTGATAGATGCTCTGAAAGTGACATCTCCTGTTTTATTATGTTGGCTCAAAACATCAAAGGTGGATGTTGGTGGTATGGCAGTAAAGGTTGAACCTTCCCACCGTCATACCATTACACGTTGTCGTCATGTCACAGATGGCAGCAGAAGGGTACTGTGACAAAATGGTGACTTGAAAGTGTGTATGAAGCAAACCTGTGTCACTGAATTTCTCCATGTAGAAAAAATACATACCCTTTGATATTCATCAACACTGTACATTTCTGGATTCCAAACAGTGGATGACAGCACACTGAGGCAGTGCACAGTATATTTCTGCAGTGGTGACAGCAAGGTGAAAGATAAGCCGTGTTCAGTGTTCAGGACAGCCATAGAAAGCTGTCACACCACAAAATTAAAACTATTTCAATCAGCTCATCCACGTAAATCAGTTAATGATGGTGACTATGCTGAAAAAGAGTGTTTCATAGCTGAGAATTTGCTTTATCCAATAGTTTTATTGCACTGTTTTCGTCTGTTGTAGTTTTCATGGAAATAAACTGGAGACATTACTTTCAGAGTGACAAAAATGTAAGTAAGAATATATATCTCAGTGTATTTACACATTCATTTCCACCTGGATACAGGCAAACTTGAATTTACTTAATTTATTCAACAAGTCTACTTATACTATTTGGTTTTAAAATATTATTAAAATGATCTTTCAAAAGTTGATAGGAAGCGTTTATAGGAATTTTAGCAATTTTTAGTTAGTTATGTTTTCAACTTGTTAACAGGAATCATAAATGACTTAGTATTTAAATCTGAAAAAATTTAGTAATTAAACTGAAAAATACAGTCTTAAGCTTCATTTGTAACATTCACTAACAGATTATCTGTGCAGCTAAAAAGGAAACGAGAATAAAGGCAACAACAGAGGGTCCTGTTGGCTAAACACAAGTGCAGGGGTTCATTCCCAAGCTTTTTTTCTCTTATCCTGAAACAGAAGACGTCCAACTGGGCAAAGAGACCCCCAAAATTTCCTCACAGAGGGAGCACTGTGGATCTAAACATTGCAAGCCATCAGTCAAATGGCTGTGACAAGAATGTGGAGGAAGTCTCTAAATGACTGGCTGCTGGAAGCTGGCAGAATGCATTAAGAAAGGTTTGTAATTTAGGTGCATTTTGTGTACACTGAGTATCTGTAACTGATCACTGTCAGCAGAGATAGGATGCTGAACAAGACAGACTTGTATTCAAGCCCAGTTTGCCTGCTTTCACATCCTTGCTCTAAGAAATAACAGAACTATTGTTAGACACACACACAAAAAGGGCAGCATTATAAAAATACGTGATTTCTCTCTGTGAATTTCATCTGGCATTTCTCTTATGACTTATTTGTCTACCCATCTACATAAAACTCCTCTGCAGTGAAGAAATGTTTGCGATAACTGATAACTAAATCTCCCTTCACTGTAACAGTCAGTGACAGGCAAGATACTTGGCTTCAGCTTTGCACTGGTTTTAGTTGGGACAGGTTTCGTTTTCTTTGTAATAGCTTGTATAATGCTGTCTTTTGCATTTGTGGTAAACACAGCTCTGACAGCACACAGATGTCTTAGTCGTTGCCAAGCAGTGCTCATGGAGCTGAGGACTTTTCTGTTTCTCACAACTGAATTACCAGTTAAGAGGACTGGGGACACTGGAGCAGCTGTGAGAAGACACAACCAGGATAACCTGTCGCTGTCACACACAGCAGAGCTCAGCGCTACCCTCCACACCACGTGAGGAGCTGCAGCCACCATGATGCCTCCCCTCAGCTCCTCTGCTCTATGCTGAGCACACCCAGGGCCCTCAGCTGCTCCTCACACACTTTGCCCTCCAGACCCTTCCCCATCTTATTTCATTGCTGGGTGCAGCAAGAGAGTGGCTGTGCGGGGCTTAGTGCTTACCTGGGTTAAACCGCAATGGACATTTGTTCACTTCCACCTGCCACTTTCACAACCATAACTGACAGATACTCATCTCTTTCTTTGACTAGTCCCTCTGCCCTCCCTCGCTTTATTACTGGCCTCACTCAAATCAGGTACTAATGCTGTGAAATTTGGTCCTATAAATAAAAACATGGGTGCAGAAACATAAGAGACAGAAATTGCCACAGTTGAGGCCTGAATTATTTAAGATTACCAAACATACATGTATATATGTATGTAATATATCTACTTTCTCCTTCCCACATCCGTTCTCTGTTTGAAATCTACAGCAGATAAATCTCAGTGGGCCCAGATATGAAACATGCCAAACTTAAAATCATTAGGAAGTCATATGCTGAAATGCTTATTTTACTGTAGTAATGAAGAAAACAAGGCAATCTACTAATGTGCAAATATGCTGCCTTTTGTTGGGACATACTGAAGAGATGTCTGTTTCATGATAGTAGACAAACTTCTACTAACAGTCTCCTTTAACTCTCTCTATATTTCATGTTGAAACTCCCTAATGCTTTCGCAGGTGAAGAATTTACTCTGCTTAATCTGGATTGATATGGATATCTGCTTTGTCCTGATTTTAAAATCTATTTTGCTTCAGAGGAGTATTCAAAAACTATGTCTGCAATTAGGCAGTTTTAAACAATGAGCTTACAACTCAATTTTTAACTTGTTGCCTTTGAATAAAAATATTTTAAGTGTCACTCTCCACTTTCTACTCTCAGCCTGCTAAAAACAATACCATTAACTTGCTTCTCTAATTAGCTGGCTATATTCATTGCCAAAAGAGATTGCTAAGGGCTACGTCCTCTTACATAGCTTCCTTATTAGTAGAATTTATTGCAGCAAAATATAAATGGCCAAGAGATTGCCAGTTATCCCAGAGCTGTCAGTATATTTCTACACTGGCTGCTGTAGTGTCCACATTTCTAGCAAGTGCTAATCCAGTCATGAGACCAGTAATGTTTACACCTACCAGATAAAGGACTGTTCTATCTATTAGGGAAACTAAAAGTTATACTGATGAATTTCTTTGAAAAGCTCATGGAACTTAATTGCAGATAGCTTTTGGACAAAGGCCCAAATAATTAGAGAGCATCAGCAAAACACTCTTCATTTTTATACGCATCAGGAATACAAATACAAAATTCAAGCAATAATTGTATCTTGTTCATAAAATAAATAAAATAATTATCAAAACAAGAAGTTAAAAGATAGGGGGAGGAATGTTTTTCCTCTTTCTCCTTTCCTGCCCATGTTCTAGTCTATTAGTAAAGCTGTCAAAGAGATTGTAGAATTCCTCATCTCTCTGATGGAACTAACACTTGAAATAAATACATGTATTTCCTCCATGTTTGCTTGCATTTCTCTTGCTTCTGGCATCATCCGATGTGTTTTCCATTCTTGGTGCAAATGAAACTACCTTATTTCCTTCCCAACTCCTTATTTTTATAGTGATTCCTGGCCTGCACAATTAGTAGCCCTGTAAGATATTGATCTGCTTTCTATAATAAGAAAAAGCGGAACTGGAAATCTCTCTTGGATTTGGAGGATGTGTTCTGAACAGAGAGTACCAGATTAGTGAGTCAACAGATTTAGAAAAAGTAAGGCAGGTACTAACCACCACAGTATCGACCCAAAAAGAGCAAAGCCCATTTCTAAAAGAGAAGCTCACAGAAGAAGATGATGGAAATATCGCAGTTAAAGAAACTTGCTGTAGAAATAAAGTTTATGACAAGAGCTAACAAATGTCAGAAGCGCCACAGAAGACTGAACTTAAATCCAGTAGGGTCAATTTAGAAAGCAAAATGTAAGGATTTAGCTGTGTGACTCCTGCTACAGTCAAAGGAAATTCTTAAGCTAAAAAGCTTGCAAAGCATCTTGAAGATTTTTTGTTGCAGAAAGGGTCTTAGTTAATACCTCTGAAGTTCCTTTTCTCCCCATCAAACCTCATTAAAAATTCTGTGTGAATTTCTTTTACAGTTCAAATAACGACTAGTCTCCTATTGAGCTGCTAGTACGTAAATTGTACTTTGTTTTTCTATCAAAAAGGTAGTGGAGAGAGCAGCACAACAAATAATGTGATGAGTTCATCTTTTCTGCCAGTTCAGTGATGCTAAATGTTGTAGAACCAGTGCAGCCAGGATTCAAGAACAAATAATCATAATTGAGCAAAGGATTATGTCACGGACATGGCCAATACCTTCCTCTTCTATTTGCTATGCAGAAGCATAGCATGAGGTATTCAACCTACTTGTTTGATGCACACTGAGCTGTTTTCTTGGGAACTGTGAATTGGTGAATAACTCAGGCCTGCAGCAGCAGCAGCTTAAAGGTGAGGTCAGCATCCTGTTGGATATCAATGACAGCTGACGTAATCTTTCACTCTTTGTCCCAGTGCAAATCTTCCCAGTTCAGCTCAAATTGATGTATCTTTACTGAAGTGCCTGAAACTCCACCTCTGTGCAACTTGCTGTTTTCTCACAGTTCTTACTTAACCTGTAATAAGAATCAAATATAATCTTTGAAAGCTGAAATGTTGTTATGTACTCTGAATGCAATTCATTTGGAAAACTTTGCATAACAACACATTGCAGCTGGATGAATGGCTTCCTTTCCACCCAATGACAAATGGAACATGAGGAAAATGCAATGGCTTCTCCATCAGAACGTGGCTTGTACAGAAGCCTTATTGTATTTGAGTGCCTTTACAACTGTGGGCCCTGACACAAAGTCACAAAGGATGAACAAGCTGTTCAGTACAGCTTCGTGGATCAGCTGTACATACAAAGTTTTTGGCTGGGCAACACTCAGAGTGATCTATAATAGTGCTGTTCTCAGCTTTGGTGTGAGTGATATGCCCGTTAATGATCTCACGGGCTGAACCAGGGTGGTCTGCCTGTCAGAAAACTCAGAAAACTTGAAATGGCTCTTAAGCTCCAGAGACAAGCTGTGGGGAGGTCCTTCTGGAAGGATTAGCAGACAACAGATAACAGCTCACATCACTGCATGAGGGGTAGCTGGATAAGCAGTTAAGACCAAAGGATCAGTTTCCACATTCTGTGGCCCAGTTCAACCCTACTGCAACCCTGGCCCAGCAAAAGGCAGGGCACCGCAACAGCTCACAAGCAGCCCATGGCCGTTCCAGCACAGCTCTCCTTCCACCAGGCTAAACACTGTTTCCTGATCTAGCTCCAAAGTGTATGTCTCCGCTTCCATTTGATGAAGTGTCTGACTGAATGAAATGACACACACAACCCAGTGCTGCTCTATAAAGCATAAGCAACTTCTCCCCAGTATCATCTGAGACATGCATCCATTAGTAGGACAACTGAAAGGGAATGAAAAAATGCTACTGTGGGATGCAGCAAGAAACTTTAACTTCCCAGAGAGTAGATTAGCAAAGCTGGCATTATTTCAGTTGGCACTGAGCTAGCTCTGTCTAAGATTGATGTGGACCTTGGATAGGAAAGAAAAAGTTGGTTGTTTTGTTCCGTATCCTGCAGAGGTCTCAGCTCTCCTGATTCTCATTTTGATCACTTTTGCCAGATTATATTAGTTTTGTTAACTGCAGATGAAATTCTGCTGGCCTGACCTTTGGTACAAGTTGCAGCAATCCCGTATGAAGCATTGTTGCAGTACGGCAACTAATCTGATGGTAGGAAAGCC